>NW_017728886.1:180904057-180905139 GCF_001723895.1 Crocodylus porosus | reverse complement strand
ATGCAAGGGCCCCCTTGCTGCACTATGTGCTGGTCACTCCTCCCCGTACTGCAGCACCATGAGCCACATGCTTACTTTCTGCTTTCTTTGCTGCCCTGCTCCTACCAGTTGGACAGCCGACTTCTAAACAATGATGCTCTTTCTGCTTGGGTTAATAAAAACACATATTCTGCACAGAAGCACTGTTACTTACTTGTTATGCTGATACATTGTTACTTGTTCTGGCCTGTGTGATCCTATATAATGAGGATCACACATTGTCACATTGCCTGTGTAATCCTATATAATGAGGCGGTTATATAGAGTTGATCCACCCAGGAATGCACCTTTTTTGCATTTGCCCATACACTCACCACTGCTGAAAATAAGTGTCTTGGCTGAGCAATCAGCCCTTTGAATTAACTAATTATGCTGAGGATTTAGATTTCAACTCCAAGTGACATCTATGACCTGAGAGCCATCTCCTTGGCTGCTACAATTAAACTGTCAAGTGTCACAAGCTCCTGACCTAAATGGAGCTGTGTAGAAGATTGTCTTTCTACGAAGCATACATTTTAAGCCCTCCTTGTGGTTTTTATGAATAAATACTTGCATCTTGTGATTGTTGGCTGGGACAGGACATCCTGCCCTCAAACTCTCCATGTGTCTCTACAGTTTAACTACCAGTAGCTTGAGAGCTTTTAACACATCATTAATATCACACTTGAGTGACATTTTAGGTATATTTTCTTCAGTCAAGAGCAGTAAATTGTGATATAGCAAGTGCTGAGGGAGTCTCCTATGTATTTGTCACTGTCTGGTTAGTTTATAGGGCAAAACACATTGCCATGGTCTGTTGCATACTCTGCATTGCCGTCTGGGGTATTCAGCACAAACAAGAAGTGCCACCTTTTGCACCCCTGAGAGGGGTGAGCAGGAGCTCAAGACAGTGCAGCCTGTCTTCATGGCTTCCAGTGGGAAGTGGCGGAGGAGGAGGAAAATTATCTTAAATTTCTCCAGGAATTTTGTGATGAGGAAAATCATCGCTTGCTGGAATTCACCATCCAGCGTAAGGTGGCAAAGGGCTGCAGCAAGGCAACAGC
>NW_017728886.1:180899432-180903992 GCF_001723895.1 Crocodylus porosus | reverse complement strand
AGTCAAGAGTACAATATAAATTAAGTTCAGCTGATTGATTTTTAGACTTACACAGGTATATATATATATATATATAGCATGTAACCCAATTAGACACTGACCTTGGCAATATGAAAAGGATACTCTTTTTTTGTAAGGATAAGATGCTGTTCTTTATGAATGCCCAACATATGCTAAATATCTTGCTTATGTCCACCCTGGCCTGAACTGATGGCATGCTGGAAACCAAAACAATTTTGAACTGGGAACTGGGTAAATGAGCCTCCAGGAGTATTGATATTGGGCCATGTACTGGCCTTAGTTTATCATGGACTGAGTAAATGATTTTTTTAGGGTCATAATGGGAAGTATTAGAACTCTGATCTTGGCAAGAGAAAACAGTGATATGGCTCAAGGCTTGAACTCTGGTATGTAATAAGTCAACTGGTCATGCAGTGACAGAATGGAGTTCTTGGCAATCAAGGTGAGAGCAGTTAAATTGCAAACTGTAGTCCTGTAAAATCTTAGACACAGAAGCTTTAAAAAAGCCTCTAAGCTATAAAGAAAAACCCTTTGTAAGTGACCAAGTTCTATCATACAATTTTAGGTATTATGATAAAATGTAATGGGACTATAAAATCTGAGATGGTCATTTTGTTGACAAGGCAGTATAATACTCTTGTACTTTTAACATAGGACAACTGGAAGTAAAATAACCCCTGGGAGCAATGATGTAGTTGGGAAAGAATTGTAGTTGATAGGCCTGTGTCTGAGGTTTAACAGCTCCTTAACTGATGCAATTAAGACTTTATTCCTTGCTCAGGGCTGCACCTAAAGGCAAAACCTCACTGCAGTGTTTGGCAGGGTCCAAGAAATGACTGCACATTTTTGCTCCTACGTTATAAAAATTTGCCCAGCTATATCGTTTTCCCAGCTTTTTTTTTTTTTTTTTTAACATTCCTAATCTGAAATATTTCAGATAAAGATGGATGCTTGGAAAGCATGTTTTTGTTTACTACCTTCTCTATTTCACTTAGCACATTGTCTTTTCAAATAAAGGTTTTTCAGGTTGTATTTCAGACCTACAAAAGATAACTTTATTTTACGAGACTGCACATGTATTAGTCAGTAAAATTATAAATACAGACTATGTGTATTGTACTCTGTTTACCCCAAACAGGAGGTTCAGGTGACTAAGGAAAGCCTTACATTTGTATACCTCAGTTTTTGAACCTGGTTGTTTTTCCTACATACGTTAGTTTTTTCCTTTTCTTTCTTTGGTTTTACAAATCTCTTGCTCTGGATGCGAAGGAAAGAACGAACTAAAACAACAAATATTAAGACCTTCCCAGAATATTCAGCAGGAGGAAGTACTGCCATCTTTTGGTTGTGCACAATGTTGCAAAATCCTGTAATAGTTTTTTTTTCCTGCTCAGACTGAAATGGAGATACTGGAATTCCAGAGTTTTATTCATATGAAGATCAATTATTGTTTACAACTTGCTTAATAAACCTCATGCTTCTGTTATACTGATACATGATATACTATTGAGGAGAGAAAAACTAAACTTGATCATTTGCATCTTTTGAATATTAAACACAGTGATAGAGAATTTGATCTGGGTAAGAAATTTTAAAAATGGCCTGGTAAATCTAAAACACATTTACTTCCCAGTACTTCATTCATTGGAAAAGTGCTGGAAGGCATGCATATATATATGATAACCATTATACTGCATCACACAATTATGTATTCCATCCAGTTATTATTACAGTATGTGTGTGACATACTACACAAACACACACACATACAAATGTATGTAAAATGATGATGATGTAACATAAATGTTTATCGACAAGAGTTTGAGTTAAGGATTCATAAACAGTGAAACCTACAAATGAGTTATAAATAATATCCTAAATAAAAGAAGATAAAATCTATATATATCCCCTAACAGTTGATTGGGTACAAACATATGTTATTTTATGCATCATTTTTTAAATCCCCAAATTTATCTAAAATAGGGTTTGTTGGGAGGGGGTTGGTCATATATAGTATCTACATAATAGGATGCTATGGCATTCCTTTGAGATGAGGTACATAACTCATTGATGGATTCACCACTTGTGAATAAGGCACCCATTTTAAACTCATATTGATTCAAGCTTCCAATACCATCCTACCATGCATTTCCTGTATCCATTTTCTATATCCCCTGTGTGTACACTAAACATGATGGTGATGGTCATCTGGTCATTTCATATAACTTGCACATGTCATTCTTATTCATAATGCAACTAACTCAAATTCACTGAAAAGTTACCATCCCTATGTATGTTCACTCCGTAGCCCTCCAAGGCTGACTCTCTTGCATCTCTAAGATTGTGTTCTCAAACTCTTCTCAAACTCAAACTAGCTTAATACCTGGTCCTGCCCTAGACTGAACCATCCACAAAACTATCCATTAGGTGGCACTGCATAACAACACTACAATGAAAGTTCCTTGTGCAAAGCAGTCCGTTGATCAGAAGCTAACAAATAATTTTAATCTAAAAGGTTACATGATGCCACTGGCGCATTTGGGTCTATTCCTAGGAAAGTCTTAGTTGAATGGATGCTCTCAGGGTGAGCTTTAAAATTCATAAATGTGCTACTGTACATTTTTATTGCTATGCAAAAAAATTTCAGTGTGAAAATGTAAGCTACTGCATAACAATGGGTTGACTCATAAACAAAAATTAATAGTTCAGATTATATTTGATTGCACTACTTTTTAAGCAGAACTATTTTCACAATTATTTGCATAGTATCGATATTATATATGAATGGATACACAGAATGATAAAGGAATAGCATTTCTGATAAAGGTATTATTGGATTTTAGTTAGAGATGGCTGTAGTAAAAACAGGGAAGCAGGTACAAGCCATTTCTGAAGTTCATCTTCATGTATATGCCTCATCTGTAGAGAAAGACTTCAGAGAATTTTCCAAATGCAAATTGGGACCTTCATTTATGTCTCCACCTGTGCATTCAGGTGACTTAGTTCCTATCATTCCCATTCCAGTAGCTACAATGTTCAGGTACAGCCATAAAATCGTAACTATTCTAAAATGGCTCTCCCAGTCATAAATATTACATGAATTTAAAGTCTATTATATCAAGCTTTCCAGAGCCAGAAAACACTGTTGTGTGTCTCAGTGGACTATGAGAGATACCATGGTATCAAGCTTTTGGAAGGTGGTTCTGCATTGTGCTTCTTAAAAGCATAGCATAGGACTTACAGTCCAGGTGAAGGGAAGGATAAAATATCTTTAGCCAACCTTCCTGATCCTAGGCTTCTCTCAGAGCTGAAGAGATTGACAGTGTAACTTAGACTGCATACTGCAGTCTTCTCCTCTCGCTCCAAGTCCTACCCAGTGCTGGGACTACCCGTGGGGTCCTTAGAAGAAGCCTTAGTTTTTTGCTGTGTTGGAATTGAGTGAATCTTCCTCATGTTGCAACTGTTGTTATAGGGCCTTATGCTATATGTTCTTTACGCCCCCTTCTGAGAAGCCAGATTAGAGGTATCTCCCTCAGTGCCTAGCCTTTTGGACCCCATGATTTCAGGCTTTAAAATCATGACATTTTAATATATGGAGAAGCTATTACTGGCCCAAAGCTGAGCTATTCCCCCTTCCTGCCCTTAAGCCATGGAATATTTACAGAAAGAATCCATGATGTTGTGGTGTAACATAGCAGTTTTATTGGCATTAAATTGGCATAAATGGAAGTGTTATAAATTAATTATTTGGGACACGAATGATAATCACAACAGCCTCTTGTGTACTTGCAGTTATTGTTAGAATAATGTGTTCCACATATCAGGCATGCCACAAAATGCTATTGTAGAATGGGTATTCTGTGTTTTTATCTATATTAATAAAACGGCCTCTGTGTATGTGTGTGTCTGTCAGTGCCATAGCTCCAAGACCAGGATACCTAGAGACCTAAAACTTCACATGCATACTAAGGGGACCCTGGGGGCATGCACCTGGGTGCTATTTTTTTATTTTGGTCAAAAAAAATTTCACCAGTTTTTTTGATCTATACTGCATAAACCCCTGTGACAGGTCAGTCCCAGGAAGAAGAATAAATTTGCATGTGCAAAATATTCTTTGGCAAAGCTCAAAGTTCCCGGCCAAAGTCAACCGGTACAGCTGGAGAAGGCTCTGCATTTAGGAGCATTCACCTAAGGGCTGTGGTTGGGACTGGTTAACAGAACCTGGGAGCACCCGCAGGGAGAGTGAGGGCTTAAGGAAGGTCCAGGGAGAAAACCATACTGGGCCTTCTCAGGGACTGATTAGGGGATTGTGAGAGGCACTCACTGTAAGGCAATCTACAAGAAGCAAACTGTCACAGGATCAAGGGGATGTCCTGTGACTAAATGGAGTTAAGGAGCTGCCAATCACTAGGGGCAGTTCAGGTGCTGGTTGCCGCAGCAACCAGATATGTCAGGTGGCCAGAAGGGGGCAGGGCTAGGCCTTATAAACAGCCTGGGCCAGAGCCTAGAGAACAGTTCCTTTCTGGCAGGGGCAGGGGC
>NW_017728886.1:180888852-180899332 GCF_001723895.1 Crocodylus porosus | reverse complement strand
GGCCTGAGTGGGTGGTTGCAGCCTTACCTCGCTGACTGGCTGCAATGATGCTAGGGAGGAGAGAGCCCTGAAGAGAGGTATGGTGGAAGCCCTGCTGGGGGCTGGGAGTTTGCATTACGAGTGAGAAGGCTCTTTGTTGGTTTCGTTACAGCCATTTGGGCTCGGCTTGTGTTATGGTTAAACTGGAGGACCGGGTGAGGCTGTAGGGGTGAGAGGAGGCCTCATGGGGGCTCCCCAGCAGCTTGGGGGTTCCTGGTGCCCAGTAGGGGCACAGTGCACAGTGCCGCTGTAGGCACAGCACGAGGAGTGCCGGAAGGGCGCTCGGGGTGTGGGGCTGTAGCCTCAACCGCGAGAGGTGGCACTGGCCCCAGAGGAGGCAACAAGCGCTCGTGAGGCGCGGCACATGCCCTAGGGAGGGCAACAAGCGCTCGTGAGGCGCGGCATAGGCCCCAGAAGGGGGCAGCAGGTGCGTGAGGCGCGGCATAGGCCCCAGAAGGGGGCAGCGGGCGTGTGAGGTGTGGCATAGGCCCGGGGTGCCAGAGAGGGGCACCAGGGTGGGATAGCGCCGGGGCGCCAGAGAGAGCGCCGGAGGACAAGGGACCAAACAACATCCAGAGAACAGCTGCGAGGCTTGGGGCATGCCAAAGGGGAGGTAGGAGGTACGCATAGGCCTTAAGGCAAGGGGTGCACAGAGGTACCCCATATGGAGTAGGGGCAGGGACATTCACACCGTTCACTGGGGGGATAAAGGCAGCCTCCCATCTAAACCTATTTATCAACAAAGACGTGGCGGGCAAGAATCAGAGGGTGCTGAATCACCTAGAGTGACGGTAGGGGGCGCTAGGGAGTTCATGGCCGCTCCTAGGCCCCACTCACTCGCACAAACTTGCCAAAAATTGACTTGCAAAAGCTGCAGCCAGAGCAGCTGAGACTTCAGAGCAGCAAGTTGCAAGACATCAAACAAACAGAGCAGCAATGGTTGGATCCAGAGCAACTGAAACTCCTGCACAGCAGGAGCACTGGCAAAGCAAAGGTCCTGCAGGAGTGCCAGCTCATTGTCTGGGATGAGTGCACAATATCTCCCAAAGCTGCCTTAGAGGCTCTTTATCGCACCATCCAAGATCTTCGACACAATGACAAAACAATGGGAGGAGTGACTCTGGTGTTGGCTGGGGATTTTTGACAGACACTCCCAGTCATTCTACATGGAACCAAAGCTGATGAACTGCAGGCCTGCCTCAAAGCTTCATACATTTGGAAAAACATTCAGCAACTCAGCCTCATGACCAACATGCAAGCGCATCTAACAGGTGATGCATCTGCTGGAGAGTTTGTTGCAAGCCTGCTCGAACTGGGAAATGGGGCCATAGTTCCATCTTGATTCTCAGATACCATCTCAATGAACAACATTGGGAACACAGTTGCAACACTTCAAGAACTGAAAAAGACAGTTTTTCATTGCATATCACTTTCATGACCACAAGTGGCTATGCCAAACAGCCATTCTGGCACCAAAAAATGATGCGGTCAATACCATAAACAAAGACCTCCTTTCTCAATTGCCTGGCACCATGCAAAAATACAAGTCAGTGGACACTGTCCGAGACACCAATGAGGCAGTCAACTACCCAACAGAATTTCTCAACTCTCTTGAACCACCAGGCATGCCTTCACACAATCTGAAGCTCAAGATTGGTGGACCCATCATTCTTCTCAGGAATCTGGACTCACCAGCACTCTGCAATGGAACACGATTGGCTGTAAAGAAGCTTATGCCACATGTCATTGAAGCCAGCATCATGACTGGCCATGCAGCGGGACAGGATGTCTTCATTCCATCCATTCCAATCACTCCCTCTGACCTGCCATTTCAATTTAAACGGCTCCGGTTCCCGATCTGCCTCAGTTTTGCTATGAGCATCAACAAGGCACAGGGACAATCAGTCAAGGTCATTGGCCTCAACCTGCGAAGCCCATGCTTTTCTCATGGTCTATGTTGGTTGTCCCAAAGCTGGCAATGACAAAAACCTTTTCATCTTGGCACCAGATGATAAAACATGCAACATTGTCTATCCTGAAGCTCTACATGAATGAAAATGTGTCAAACACCGTCATAAACTGGGATAGAAAAATGTGATGTGAAATCCTCAGTGCTATGCTGAAGTCTTACAAAGTAAATAAATAATTCTACCTCACAATTCAGTAGTTTAATAGATTTAAATGTTCAACTTTTGTAGGTTTTTGGTATGACCAAAAGCTCGCAGTGTCAATGTGTATCACACAAATAAAATAGGGTACAAAACTAAACACATACACACAGCTTATTAGTAGAGGGAAATAAGATTGAATGAAAATATTTTATTTATAAAACATTAAAATTTGATTACTGCAACCCATGCAAAGCCAGGTACTCCGGCTAGTTTTAAATATTTTAGACTTTGTGCACTTTAAAAATATATATATTTACACCTTTCCACCTGTAAAGTCTTTTATGAGCCCAGAAGTATAAAGCTCAGAAAAAAGCAACAGAAACATCTTAAAATGACCAAAAATACATGTTTTATACTTAAAGGTACCATCATCTTATGGTTTGATGTCTTTGAAATGTCTAGACTCAACTCATTCATGCCAATCCTGTTAACAATCTCTATACTTCCTCTTTTCAGTGGTTTACAACACTTCTTTCTAGCCCCTAATGAAACTGTTAATTGGTATAGGACTGAGTATTGCTACTCTTGGCTTTAGGCTCCTGAAATTTAAGGGGAAACTTTCACATTTGCAAAGTGAAAAGGAGCTATTTCTTGGGACATGTACTTTAAACAATTAAAACATTATTATGTAATAATGTTGGAGTGTTGTTGTAGCTGTGGGGGTCCAGGAATCTTGATTAATACAATAATCTTGAATGAAAAGGCTGCACATGCCTCATTGTTATTGAACAACGGAATTCATTCACAAGAGGATCAAGTCCCAGGCATTTGCTGATTCTAGTAGTGATGTACAAAAAAAAAATCTGCCAATAAAAAGGAAAGCTGAATTAATAACCAGAGTTTTGAGCTGTTTCCTAATTGTGAATAAATACCATGTGAATAAAACGAACTGAACTAAAATCCTTATAAGTAAACCAAAGTGAAATTAATTGAAATTAGACCAACTGTGAGAATGTTGACCCCATGTGTTTGTAAAAGCTGTCGAAATATAACAATTATTTGTTGAACAGATAGCGCCAAACAGTGCATCAGTGTTCAAAGTAGGCTTTGATTCACACTAGGTACATTTCTAAGACACAAGAGTACATAGTGGGCTGAGGAGAGACATGCATCCACAATGAAGCTAAGTAAGGATTCAGATCTTGCAGAGTAAGCATTGCGATTCTCACACTGCATTCTCTGCTTTATTTAGGAGAGCAGCAAAATCTTATCTGAGAAACTGCACCAAATTTACCTCTAGTGTAACATAACTGAGTGTAAAAATGAATTTGAATCAGAATACCTAGATACCTAGAGAACATGGGAAAGTTTGAAAACTGTTGTCCAAGCCCTTGATTAGCCAAGCATTTAAACATGCCAATGGCACACAAGCACTTCAGTGAAAAATAAATACATGGTTAAATAAAAACACACTTAAAAATTTTGTTTAAGAGCAGTAGTGTAACTAGGGTGGGGCACCAGCCCTAGATGGCTAATTGGAGGGGGTTCCATCATGGCCCCTTCCCCCAGAAGCCTGTCAAGCACAGCCCTGCACTCAACCATGTAGCTGGGGAGGGTGGGGTAGGGGGTAAAATTACATCCCCCCACAGGAGGCTTTCCTGTTAGAGGCACAGCCCTGCACTTGGGGTTTGGTGAGGGGAGAGAATGGGGCACTAGGAGTGGCCTCCAGGGAGCCGATGTTGCTGTCTGTTTTTTTGGCAGCAGCAGCATGAGCTTATACTGCTGCAGGAACAGCTGCAGCAGAAGCAGCTGCTGTGAAAAGAATTCCATTAGGTAAGACTCACCCCCTCCCCACCTTGCTCACCAATGGTCAGTATAATCCCTTCCCCATCTCCTCCCCTACTCCAGAACTGAAAGTGCCAACCCCCTCTGCTGAAGAGGGACTTAAAGTGCTTAAACTTTAAATTGTAAGAAGGAAGAGTAGGTGAAGAATATTGCTGGATGGGTAGCATGTAGAAGGGGCATAGATCTGGGAGTTTCTTTTTTATTTGATTTTGTTCTGGGAATGTAGGATTCCCTCTTCCTCTGCATGGATAAGTATGATCTATGTAGATCACAGCTGTGGGTGTGAAGAGACATTGTGTGTGCCCAGAAGAAAGGTGATAATTGAGGAGTGATTCAAAGGTGGGAAAAGGTATCTGAGATTCTGGGCATAGGGTTCAATTAAGTTGGAGAAGTAGACTTGTTCAGCTAGGGGCATGAGAACTGAAGGAGAGAATAAATATGTAGTGGAGGAAGTCTGCTTGATTATTGGATTTCTGCCAAAGATGCCCTACAAAATTAGAGCAGGAGAAGATGATGTTGGGGTAATCATGAACCTTTGTTATGTTTTGGGAGTTTGTGGTCTGTTGTGAATATTTTCTTGTACTTATGTGTCATATTGTCTCTTCGGAAAGCCCATATTATACTGTATCCATTTGTCACTTTTATCACTGTCAAGTCACCGTTTAGCTGATACCTGACCTTGTGATTCCCCCCAGTACAGGGCTTATTACCCAACTCACCTGCCACGTCTTGATGGAATAGAACTACTTAAAGGAGGGTTTCAGTGGTGTGATACGAAAGCCCTGGCTGGGGTTACTCATGGTTTGGACATGGTCGACTTGGGGCTCTGCCTCCCCTACACCCCGTCCACTTGCCAATCGTGTGTTGATATGTATAGCTGGCTAAAGCTGCTTCCATCCTCTAGACCCATATGTCCAACGCTGGCCAGAATTCAGCAATTGGGTTATCTGGTGGGTTGTTTCTGGGGCACACTGAGGCATACCCAGAGTCTTTTCCACCACCTGGCTTTAGTCCACTCAGAGGGTCTCACACCCCACCTTGAACCTTCCCTAGAAGGCATCCTTTCGAGTTGACCCACTGGTCATAGCACACTGACCAAAGCAGAACAAAACAAAACACAAGCAAAAGGAGCAAAGCAAGTCAGAAAACAATAAAGGGCTAGCTACAAAAAGGCTCAGCCAGCAATCTGTAGCTGTTCCCCTACTCTGCCTCCCCACTAGGAAGGCTCTGAGGGAATGAGCCTGAGATAAGAAGCCAAATAGAAGCTCCCTGAGGCTTCCCTGTGTTAAGTTAAATGGGGACCCAGCATTCCTGGTGTCCTGTACCAGCCTTGGCATCCCCAGACTTCCCCACACCCATGCTCAGCTTACCCGGTGACAGGTCTCTCTCACCTCTGCTTGGTACTATGCATGCCTTTAAAATCTCCTGCAGCAGCACCTCCAGCAACATTGTCTGCCTACAGTGGAAAAAATCAACTCCTCAGTAGAAAGGCAACTGAGATAAAAGGCCCTTAACCAGAGGAGCTCCAGGTGTCCCAGGGAGACCAGAACTTCCTGGAGAATTCCATGCTGGTGGATGGGCTGAGTGGAGGTGATTTAGGAAGCTACCTGTGGGGTATGTTTTGTCATTGAATCTCAGGCTTTAGAGGTTCAAGGTCCCCAGTGATCAGGGCTAGGAGAATCAGTAAAAAGGCTGAACTCTGGAAATACTGGCAGGATTCTCAGGAGGGCTAGGGGGCGTAAGAATTTGTACTTGTTTTCTTTTTCTGTCTCCAGATCTATGGTCAGTTTTGCTTATATAGTTTTCTACCTATGTAGCAAATCCTTTTGTTGTATTGTTTCCTCACTGTGGAAGGAATAATTTCTGGATGATTGATATTCCCAGACAGCCCTTTCTACAGAAAGGGGAACCTAAAACTTCTTTCACAATCCAATGAGGATGCCACCTAGAGCTGGCAGAGTTTCACTTACTACAGCTGCAAGGTCTGGTATGGGGCAGTGGAACTGAGGCTTTGCTGGGGGCAATCTTGGTCTATTCCTTGAGAGAAGAGGCAGTATGGTGAGGATAAAATTGGAGCTCTGGGGGCCCTCTGAGGATGTGTTTAGGACAGTAGTGAGTTATGGCTTCAGGTTGATAGGTTGAACCTTACAAAGAAGGCAAAGGGGAAAAAGCATCGGGGTGGGGCAGAGTGAAGCCCGGAGAGAATCAAGAATCATAAATGGGAGGAGGGGGAGGAAAGGGCTGAAAGCAAGTAAAGTCATCAGTGGTTATGGACTGGAAGTCATTGAAATGGTAAGCGACAGAGTCAGAAGGAAGTGGTTAATAGGCAATTGCGAGAGACATTTTTCTCATTGATATTGAAACATAGAAACAACTGAATATTAATAACCCATAAATATGTACAGCTGGCTTGAAGACTCTCCAGGTTTTTTAGAAAGACAACTTACAGAATTAGTACACTAATAATTACTGTTTATGTAGCATTTTAACTGTGTGTGGTGATTTATATTCAATAAAATATCATCTTTGCCTGTGGATTGTGCCATGACATGGAGGAAAGGCTCATGTGATCCAATGATACTTTGGAAATGTATGGCACCAAAACATTCTTATGGTGACATGAAGGCCACGCAAACAGATGTCCATGCCCCTTGTCATGAAACACATTTCTGACTGTGGCGTAAGTGGTATCAATTTGTGCTGCTTTCTTGCAGCAGATAGCTGTTTAATTTATGACAGGAAAGCACACAGCCTGGAGCTGGTCAGGCTGTCTCATCATCCTGGGCAGGCAGTCCTGGAGCTTCAGGGTCTGAACCGGTGCACCCTGAGAATTTCCCTGAATGGGTCCCTACACAGCAATACAGGGTGGCATGGGACCTGACTGAGGTCCTAGGGAAGCATGGCAGCACAGGGTGGTATAGAGCAGAGCAGTGCTGGGCAGCATGGGTCCCAGTAAGCATGGGATGGCACAGGTCCCAACATGGTGTGTCAGCACAGGTTCCAGCACAATGTGGGACCTGCCATGGTGGCACAGTGCAGTGGTATAATTCCCAGCCTGAGATTCTCCCTGTCTGCAGAAGCACATAGCAGTTTTGTCCCACTGGATCAGGCTACTGCCATTGTCAAGAGCAGCACAGACCCAACCCTCCAGGACAGTAGGTGGTATCTGTTTTGCCCAATGAAGCAGATCGGTGATGCTGGGACACATCCCAGCACAACTGATCCACTTCATTTGGTGATGTCTGTTTATACCCTGAGAACTATGGTACTGAGAGTTTGGTACTTCCTTGGTATGGCCACCTGCTCAGGCAACCAAAGGGCTTAGGACTGTATGAAGATCAGTCCACTGGTTCTCCAGCTTAGGAGCTAAGAAACAGTATAATAGGCATATCTTGGTTGTGCCCTAGGTAATGTCTGACAATACGATAAAGATTCTGATAGCATATTAATACATCATATATAAAATTGCTGCCTAAAGGGTTTTACTGTCTAAAGTAATGGCATCATTTAAATTGCCTTTTAAATGCCAGGGGTGAAATTCATTCCTCGTATAACTGTGCTATCTCCAAGGAACTTCTTCTCTGCATTATAGTCTCTTTCAGTCTGCAGCTGGCTTTTTGAACTTCATCTTTCCTCCCTCACTTTTTCCAAAATGGCAGGTTTATAGACCCTTTCTTATACAAGCTCTGGTCCCCTTTGTCAAGAAACTCTTAGATCAGACTCATCAGATGATCAAATCCCTAACTAGATTATTAATTTCTTCCTTCCAATCCATCTGGGATTAGGTTTTAAAAAACAGTTATGCTCATCTCTTTTCTAGAGGCTCCATTTAAAAGGATGATAATAAAAGATTTTAAAAATTTTATAGCTAGCCCCATGTCAGGAAAGAGAATTTCTCTTTCCATCTCCTTTGAATTTTATCTCAGTGTGGAGGTAAAAGACAACAAAGACAAATAAGTCTCCAATTCAAACTGGAGTTTGCTACTGCAGACATAAATACACACAGGGCATGTCTAAAAGTTCATAATAGTTACTGTGCATTTAGTTTAGTACTTGCTTAATGAAGTACCAACTAAATACACAGTAGATACAGTTACTGCACAGTAGCGCTGGGGCATGGTTTTTTTGTGATGTTTACTGAGCAATAGCCCAATATCACTGCACAGTAGCATATCAGCACAGTTTTTGACCAGCCCATTACTGCACAGTGATATTAGGGTACTGTGCAGTAAGTGTCTCGTGTAACCGTGCCCAGATAGTCTCAAAAACAAAAACAGAATTACCTTCTGATTATCACAGTGTTGTTATTAACATTGAGAGAGAGAAAAGAGCAACAGAATTTAGGTCTTACTTATACTTTGCAGACAAAAATAAATGTCAAATGGTCACACTACTGATGGTCTCCAAGAAGATAATGAATGATGATAGAGACATAGAGAAGGGGGGTTGAAGGGACCTCCAGAGGTCATTTAGTTCAACCCCTGCTTGAAGCAGGATCATCCCCATCAAAACCATCCTATACAAACCATAATTTGAACTCTACATAAGGCTGCTATCAACCCTAACACAACACAGACCTAACACCCTAATTTGCCACAGATAAAGCAGGGTAACAATGTCAGCCAATGTACTGCTTCTATAAAATGTTGCTAGTATACACTCCAGAAGTATATGCTCCAGAAGTGTATGTTGCCAGTATATGCTCTTGGATAGAGGGCAGGGAGCTAACTGTGCAGGTGCTGCCCCAGCTTGCAGGTAGCACCCGCTAGATCCAACTCTTCCCTGAGCCTGCGTGCTGGCCAGACACTGCTCCCTGCACAGGTCAGGGAAAAGTTGGATCCAGTGGGTGCTGCCTGCAAGCTGGGGCAGCACCTGTACAGCTATCACCCTGCCTGGGCAGCCCCAAGGAGCACTGCCACCATGGAGGGAAGGACCAAGGGCTGCAGCAACTTTTACAGGCAGGCTCTGCTGAGGGAAAAAAACCCAAAAAGCAGCAAGGGGCCTGATCCTCTCCCCCACCTCCACCCCACAGAGCCTGTCTACTTCTCCCATGGCTCGGGAGCAAGCTGCTGGTGGGCCCTGAGCTGTGGGGGGCCCCACACCTTCCTTCCACAGCAGTGGTGCTCCCTGGGGCCACCCAAGCAGGAGGCTAGTGGGCAGGTGCTGCCCCAGCTCACAGGCAGCACCCAGCCCAATCTAACTGCTCCCTGAGCCTGAGCTGGAGCACCACCCACCCACTAGCAGCCTGCCCAGGTAGTGCTAGGGGGCACCACAGCTGCAGAAGGAAGGACCGGGGCTCCCGCATCTATGGGGTTGCTTGGCCCACTGGAAGCTCACCACCTAGCCATGGGAGACATGGGAAGGCTCTACGGTGTGGGGGGAGGGAAGGTTCAGGCTCATCACCACTTTTGCCTTCAGCTCACCTCTCCCGCAGTGGGGTGGTGTGAGCTGTCAAAGGCTGCAACATTACAAATAGCTACATTGCAAATTAAACTACATGTGGATGTGGTTTAATTTGCAACATAGCAAACTCATTTAAATCATTTAAAAAAACACAGAACATGTGCAGCATGACACAAACTGCAAAAAACAGCCAAGTTTTGGTATGTGTACAAGCGCCCTAGAAGTCTGAATCGCTAAGCTCTTTGTGGCAGACACTAGGGTGCCTGCTACTGGCAATAGTGATGTGGGCTTAGCTGTCAGTCAACAGGACAGCACAGCCAGGGGTTGCTAAGGCGACCAATTGGGTCAGATGACCAGAAGGGGGCAGGGCCTGGCCCTTTATAAGCAGTCAGGCTGAGGCCAGGAGCCAGTTCCATCTGGCAGCCTAAGCAGCAGGAAGCTCTGCTGCAGAGCTGAGCCGAGCAGCCTGACCACCCGAGCGTCGGCATTATGATACGGGGTGGAGAGAACCCTGACAGGGAGATGGAGAATGGCCAGGGGTGCTGAACGTATGTTATAGCCAGGAGGCTTATTTTGAGTTACAGATGGGTGGCTTAGGGCTTTGAGTTACTGTTGGGTTGTTTGGGAAAAACCAGAGGACCGGGTGAGGCTGTAGGGGAAGGAGGAGGCATCAGGGGAGTGCCCCAGTTGTGTGGGGGTTCCTAGTGCCCTTGGAGGGCATGGCAGTTTGGTGCTAAGGAAGGCACAGCAGGTGGTGTGCTGTAGGGTGGCACTGGGTTGTGGGGTGTCCTGACCCCAGCCCAGTGGGGCAACATCGGGCAGAGATAGGGGGGTGTCCTGACCCCAGCCCAGTCGGGCAGCATTTGGGACTAGAGCCCAAGCAGGGCATAGGACCCAGAAGTAGAGTCAGGGGGCCAGGCATGGCTACAGGTCACCTGAGCCCCGAGTGCGAGAAGCGCGAGCACAGGCCCGAGGTGAGGGCAGGGGAGCGCGAGCACAGGCCCGAGGTGAGGGCAGGGGAGCGCGAGCACAGGCCCGAGGTGAGGGCAGGGGAGCGCGAGGAGCGCGAGCACAGGCCCGAG
>NW_017728886.1:180870919-180888841 GCF_001723895.1 Crocodylus porosus | reverse complement strand
GCCTCCCATTAATAATATAAGATCAAAGACGTGGCGGGCGAGATTGAGGGTGCTAAACAGGCAACTTGGTATGGTAGGGGCACTAGGGGAGATCACGGCTGCTCCTACGCCCTGCCCCTTGACACTTTTCTCATGGGGATCTCCCATTTAAGTAAATGGCATTTTCGCATCTGGAAGACTTACAGGATTTGGTGCCAAGTTAAAACATGAGATACCAAAAAAGAGATAATGTCTACTATGTAGGATGGGGAGAGAATCTGGTGAAAAGATGACAAGAAATAGATACAGCAATAAACTCATGTGGATGCTATAGCTAATAAAGTTCATACCTAGATGGTTCTGTGCAGGTGTTTAAAGACATTTTATGCAATATGTTTGAAAGGAGGGAGGGCCTTCTGCTTCCTCAATTAGTTCACGCTAGAGTAGAGGCTCTACTGTGTACGCAGTAGTCCTCATGTTATGTTATGTGTTTTGGCTGTCGTCAGCTATTTCATAGTGATTGCTGTCATGTAAGGCCATCCACAACAAACAGAAAAGCAGTCATATTCGCATCTCTCCTAGAACCTGATATGAGGCTCTGAGGCAGCTGAGTTGAAAACATAAATGATCAGTAGATTAAATAATGAAAAGTAGGTGTACCTAATTATAATTGTGATAGCTGTTTTGAATAAAGGAGTTCACAGTTGCAAAAAAAATCACACTAATTCCTTTTTTTGAATTCTGTTTGAACTACTACTGTATGTATTAGTCTTAGAAAGTCATAAGGCATCAGCAGAAGTCAAGTCAGCCTGTCACATTATTGCTGAAAAGCAATTCAGTGTCTCTTGCCACACTACACTTATTTCTGCAATTAAATATTATTAAGCGTATGATATTTTGGATACAGAAGAAATACTAGAACTAACATGCATTGTTTAGACCAGTGGCTCTAAACCTTTTTTGGCTTGAGGCCCCCTTCACTCCTGACCCACAGCCCCCTGTCCCTTCCAGTGCCCCTTACTCTAGACCCCTAGCTGCCTACCCTCAGTCCTGCTAGTATTCTTCACTCCCAACCTGCAGGCCCCTGGCCCTGCTGGTACCCCCACAGCTGAACTACAGCCCCCAACCCCTCAGCCCTGCCAGTGCTCTTCAATCTGACAGGGCACCCTTGCCCCCTATGCATTACCTATGCCCCCCCCCCGCTGCATAGACTTACCTGCAGGGAGCTGTGGGAACAGCAGGGTGCAAGTGGCCTGCAGGCAAGAGTAGAGTATGGTACTGCGGCAGGTGGCATCATATGAGAAAGTGCTCTCAGAGAGCTCACGGGGCTGTTCCACCAATAGCACCGTGCAGCATGCTGCCTGCTCCTGCAGCTCATGCAGTGCCAGGCTCAGCCAGAAAAAGCCCAGCATGAAGAATGCCCGGCCTGAGCATCCTGCCTGGAAGCAGCTGGCACCTGAGTGCTGTCCCACCTCCTTGTCCCTCAGGTGTGGTCCCCCTGAAACCTGCTCACCTCCTCCCCTTCCCCCACCCCTGCCAGAGAACTGCTGGTTTGGCTTATTTATATTATTCAATGAGTTAGTTCAATTTACGTTCTCCACTTCAGCAAACTTTGCTCTTTAGTCTCTTTCAGAGACTAATTAGGGCATTTTGAGTGTAAGACTACTGTAACAGAGTATGGTCCAGTGAATAGGTTGTCAGATAATAGGTCAGAAGTCCTACCTGCACTCTGATTTCATCTCTGTTATTAACTCATTATGTGACTAGTAACAGATTAACTATCTGCCTAAATTTCCCTATCTGTAAAATGAAAATAGTAATCCTTTATCTTGATCTTTTGATGACCAGACTAATATAAGTGCTAAGTACCATCCAGCAATTTATCTGTGTTGATATAGAAGTAAAATTATTTATACCCATTCTAATATAATAAAAGCCTTAGTGTGTCTATCTGTAATGCTTTATTCACTCTCTGATTGGTTGTTTTGGCAGCCAATCACAATGCTGACTGAAACAATCAAAGTGTTCTGTGCAGACAGACATACATGACAGGGCACTGCCATAATGGCAGAGACAGGGATCAGAGTGGTGGGTGGAGCCAGCGGTGCTGGAGTCACCCCACCCCAGTCCTGCTCCTTCGAGGCAGATGGCAGGGACAGAGCGGGACTGAGGGGCTGGAGCAGGGGGATGAAGCCAGCAGCTCTGGCCTCACCCCACCTCCCTGCCCTGGCCCTGCTCCTTGGAGGCAGACAGAGGGGCCAGAGCAGGGGGGTGAATTCAGCAGCACTTGCCTCTCCGTCCCCTCACCCTGCCCTGGTTCTTGGAGGCGGCGGCAGTACAGGGTGCTGGCATTGCAGCTCTGGCCTCGTCCCCCCTCTCTGGTCTCACCGCTGCATCTAAGGGGTGGCCATGTCCCCCCCCCTTGGGCAGGCAGGAGAGAGGGATGGGGGGATGGGTGGGTGCCACAGGGCCAAAGGTGGAGCGGTGGCACTGTGGGGCACTGAGTGGTGGCACTCCATCCCCACATGCTCCCTCCTCTGCCCCACCCCATAAGTCATGATGGGCAATTTGCTAGTTCTTAAATAACAGAGAGAGTCCCAAATTAAGATTCTTTCAAAAACTTCAGATAAGACTTTATTTTTGTATGTTCTAGTTAAAAACTAACCCCCTATGTAAATAAAGATGAAATTATAATGTGACTCCACTGAAACAAATACATTGCAGTTGATTCTAAATACAAATTTATATGAGGGACACAGAATATATTTGTATATAATGATCAGTATAAACTGTTAGGGTGACAGTATTTGGATCTTGGGGAGCATTGGATTTGTAGCTGAATAAAAAGGCTATAACCTGTGGCCTAGCAGAGCTGCTAACCACAAGGCAGAATGATAACATTGCAAGATGCTTAGGAAAGCATTTTCCTAACAATATAGTAGTGTTATAAGATATATAGCTCATTATGTAAGAAGAACAGGATGCAAACCACTAGCTATCGTTAGGAGATAAAGGAGATTTTTGCTTTTGAATGCTTATGCTAAGCCAACCATTCGCTTATGCTAAGAAGCCATTTTAACTGTGTCAACCATTTTCAAGTGAGTCTGTGTAAGTCTGTGTGCTGTGAATGAGGTGATCTTAGGATTGTGGAGATGGTACAACATGAGACTGAAAAACAGACTGGAATATGAAAGACAACACATAACTGGTAACAGAATCCAAGATAAACATATGTGAAAAGGTGAATGGTGATTGGTAAAGAATCCTCCAGGAGCTTCCAGGCTTTGGTCAAATCTGCCTGAATGACCGAAAGAAGCAAGAGTCAGGGTCTTAGGCATGTGCTCATAGTAAAAAGACATGTAAATAAGTGAAACGCATAGGCAATTCCATGCTAATGAAGTAAATAGTAAACAGAGGCAGGGCTTAAAATGGGAAGGACTAAGGGTGGAACAAAGGAGGGACAAAGGTGCAGTAAATTTTAATGAGGTGTATAAATATGGAAAAAAACTAATGTTCACTGCAGCTCCCCGCTTTGTTGGAGCATTGCCCAAAGCTGTCTCCATTTTGAATAAAGCTGTTGATGAGCAATGTGCGCAGGTGATGTGTGATGGCATTGATCTCTTGTCTCCCTAGTCACTGGGCATCGCCTGGAATCAGGGTCTAACATAAACAATAAATGTTATTAATGAATAGCCTTATTCATTCCTTTTTCTATCAGTAGTAACATTTCTAGATGACAGAGTATGAATTGCCCAGTGTGACTCAAGCAATGTCTAAAAACATAAGCTATCTGTAGCCAAGCTGAACAAAGTACAGTGTGTCCTTGCCTAAAGGAAATATAGGAAAGGAAAAGGAAAAGGAAAAGGAAAAGGAAAAACATAGCATACCATGCAGTACTAATAGGAGATAACACTATTTGTCTACAAAACATAAATATTGTAGGGATGTTCAAGTGTGATGTTGTATTTTTGGTACCATTTTAAAAGTACAACAATCTATATGACACAATATGACCTTGGCTAAAGTATTTCTTGATATTTTACTGAGTTTACCTCTCTTAGTAGTTAATGCAAAAATTATCCTACCTGTAATTCATTCAGTAGGCATTTACACAAGGTATTACTTAAATGAAGACAAACTGTATGTATATTACCTCGATTGGGTATGCTTTGCTGGGAGTGTGCTTAAGCTTTCCTTTTCATTTTTCTCCATAGTTTACTGCTGCAATCATTCTAATTTATTTCATGCAAGTTGTGGAATAGAGCTAGAAAATTGCCCATAGCTCTTAAATCAATAGAGAAAATAGGTAAGCCACAGCTGCATTTAAAAATGAGGATTGCCTATAATAGACTCTGAAAGCTAGTAGCAGGCAACCGTCAGTCCTCTGGATCATGGTGTGCACGTAAAAGGTCTAGTCAGATGCCTGATGAATCCACTTATGTGAAGTCCTGCAACCATTACACCGATACTTTTGATGCATACATCTTGGCAAGAGTATGGCTGGAGGAGTGGAAGCTGTTCAAATCTTACCATCCCCCTTTAGATCATTGAGACAGAATTCAAAGGCCAAACCAAGTCCAGACATTGAGGGCGCCTATATACAAAGGCGGAGGCCTCTCTGACGCACTGGAATTCCAGTATGTCGGAGCAGACTTCATTAACTGGATCTGCTGGAGTGTGGCAACTGCTGTGCTCCAACAACCGCCTGCATCTCATGTATCAGTGTCCCTGTGCTTAAAAATGTCAGCAGGGGCATTTGAACTAAAGCGCGTTGAACAAAAAGTGCCCCCGCCATTTTTTAGCACATGGCACTGATATAGGAGATGGAGCAGTGCTTTAATTAGAGCAGCTCTCTGGGAGCTGCTCTAATTAAAGCGATGCTCCGCCTCACCCCTGGAGCACGTGTAAAAGTCCCTTCAGTGCGTCAATGGTTGTAGCTTCCGCCAGAGAGCAACAGATAAAAAACTACTGCTGACTGCCTAATGCCTCAGCAAGGGATCATTTCTGTCAGGGTGATGTTCCTTAGCCTTCCTCCAGCCAAGGAGTACTCACAAGGCAGTGGGGGCTAGAGTTTTGAGGCACTCTATACTTACCTTACTCTGGAGGTTGCAACATTGTTAGAAATATTATTAAAATAGAAATATTATTAGAAATGCATAATGAATAGAGTGTTGTTAAAGCTACACAGTTTGTATCTCGTACCTGATAAGCAGAAACACCACCAAGGACATCTCGCTAATTTACTATCTCTTTGTAACACTAAATCACACATACCTTCAAACTCCTCTGCCTCTACTCTTGTAAACTACAAAGGCTATGATTTAATTGGTTGTGTCCTTGAGAGAGAGGGGGGTTTGAACTTTTGGTAACCTAGAGAGCTTTTCTAAGCATGCGTAATTAGCTAATGCATATAAGCCTATCCGTCCCGCATACTTAAGTAGTTAATTATAATGCACATGGGACATATGAAGCGACATGTTTACATATATGTTTGTATGAACCGGAAATGAGTTGTAAGAGTTCCTGCTTCTGCACATGTGCTCAGGAGAGAGAGGATAAAAGCCAGCTGAGAGTTTTCCCTGAGGGCAGAGTGTGGTCTTTTGTCTTTGCTCTGACCCTATTTGCAAATATACCTTTTGTGTTGCTAATAGTGTGTCTGAGAGTTCTTTGCCTCCCGAGAAATGAACCGCGATTTCTGCAACAACATTGTGGTATTTTGTTGCAGCTACCCTGCCACTGGTAGCCCTACCTGGTTGCTACCAGGCCCTTAAGTCAGATGCAGTTTATGGTCATAACCAGGACATTTAGCACCAACTCCAAAAGATACTTCCTTGCAAACTGGTAGGTCAGCTCCTTAGCTGATGAAACAAAGTAGTTCTGTCCATTCCAGTAGACAGCTTACATAAGATCTAGCCCTAGTGAGCCTGTCACTTTATGAGTGCAGGTTAAGTGCTAACATCTGTAACTTGATTTGTTACAATATTTTTAGGAAGCTTTGTCGGGGTGTCTGAGATTTGCTACATTTAGACCAAGATTTTTTCTTCATTTGTAAGGAGATACCAGAAACACTGAATGCATTTGCAGTATTCTCTGAATAATGGTTTTGTTCATCCACTGTCACCTGTAACTGTCTTGATGGCATTACTAGTAAACTTTGCAGCAGTATAGGTATGAGTTAGCAACCTTTTCCCTGATACTATTTCTTGTCTGTGCTCTCATCAGAAGTTTTCCAGGTGTCTGTCACACAGTATACCTATTGGAGAGGACTCCATGGAAAAGGGTTGTGTGCAAGTTTTTTACTTTCCCTACTTAATTTTAAAGAAAAATATGGGTGCTTTCTCTCCACTAGGATTGTAGATTGAGGTAAGCACAGACAGACCTCAGACTTATGACACAATTGGTTCCTGAGAACCCCGTCTTAAGTCGAAATGTTGCAACTCGGAACTGATTTTCCCATAGGAAACAATGTTATAAATGTGGGATTGGTTACTGAACCAAGGCCTGATACCCTGTTTTCACTAAAAATATCCAGAATTTGTATTTAATCAATTATAGATGAGTAATATAGCTACATTAATATATTTACATTGTAACTAGCAATCATATTGATATGGAAGGACTTCTTTGAGGTGACTTGGCTGGACTTTTGCAAGGGTTCCTGGTTGGACTTTTTGGAGGGTTATTGACTGGAGTCTTCTCAGGAGTCTTGGCTGCAGGTTTTTCTGGAGTCTTGTCTGCTTTCTTAAAGAAAGTATCCAAGGAAGTATGGACAGATGGGAGATAGGTGACACAGTGAATTTCAGCATATGTTCACTTCTAGTACATTTACAGTAAGAAGAATTTTATTTTTCTTTTGTTAAAGAGTGCTTTCTTCTTTCTAGTCCTCTTGCCAGAGACATCTACTTCTGTTTAAGGTATCTCATTTTTTTTTATAACAGCTCTGTTGCATCTTTTAGGTTTCTTTTGTGTGTCAGGTTTAGTATGAGCTCAGACAATTTCAATCCCATGGAAGTGGTCTCTGAGGTCTATTTCCAAATTAATTCCTGACTATAGTCTGTTATTTGATGCCAGGACTAAACAGCTGCAATACCTGTTTTCATGTTCTGTCTCTTTTTCATTCCTTTCTAAATGTTCCTTTGAAGATAGAACCACAGAAACATCTTGTGTGCACTCCCCACTCTCTCCAGATGGCTGCCCCTGGCTTATTCCAGATGAGAATATGTTCTTTTGTGATGCTAATGAATACCTTTCTAATATTTACAGTTCTTGAATGGATGTCTTAAACACTATCTGCTTTGTCTTGCACTTGGATTGCAGATGGATCTCCTAGAATTCTTCTTGACATTAATTCTGCTCTATATCACATGTAAATTATTGATGGATTAAAGCCAATCTGTCATGAGTACAGCAACCTGCTTTCTTTATGGAACACTGCAGTTCCAATCAATTCTTTCCACAATTAGAGGTGAAAACCATTGGTTTCAGAATAACCTAGTCTCAGTTGTCTTCTATGCCTTGAATATTCAACATGATCTTCTCTGTAAGTTGCCTATGTTTTTCACTGCTTAGAGAGCAGACCACTGCACTGCATTTTGATTAACCAGACAGATTTTACATTGCTGATTTTATAAATATGTTAATACTTTTCTCTTTTTTATAACACTTGACATGTGACACCCAGGACTGATGGAAGGTTTTTTTAATGTAACAAGTAGCCTGATAATATTTCTCCCATATGACCTGTTTTCTGAATGATCTCTATGAATGGCTTGTCAGTCCTCAGAATTTATATACCATGAACCTTCCAGCATATATCTGTTAAACCCTTAAAAGTAAATGTTTTCTAATATGTTTGACTGGTTAAAATTCTTTGAAGTAGACAGGCAAGTCCAATGCTTTGATTGTTGGAAGAGGTGCTATGAATGTTCCTGTGTGAATAAGAGTTTGGACATTAATGAGAGTTGATTTGTTTATTTTTGCCCTGAGGTGGGAGGATAATACAATATAGTCATTAAATATCCCCAATACACTGCAATTTAAAACAAAAGCCTGAAACCAATTGATATTTGGCAAAGGCATCTTAATAATTAAATCTGATAATACAGTAAATAAATATTTGGAAATGTAGTTTCCATAGCTTAGACAATAAAAAGATGCATTCCCTGCATTATTTTATTCTGAATAATTTTTAAATACATGGAACAAGTTGATTTGGTATTATAGTTAGTAGTGTGATGTCTTTAGTGAAAGCCTAGACCCTAGATCCTACACTGACATCTGTGGAAGTCCATATTGGTGAAGGGCACTATACTATGAGATCCTGACCCAAGAAGAAAGCCCAAGTTGGTAGTGAAAATTAATGGTAAGTTGCTCCATTATTTCCTTCTGTCTGAGTAAACAGTATGTTTCTCTAATACTGCTGAAGGGCAAGCATTTTTATCTTTTCAGGCATGATTTAGCAAAAGCAACTGAGGTGAAAAATGGCATACTTCTAGCCGCAGCTGAAGCCTCATAGAGTGGGAAATAAAGTTCTTTGTAGGTTTAGAGCTTAATTAGGTCTTGGGTACATTTTTGAGTAGAGGAAATACATGTTTTTAAACATCCCAAGCATATCTACAGATGGTTTTATGCCCCCAAACCAGTAGTGTAACTTAAGGTGAGCAAGCAGGGCACCAACTTAGCAGGGGTGCCAGAATCGCCTCCCTCCCCTAAAAAGTTTATGTTCTGGCAGGAGAAGCAGCCCTTTGGAGTAGCTCTTGAAGCAGCAGCTGGGTGCACGGATGCTGCAGGAGCAACATCCAGGGTGTGAGGACTATGTTGTGGCAGCAGTAGCAGCCACTGCCGGGGACTGGTTTTGAGTCCCCAGCATAAATAAAACTCCCATGGCCCCCTTTCTCTCCAGAGTTCAGCAGCACTGCACCCCTTCCCCTTCCCCCACCCTCCACTTTTCTGCAGGGGTTGCGCGGGGTGCAAACCCTGCTCATTATGCCTCTGCTTCAAAGACACTCTTTAAGACATTTTTTCCATTCTGATATCCCTTTAAACTGAGGGATGGAGTAAAGGGATTCTGTTGGCCTATATGTTTAGTGAATGATAGCTACACCCCCACGATGGCAGTTAGTACAGTTACTGAATCTGGGAGCATATTTGAACAGCAGGCTGCCTGTCTCTCACTTCTCCACACTCACTAGTTTTACTTGAAGGATATGCAGCATAATATGAAGAGTAATTTTATCATTTGCTTATTTTTTCCTCTCCAGACCCAAAATCAAGGTAGCATGGAGAAGGGTTTAATAGGAATTCTGCACAAGTCCAAGTCATGACCAGTCCCTGATTGTTGAGTCATCTTGCTAAAGGAATGACATCCAACCAACGATAAATTAATTGAGTGAAATGTGCTTAAGAGAAGCAATCCCTTTTATATATGCCTGGCAAATGTGTGTATTTTTCCTTGAGAGTGTGTACTTTTCCTTGAAATATTAGTTTACACCTTAAGCCTGTACATATTTCTTTCAACACCTCCAATGTGGATAACACTTCAGTATTTCGATGTAATATTGAAATGCCACAGAATGGGAATAAAACCAACAGTTCCACTTGTTGGATAAGACAGATAATGGGCCTTGCTTATTGGTTTTAATTTACTTGTTTTATTAAAAAAGGAAAGTCTGATAAATAACTTTCATTTCAATCATGAATGTTTGGAACTGTTGTAATTTTTTTCTTTTTATTACAGGTTATGTGTATACAAATACAATCCAACAGTGTACAATGTGATTAGACTCCATATAATGAACTTCTTGGTCTAATAAAATATATCGCCTCTAGCACAAGAGTTTGTCTGTTGTCACTGCCACTATGCATTTCTTATTCTATAGTCAAATGTTTATGAATTTAGGCACATATAGACAGTGGTATGCAATGAATGTAGGACCATTCCATGAATCTAATCATACATGGCTTTTGCTATTAATAGATCTGAATTCCTCAGGCAGATGCCCAGCAGGATGTGAATATTTGTTTGAATATCCCAGTCTTTATTCTGTGCTTGAATGGCTCTGCACTGATACACTTGGGTTGCTTTAAGCACCTTTTTACATGTCTGAAAAATTAATCTCAGGCTAATGTATGGATAAAGAATCAAGTTTTCTAAGGAGAAAAATGAATTAGGGAAAGCAAATCAACAACAATCTGAGCCTGTCATTAAAACAGGAGATAGGACCTCTTAAGACTGATTAAATCAAGGAGGTGCAATATGAAGGTAACTCTGATACAACTGCAAAAAAAAAAAAAAAGCTTTCAATAATAACAATAAACTTCCCACAGGGCAAGTACTGCACTACACGCATATTGGTCACTGTGACTGAAAAAATATTCTGTGTTAGAAGAAAAATTACTACACTGTGGCATAGAATACAGTAATAATTACCGTTATGATAACTGCTTTAAAAAAGGTCACTGGAGTGCAAGTTATGTGAAGTTTTTAGTGAATTTTAAGTTATATTTTAAAACAAAAACCTTCTTGAATAGAAAGTCAATTCCTGTAGTTTCATAGTTTTTAGGGTCGAAAGGGACCTGAACAGATCAAGTCTGACCCCTTACCTTGGGCAGGAACAAGTGCTGGGATCAGATTACCCCAGCCAGATATCTATCCAGCCTCCTCTTGAAGACCCTCAAGGTAGGGGGGGAGCACCATCTCCCTTAGGAGCCCATTCCAGAGCCTGGCAGCCCTAACGGTAAAGTAATGCTTCCTGATATCAAGCCTGAACTTGCTCTCAATCAATTTGCGGCTGTTATTCCTTGTTATCCCAGGTGGTGCCCAGTGGAACAGAGCCTCACCTATTTTCCGCTGGTCCCTCCTGGTGAGTTTATAGATGGCCACCAGATCTCCTCTCAGTTTTGTCTTGTGGAGGCTGAATAGATTCAGGCCCTTTACTTTATCTTCGTAGGGCCTGGCCTGCAGCCCCCTGACCATGTAAGTGGTCCTCCTCTGGATCCTCTTAAGGTTAGCCATGTCCCTCTTAAAGTGTGGCGCCCAGAACTGGACACAGTACACCAACTGCGGCCTGATCAGCACTGCATAGAGGGGAAGGATCACCTCCCTGCACCTGTTTGTGATGCATCTGTAGATGTACGACGAGGTACGGTTAGCTTTACTGACTGCTTCCTTGCATTGGCAGCTCATGTCCATCCTGGAGTCAACAATGACTCCAAGATCCCTTTCAGTCACTGAGTTGTTGAGAAGGGTGTTCCCAGCCTATAGGTGTGTTGCAGGTTCTTTCTCCCTAGATGCAGCACCTTGCACTTGTCTGCATTGAATTCCATCCTATTCTCATCTGCCCACCTCTGTAACCTGTCTAGATCTAGTTGGATCTGTCTCTCCCCTCCAGTGTGCCCACTTCTCCCCACATCTTTGTGTCATCAAATTTGGACAGCGTGCTTTCCATGCCCACCTCCAAGTCGCTGATAAAGACGTTGATTAGCACAGGTCCGAGGACCGAGCCCTGGGGAACTCCACTGCCCACATCCCTCCAGGTCGAAAATGACCTGTCCACCACCACTCTCTGGGTGTGACCATCAAGCCAATTTGCCACCCATCTGACTAGTGTGGGCATCAATACCGCAGTCACCCAGTTTTTTTTTATGAGAATAGGGTGAGAAACAGTGTCAAAGGCCTTCTTGAAGTCCAAGTAGACAACATCCACCTCAATGCCTGCATCCAAGGACTTTGTGACCTGGTTGTAAAAGGAAACAAAGTTAGTCAGGCAGGATCTGCCTACAGTGAACCCGTGTTGGTTGCCCCTTAATATTACCTCCCATGTTGGGCCCCCACATATGTGTTTCTTGATAATTTTCTCAAAGGTCTTTCCAAGGACTGAGATGAGACTATCTGGCCTATAGTTACCTGGGTCCTCCTTTCTCCCCTTCTTGTAAAGGGGGACCACATTGGCCCTTTTCCAGTCCTCTGGGACCTGTCCAGAGCACCACAAGTGCTCATACAGCTGTGCCAGGGGCCCTGCTATGACCTCTGCCAATTCCCTCAGTACCTTCGGATGAAGAGCATCCAGACCTGCTGTTTTATACATGTCCAGCCCCTCCAGGAGTTCCCTAACTAGATTGTCCCTGACCCTAGGCATGGCATCATGTCCTCTGAGCCTTGTGTCCCCTGAGCCTGTCTATAATCCTAGTGGGGGAGTTGTCCCGGTCCCTGCTCAGAAATATGGAGGCAAAGAGCTTGTTGAAGAGATCAGCTTTTTCCTTTGCTGTAATCACCAGATTGCCAAGCCTGTCCTGTAGGGGCCCCACGTTACCTTTTTCTTACTCCCTATATATTTGAAAAAGGACTTTTTGTTATTCTTAATTCTGGTTGCCAGCCCTAGTTCCATCTTTGCCTTGGCCTTCCTAACCACCTCCCTGCAGCAGAGCAACAGAGGTGTAATCCTCCTTGGTGATTGCCCCTTGCTTCCACTGATTGTATGCCACCTTTTTTTGCCCTCGGGCCCTCCCAGATGCCTTTACTGAGCCCAGGGGGCTTTTTAGCACTCTTGCTCCCTTTGGTTCACGTTGGGACTCCCTTTGACTCCCTCTGTGCTGCTTAGCAAGCTCATCTGCAGCCCTAATTGGAGGCTTGTCCTACTGCCACCACAAGTTGCTTCATTGGTGTAAAGAACAAATGTGGCCAGTTAAAAAAAAAACATTTTCAATCCTCCGTATGTGTGTGGGTAGCTTATCCTGATTTCAAGCATAGGTAAACATCAATGGTAAAAACTGATTTAAAACAGTTTTGCCTGCTGACAGTAGGAGCTTGCACCCTGGGACCAACCATCAATCAGTATACTTAACGCCTACGTTGGCTCTGCTTTGTATGAATGTTTCTATGAACTCAAGGGCGTTTCATACAGCAGCTGTGGAAAAGATAGCTGTACATTTTTTTTAAGTATTATTAACATATTCTGGGCAAAAAGCAAATATATAAAGTAGAAGGCTTAATTTGGGTGTTTAATTCAGGATTTAGGGTAGGTTTGCACTTTATAGACTAATCGAAGTACAGGTCTAGGTATAGCAGGAGCTTGTGTGGGCCGATGTTTATATCAGATGCTATGAGAAGAAATTTTGTTCTATGTGTGTGGGTGTATCTATATATATGTGTATATACACATATACACGTGTGTATGTGTGTATATATGTGTGTGTACACACACACACATACACGAAAGACGTGTGCCTCTGGCAGCTTGGGAGGGGAGCATGGTGGTGGTGGGAGTGCAACAGCAGTAAGCAGGGCAGCTCCCGTAGACACTGCCAGTACTGTCAGCAGCAGGAGGGTGGGGAGTGCCGACCAAAGGTCGATGACCACCCATAGCTGCTGCCAGCAGCGTCAGTGGTGGCCAGCAGGGATCATGGACCGCCACCACTCCCGGTGGTGTTGGCAGTGGGGTGGCAATCAGCAACTGCCTGCAGGGGGTGCACCACCATGCTCAGGGGTGCACGTGCACCTGTGTGCACCATCTACGCATCACCCCTGCACACAGAGCATGTAGGTATGTATGTATGTATATGTGTGTGCCACATGTATATACTACACACCTGCATGGGCACTTGTGCACATGCACGCTGATGCTGAGGAGACAGCAGGTGTGTGGTATATACGTGTGGCACAGCTACACCCCAGCTTTCCTCTCACAGCATCCCTGCACAGCGAACCTCAGCTCCCCAACACTGTGCTGCGTCTACATAATGTCCTCTGGCCAGTCCATAAGCTGCCTCGAGCTCCGTAAGATTGTCCCCGAGCTCACGAGGGACTGACTGAGCCACCACCGTCTCGCAGGTGCCGCCTTCCTCACCCGCTCCCTCCCTAACGGGCTCCTCCAAAGCCCCCAGGCGGCGGCGGGTGGGGAGGCGTTGCTAGGTTACGACAGGCTCGTAGGCGCCGGGACCGCACCAGCAGCTCCCCCACAGCAAGCTCGTCCGTCCGCTGCTTCGCCTGACGTCACTGACGCTGCGACTGAGAAGCCGCCACCCGCGCGCCCCCTCCCGGCGGGGCGGGGAGAGAGCAGCGCGCGCCCGCCTGCGCGGGCCCGCGCACGCACGCACGCACGCACGCAAGTGCCGCTGGGGGCGTGCACGCGCATGCGCCAACCGCTTCTCTCCTTGTTCCCGGCTCGGGGGTCGTTGTAGTCACCGCCATGTTGTTGTCAGCGGCGGTGTGGGCCGCCGCCTCCTTCTCGGTAAGGGAAGCCCGGTGCGGCCGGCAAGGGCGCGGGGGTCTCTGCCTCCCTCCCACCTCGGGGCTCTGCCTGTAGGACTGGTGCCGGCGGGGCCGATAGGGCGGGAAGCAGAGCAGCACGTCAGGGCGGGAATAGGCGGCAGAGGGTCGCATCCAGCACTGGCGGGGGGCGGAGTGGCCCTCCATGGGTGACACACCTGTCAAAAAGGTGGGCCCGCTGCTGGGTTTGATATCCATGGTGGAAAACCTTGATTTGTTTTGAACTCTGGCTTGTTTTTTTTTAACATTTTCTTTTTTTTGTTAGTGGTCAGTAGTTTTGGGGATTAAAAAAACAACAAACAATTCTATAGGAATTACTACTTTTTCCTTGTCAAGATGTCCTAGAGCTGTAGGGGCTTTTTAAGGCCCGGGTGCACAAAGCCATAGCTGGGGTGATCTAGTTGGGGATGGTCCTACTTTGAGCACCGGTTGGATTAGATGGCCTCCCTTCCAACCCTCATTTTTCTATGATTCCACCTAACCTTTAAGTGTGTTACCAGCAGGTCAAGGGAAGTGGTTATTCTTCTCTGTTCAGCACTGGTGAGGCCACATTTGTGTTCAGTCCCCTCCACCAAGGATGTAGACAAGTTGGAGCTAGTCCAGGGGACAGCAGCAAAAATGGTTTGGGGGCTGGGGACATATGACTTCCGATAAAAGGCTGAGGAAACTGGGCTTATTTAGTCTGCAGAAGACATGACTGAGATGGGATTTAATAGCAGCCTTCAACTGTTGAAGGAAGGTTCTAAAGAGGATGGAGCTAGACTGTTTTCAGTGGTGGCAGATGACAGAACAAGGAGCAATGGTCTCAAGTTGCAGCAAGTGAGGTTTAAGTTGGATATTAGGAAAAACTTTCTCACTAGGAGGGTGGTGAAGCACTGGAACAGGTTACCCAGAGAGGTTGTAGAATCTCTACCCTTGAAGGTTTTTAAGACCTGGCTAGACAGAGCCTTGGCTGGGATGATCTAATTGGGGGGGGTTGGACCAGTTGACCTCCTGAGGTCTCTTTCAACCCTGCTTTCCCAATGATTAAATATATATGTTTTAGGGCTGTGTGTGTTTTAAGAGCTAGATAGTGTGATATAAAAAGTTATGTAGCTCTTTTTTGCTTTGGTTTCTTTTATTTGGTTTGTTCATTTTTACCATGTTATATTTTTCCCATATCATAAATGGTGTATGACTTGCTTCTCATTTTAAGTTTTCATTTCTGGCTGGACATTGGAATTCACTGGAAGAGTTGTATATAAATAACCTTGTGGTCTTGGATAAACATTTTTTTCCATGTGTATCAGAATTTACCTAGAATTTAACCTCCATATGTTCCTATGGGGTAATTTCCTACCCCAGCTGCATATTTTGTGCAGTATCTTAAAGTTAATTGATTCTAAAAAAAATTCTTTTTAGAACACTGTCACTGGCACCACAGTGCACAATATTGCCAGAGAACAGCCAGCTTACATGAATGGCTCGCTCTCTGTGGATGAAAAACTGCCCAGGGTAACATGTTACCTCAGGTGTGAATGTGTTTTTTCCATGTGGGGTAACAACTTACCCCAAGCCCAAGATAATGCATTGGGGTAACTTGTTAGCCCCATGAATGCTGTGTGCCCCCAGGGCTGGGGGGCATGGTGAGCTCCTGCAGGTGGTGGCAGCGCTGTCAGTGGTGGGATCTGTCAGTGGTGGGATCTTGGAGGCGGCAAGCGGGGAGCTCCCACAGGCAGCTGCAGCAGGAGAGGGTGGCGACCACATGCAGACACTGTCAGTGGCAGTGAGCGGTAACCGCCCGTAGATGCCACCAAAAGTGTCACAAGGGGTGCACTGCCATGCTCGGGGTGCACGTGCACCTGTGTACCCCTTACGCGTTGCCAGTGGTTACTCCAGTGCAATGTCTGTATAAATAACAGACCTAGACCTGTTTGGCCACACTGGGTGGATGCATCTGAAAGGTCAGCATTCATTCATACCTCATTCATGTATACTTTGGGTATCCATGGTAACTAATAGATACCCATCCTCCACTCCGCTCTTGTAGATGTGGCAATCCCTTTTGCTTACCACTTTGTTTACAGGCTTTGAGATCATCAAAACACCCTGCCCTTTGCCAAAAAACCCCAAACTCTTTGTCACACCCAAATCCACCTCTGCTCTCTTTTTTCATGGCAAAACTCTGTCTCACCTGCTCCTGTTATAACATACAAGCTAGTTTGCCCTGCCTTTGTTGGAAGTGAGGACAAGGAGCAAAGGGACAGCAGAGAAGAAATAGAACAACATCATACTGCAATACAGCGTACACTGTGGAGTCCTCTTCAATGGTAAGGTCTTGACACCCCCCACCTTTCCTGTTTTACCTGCTCTCAATAAGGCCCTGCATGTGTGGTTTCCAAACACCATCCACCCACATTTGGCTTGCTTGCAAAGGGTGGATGCTGGTCTCTGGCTTCTGTGCCCAGGAGGAGAGGGTGCTACCTGCGCTGCCATAAGGCAGAGTGGAATTGCTTCTGTGACAGCACAGCATTGCTTCTGTGATTGCTTTTGGAACAGGCTTGTCTTTGTCTGTTATTTATATGCATTCAGCAGTAATCAATTTTTTCTTTTTTTTTTCTGAAGTCCAGTATAAGACGGCAGCGTATATTTAGTGCTGAAGCCTGTCTTGCACAGGTAACTGGGTTGACAGCAACGCATCCACTGGTGAAATCTTATCCCAAGACAGTGAGGATGCTGACTTGATTTCAGACATGGGAGATTTTTCAGAGCAAGAAAACCATATGTCTATGGAAGTTTCATTCAGCTCATATGAGGAGGATTGATGCTAGAAGTAGAAGTGACGTCAACACTTCCAGTGGGAAAGGGAAGAGGACTAGCCCAGGGCTGCCATGGAAGACTGAGAAGACCTGCAGCAGGATGTTGAGCAGAATTACGACTACCACCCTCAGAAAACATTGCAAATGATGGTACCTTTAGAGGAAGCAATAGCAGTGTGTGGGGAAAAAAAGTCCATGGCTAATACATCGTTGGAGAACAGCCAAGGACAGAGTCCACTGGAAGTGCTGGGCCAACAAGAGAAAGTAATAAAGACACAGTGGTGGAAACATTCCACCTGTTTCCTTCACAAGATATCCTGACTGTTGTTATAAGAAAAACAAACAGAGAGGCAGAAAGAAGATTCAGGGAGTGGAGTCATAGCCATCCTGAAAATAGAAAGGAGCTGAAAGCCTACTTTGGCCTCCTACTGCTGAGTGGTCTCCAAAATGGGGTGCGTGAGAGGATCCCAGGGGGTGTGCGAAGAAAATATTATAACTTGTATTTTTATTTATTTTTTATTTAAAAAAATAAGAAAGAAATTAAACTTTACTGATATTTAATATACAGATTGACACTGGCGCCCTCACTTAGTCTGTATGTCGGATGGTCACGGGTCACGTATGGTATGTGAGGTATCTTGAGCGAACAAGCGTTTGTTTGTTTTCAGTGTATTGCAACGAATTGTAGTTTACGTGTGCCTGGTTAAGTGGATTTACAGATTATGTCATCTAGTTTTAACTAAACTAACCCTCACAAAATGGTCAAGTGGATTAAAAAGATTCTTGCAAAGAAACCATGGATTGAAGATAATGCTAATAATGCGAGCACAAGCAAACAACAAGAAAATGGCAGAGCTGACACTTCTCCTACTCCTAGTA
>NW_017728886.1:180858946-180870819 GCF_001723895.1 Crocodylus porosus | reverse complement strand
TGCTAATAATGCGAGCACAAGCAAACAACAAGAAAATGGCAGAGCTGACACTTCTCCTACTCCTAGTATGAGCTCTTCATCAGCCACATTACGAGGTAAAAACAATGACGATTTAATTCCTATTTTTTGTCTGTGTTTTATAATGTACATAATATATTAGTACAGTAGTACATGTCTATAATTTATAAATAAATAAATATACATATATTGGGGCGTGTGCTCAACAATTTTTTACTGATAGGGGCGTGCGAATATAAATATACAGATATTGGGGGTGTGTGCTCAAAAATTTTTTACTGATAGGGGTGTGCGATCAAAAAACTTTGGAGACCACTGCTCTATACCACAGTGGTCACGAGGCACTGGAGGAGTTGTGGGAGCAACGCACTGAGTGTCCTTGCTTCCGTGCTGCCATGAGTTTAAAATGATTCCATCAAATCACCAACTATGTGAGATTTGATAACAAACTGCCATATGAGGAAAAGAGAGCTCTGAACAAACTTGCTGCCTTCAGAGATATTTGGACACAATTTGTGGAGCAGCTCAGGAAATGGTATATTCCAGGAATACACCTGACAGTTGATAAGCAGCTCATTGCATTCAGGGGTTGCTGTCCCTTCAGACAGTATATGCCCAGTGATCCTGCCAAATATGGCTTGAAAATTTGGTGGTGCTGTGATGCAGCAACATCATTCCCCCTCTCTGGAGACAGCTGCCCGGCCAAGCAACCAGAAGCTCCACACCAGGGTAATCTTGGTACCCAGGTTGTTGAAAACTGGTTCAGTCCTGATACAGGATGGGAAGGAATATTGTGGTTGACAATTTCTTCACAAATACTGACCTGGCAGAAAGACTGTTACAGCAGGACTTGACCTATGTGGGTACGATTTGGAAAAACAAGGCCAATATCCCACTGAAACGCAGGCAAATCAAAAAAAGGAAACGTTAATCCAATTTTGCTTTTGATGGGGAACTCACCCTAGTTTCCTATATTCCAGAGAAGTCCAAAGTCATGCTGATGCTATCAAGTATGCACCATGACCTGTCAGTAAGTGGGGAGCAAAGAAAGCGGGACATCTTCCACGACTAAAATAAAAACAAGGGTGTGGTGGTGGATAACCTTGACCACTTAGTCCGTATGACCACCTGCAGATGGAAAATCAACAGATGGGCAATGACACTGTTTTTCAACATGCTGTATGTGGCTGCCACTGCCAGCCTCATCATTTGGCTATGCCACAATACAAACTAGAAGCAAAGATCACCTTTAAGAAGATGGCACTTTTTTTTGCAGAAGCTTGGAGAACAGTTGACTGATGGACAAATCAAACAAAGAATGCCGGATACATGTAATCTCTGAAATCCGTCAAGTCTGGTGTGACTGCCTTAAATTACAAATTGCCACAACGCACCCGAGTAGAACCTTCTGTAAGCATGAGTGGACGTTGCCCTTTTTGTCCAAGGACAGATGACCGCAAAACCTGGAAACGATGTGAAAATTGTAAGCGATTTGCTTGTGTGCACCACAGTACTTCACTGCTGCTTTGTGAGGAATGCAATATTTAGTTAAAACAGTTAGGAAATGGTTTTTCCAAAATGTTTTTGGAAATAATTGTTAGTTTGAAAACAGTGTGAACTGCAGACTTAGGAAATTGTTCATCCATGTTTTGAAACTCCAAAAAAGTTTTTAAATTTGGTTCGTAGTTCTAGTTAAATGATGTCTTGGGTTTAAATACTCATAAATATTCTTTCAAGCAACCTGTATGTGTAATAAATGGTTTTTGGTATGTTTATACTGTCACTGGTTCCATTTTGTTCATGTGGTTGGGGTAACAAGTTACCTTATGAGACCAACAATGTTGAATTGCAGGGTAACAAGTTACCTTATGAGAACAACAACTGTTATGATTTTATGAGAACGGATGAACGTTAAAGCTAATTGACGTATTAGGCAAAGGAAACACAGTCCATAAGGAGAGAACCAGTCAGAAATTTTTTTCAGGGCACTATCCACCAACATTTTTGAGTTAATAGATTTTATCCTCTCCCCTTGTTTTCCCCTCTCAATCTGTAAATAAAAACAGGCTTTCCTGCTTTTTAAAGCCTGTTGTGTTTCTTAACTTAGAGTGAACTTGTCAATGAATGGAACTAGCTGAATAAATTGACATGAAGAAAATATTCTCTTTGTATGTGCAGAAGAGGCTACTGCTGTTAAAAGCTGGCTATCATGTAGTGACTGCCTAAGTACAGCTTGTTTTGTCCAGTTCAGTTGTTAGACATTTATATAGAATATTGTTAGGAAGTTGCTGCTTGTATAGCTTGTATTTAACATAAATGATATTAGAGGTGCACCAATATATCGGTGGTGTATCAGATTGGCACTGATGAAAGGAAATTAACATTATTGGCAATCGGCTTTTTTTGGCCGCTGTAGCCGGTAACGTCACCGATAAATGCGGCTTGCATGCATTCAAGCATTGTGGCTTTCTTTTGGTATTGTACTTTTGATCACTTATGTCTATGGTTTGTATATTTCTTGAGAGAGATTTCTGTTCATCTGGCATATTTACGCTTTTGCTTTGTGGCATAGACCTTTGGCTTTTCTGTAAGAATGATTGAGAATGTATACTTGTACTAGCTTCTCATATAGGAAACCTGTTGATTAATTAATTCCACTTGGTTCCCTTTGAACTTCAGCAGATTTAACATCATAAAATTTATTTTCTCCCTATATATTACCTTAAAATCATTGAGGTATAGGATTGTTGTCTCTGTTTTCAAATAGAAAGTATCTGGTTTGATGGAATCAGTGCTTTAACATTTATCTTGGGCTACTACAGGGACTTTAGAAAAAGATTCTTGGATTTGTCCAAATGTGACTAGGAGGGGAAAAAAGAGTTTTTTTAATTCTTGCCATTATCAATATTTTCCTTTTGTCTGTCAGACTTTGTGGATAAAAATCAATGATTTTTAAACAAGATTTAAAAAATTGTATTATTTTTATTTAAACTGTAATTTAACTGTAATATTCCTCTTTAAAAATAAATGAGCCTAAAATTTAAATTTGATTTTAATATAGCATAGGCTAAAATATAAATTTAGTATAATCTATTAAAATAATTTAAATAACATATTGAATCAATGAGCTTGTACTGAAAACTTGAGGGTCAAAAGCTGATCTTCTACATAAGAAAAAGGGTGAATGGTGGGGATCTAACTTTTTGAGGTAAACCTTTAAAAATATGGAACAGTATTTCATATATTAGGGGCTTGACCCTGTTAGGGGATACAAGGCTTATATTATTGGTGGCAAAAGATCAGCAAAGTCATCACAGGTGTTGGAACCTAGCCTCTGACTCCCGCAGACACCGTCCTGTGCACTCTTTGATCAGGATTATCAGATGAGCACATCCTGATAGTCACATTAACTCCTGAACTCTGACTAGCTCTATGCTCAAATTATGTTTATGAGTCTATTCTGGAGGCTTATTCTCCAGCTCATGGAAACCAAGCATCATCCGCTCAGTAACTACCAACCCTCTGCTTCTGACTGGTTCTGAGTACTCCAGTCAATAGCCTTTCTTGGTCCCTTTGAGGTTTATGAGTTCTGAAAACTTGAAAGAAAGGGGGTAAAAATTTTCAGAACAGCCTAGGTAAAAAAGTGATCTAATGTAAAGAGAATAAGTAGGAACTTAAGTGCAAATGACATTCACCTAGGCATTTTAGAAACCTTTCCCATGGGTGACCTGTAATAAGCATTCATTAACCACTGTTCATCCTTCCAATGCTATAGAAGATAATATTAGTGTTTAATAAATTAGTTAGTTGTTAATCTGCACCATATTTTGATCTTTTTTTAAAAAGTTTTTGTATCCAAAACATTAACATTTTGTTTAATAAATCTGAAATGCTGGTTTGTGTCTTTTAATTAAATTCAAGTTGCCATCTTAATGCAGCTTCATAGAAATATGAGCAAAAAGTGAATGATTTAGTGAATAAGAAATATATATTTCACTGTTTTATAGCTTATTAAAATGTTGGATTTTTAACAATCCAAATATTTAAGCTATATATTTTAAAAATGTATAGCTTATCTGGTTTGTGTATCAAGGAAACGTACTAAATCTACTGTAAAAGCTGTATTTAGTTGTAAATCAACATGTTTTAATTATTATAGCAACCAATGAAAATATACAAGGGGAAAGTTGATAAGTAATTATTTAAATTGGGGTTTATGGCTTGCTGATTTAAATCAATCCACCCTGGTCAAAGTAGGCTGTGATTTAAAAATATTTTAGTTTTCTTACTGCTGCTTTTATTTTTCCTAGCCTTTTTCTTAAAACTTCTCTATGTGGTCTCACCTTTTGGGGAAAAAAATACACTTGGGTGGGAATCACAATGCTTGGGTTTATGAAAGTTTGCAAAATACATTTACAAAAGGATTTTGATACTGAAAGTTGTAGTTACCTGTTGAGATTTACAAAAGCACTTAAGTTAGGCAACAAAACCCTATTGATTTTTCAGACTTGTGCACATGTTTATTTCTCTTATCTGTTGTCTTTCAAATTTGTTTGTGTTTTCCATTTTTGTCTCCTCTAACTTCATTTTTAAATGGATACATTATGAGGAGAGGTTACTTTCTTCATAGTAGGCTGGTAGTGAGGCTCATATTTCAAGTCAGTATTTTCAGACTTTGGCCCATTGCAACTTTGCCAAGTTGAAACTTACCCACTTGAAATTCCACAAATGAGATCATGGAGTAAGATAATGGAAATCCAAAACCAGGCATTCTTGTGAGACAATAAGGTGTTTTGGGTGTTTATTTTATATTTTAAGGCCCCTTAAATGCATTTGACATAGACATTTCAAATTTGAGTCAGAATGTCTGAGAGACAAATTGAGATACCTTTTGTATAGTTTTAACAGGGTTAGCTACACAGTCTTGCTTGCTCTTGTTTTGCAGTTGGGTATATAAGCTGATCCTTATGCCAGTATGGATACTCACTGAAGTTAGTGAAACTCTGTATGGGCACTAGGTATGTCAGTGTTTATCCTGTTGTAGCATCAGGGATTTAGCTTTGTGATTAGTCCTGTAGCACCCAAAAGGACCATTCAATTGTATAGCTGTTGGTTTGTGAAATTTAAGCAGTGGTGCTCAACCTTTGGGCCCTGTGGGCCAGATGAGTGGTACAGGGCCCATCAGCATGCCATATTGGGCCCTAGGGGGTCCCTTGCCACCCCCTGCATGCCAGGTTGGGTCCTGGTGTCAACCCTTCCTACCTCTTGTGTACTGGGATTGGGTCCCAGTGGCCTGGTGCTGCCCTGTCCTGCCCCCTACCCCATGTGTGGGGATTAGGTTTTGTAGGGCTGGCACCATCCCATCCTGCTCTCTCACCCCAACTTGCCAGATAGAGCCTGGGGGTCTGGGGCCATATGCCACCCCTGCCCGACCCTTTGTGTTGTGACTGGGTGCTGGATCCAGTGTGCAGGGCCTGGGGCTCTCCATGGGTCTAGAGATTTGACTGCCCCCTCACCACCAAATTTCTGGACCCATGGGGAGCCCTGTAGATGACTTGGCACTGTGGGCCAGATGTGGCCTGTGGGCTAGAGGTTGAGCACCCCTGATTTACAGGATCAGGTTGTAGTCATTCTATGTGTGTCTTAAAGCATATGTGGCTGAGGTTTGTATATGAAGTATGTGTTTGAGGCATTAGTCAACAGGGTTTTTTTGGCAGCACGTTGGAATGATCCAGGTTGAGTCCTAGCTGAGCTGGTACTAGGACCTGGCCGCTGCTGCTGTTTCTTTCTGTTGGCCAGCCACAACATGGCATAGGGACCTCCCACAGGGAGCTCCGGACTGCAGTATGGTGTGACATGGACAAAGTTGTCCTCTGTCCATCTGCATTATGGCTTGGGCAAAGCTTTCTGGTTTCAGGATGGATCCAGTGGCTCTGTAGGCTGGATCTGGCCAACTGGCCATAGGTTGTCAACCCCTGTGTTAAGGCAGTTAATTTTATATAAAATGTACTGTGGCTGATGAATACTTACATGCAAGAAGATGACATTGTGTTATGTTGTAAAGTAGTGGTGCCCATATTTTTTGGATCAGTGAACCACTGCTACTATCCTGCAGGCCATAGCCCTCCCCTTCCCCTTCCCCTTCCCCCCCACTGTTTTTTGTATATATTACAACTGTAAAGGTGATGTAAATAGGGGGGAGACAGTTCTAAGTTGGTCTCCCCTCAGACGTTTTCATTTTCCTACCTGGAAGTGGAACTTCTCCTTTATGTATCCCACAGCAAAAGGGGGCTTCATCACTCTGAACATATGCTGGAGGATGGTAGTGCTATTATTCATTGCAGCGAAACTTCCCTGTATGCATCCCAGCTAGGGGAAGAAGAGATCTCTTCCCCATATATACACTTGATAAAGCTAAGAGAATTTCTTGTCAAGGAGCATCCACAATATCCATGCCTGAAAAAGGGAGTTAGCTATCCTTTCAGAGAATTTGTTTTCCACCTCCTGCCCCAACAGATGAGGGGGCTACAACCTGACCGCATGACCTACTAAGGAGAGCAGCTGTCATCATAAACTCAGTCCCTTGAATATACATTTCACCTAGAGAAGGAGCCTGCTGCCCAAATACATCAATTTCTTACAATGGCTGTCTTCTCATGAGCTGAGGGAAATGTGGTATGTAAGGCAGAGAGAGGCTGCTGTGCTGCACCATGTGCAGGGGATGGGAAGAGAAAGTAGTGTGGCATCTTATTAGTACAGGGCCTAATGAGATATGTGCATCAGTTGCTAACTACAGTTTGGGAATTGTGGGTGTAAAATTCTGCTTTACAAATTTAAAGGATTTGCTTCATAACTTACCTGAAATGACTGTGGGTTAAATGAACAAGGATACTCTCCTAATAATATTAGGAGAAGCTTTGAATGTTGCTTATTATTTCACTAGAGAACACGGAAGAAAACAAATTGTTCATTTGTTGGTATTTGATAGTAAGTATTTGATCCATAATTAAAGGTATTACTGAAAGCAATGTATGGCAATTGTTTAAATAACGTATTTTTAATACTCTGTAAAAAAATTTATTTGTAGATGAGACAAATCCGCAGCTTGCATAAAACAGTTGTGCGTAGTGGAGCCGGTGGAGCCTTGTTTGTGGTAAGTAATTTTGCACAAGATTGTTCTTCCCCCACCCAACAGAAAAGGGAATTTAAGTTGAGAATTGGGTGAATATCTGAACTTTCAGTTGTCAAAAACTTTTTCCTAGATTCCCATAGACATTCATGAAGAAGCAAATGTTTTCATTAGATTCCAATGTTCGACGCGTGTGGGGGTAGTAGGTTTGAAAAATCATTTTCTTGTCACCCATTTATTTCCTTAAATAGTTGATGCCGCTGGTTTTTCTTGAGAATTAAGGTGATAATTCTAGAAGTTGAAAGTTATTAGAAAGAGTACTCCAACCTTAATTGTTACTGAAAATGCTGTAAGCAGAAATAGATAGCATTATTTGGCATTTAGTAAGGAGGATATAACGTGTTATAAAAGAGTGATTCAGACTCAGTGTTACATTACTGCCTGGTATACATGTACTATGGTGCTTGCATTCTTGGTTGCACAGTGTACCAGCCTCTCAGGATGGAGGGTTCCTATTCATCCTGGTGATTAGGGCACTCTTAGGAAGTGATAGCTGTTGACATAACATATTTACCTGAATTCAAGAGGACTGAATTTAAGACGACCCCCCAATAATTAGATTCTATACATGTAAAAATTGTTATAATTTGTTATAAGTTTCCATATATAAAATTCATGTATAGAATTTTTTTCGGGGGTCATCTTAAATTTGTATCCCCCACCACCACTGCTGGCCCTATGGGCTAGACTCCCCTGCCACTTGTTTCCTTGCCTATCCCTCTCTGTGCTCCCCATGCCTGCCTCTGCCTCCACTCTCTACCCACTCCCCCTTTACCTTCTGTTGTGCCCAGCCTGGCTAGGCAGAAGTGGCAACAGCTCACAGCTTAGCAGGGTGGGTCAGGGCTAGAGGGACCAGAGCTGGAGCAGAGGTGAGGAGCAGGCACAGGCATGGGGGCTGCGGGGGGAAGGCTGCAGGTTCTCCCCCATGAGGGGGAGACCTTTTGGGGGGTTTGAAGCAATATGGTAAATCTCGCAGGCTGCGAGGGGCCTATAACAGAGGCGGGCAGTTATTTCAACTGGAAGGCCACTTCACTAATTTTGGTAAGCTGTCAAGGTCCGCATGGGTAGCCCTATCCCTTGACAATTGTTCTATCCCCTGGTTGCCATCTTGTTGTCAGAAGACCTGCCCCCTAATCCCTGGCCTATGCTACCAGAAGTCCCTCCCTTTGCCCCTGGAAATACTCCTTTTGGGAGGGGGTACTATAGCCTTGGAACTGGAAGGTACACTATCACGTGGTCTGTGTCAGGTAGGCAACATTTTTTGGCCAGAGCACCGATGTCTATGCGTACAGTGTCTACCTTGTAAGGTGCTGGAGTGCCGGCATGCCAAAAAAGACTAGGGGATGAGATATGTGGCAGGATGCACTGCATATTAATATAGTTAATAATCATAAGCATTTTTTAATGGTAAATACCACGTTTTCTAAACATTCTAAACCTGGTGACAATAAATACAATTTTGTAGAGGGTGAAAAGGGAGAGAAGAGACGGGAGAGAGGGATAAGCAAGGCTTGGTGGGGCTCCTGGCTCATCCTCTGTGCACACTGGGCACAGCAAGAGTGGGGTGCCCTGGGCTGTGGCAGGAGCTCCCAGAGCTCTGAGAACAGCTGCACAAAGCTGTGCACTTACCACTGCCAGCCTGGCCCGTTTGGTTCCCAAGTGTCACATGGTTCAGCCACTGCTGCTTCTCACTGGTGCCAACTCAGCTGGGCCCATCACATCCTGAGAAGCATGCAGGGAAGCAGCGGGTGGGCCAGCTTTGCTGTGTGCCACTTGGGATGGGACGGACCCAGCTGGGCTGGAGAAGCGGCGACTGAGCCAGATGATCCGTATACCGCTTCTTCGCATGCTGCTTGGCACAGGCTCAGCAACGGCTTTGTCTCTTTGGTGCCAACCCGGCCAGGCCTAGCCTGTCCCAAGTGGTGTGGGGAAGTGGCACACAGCTCAGTTGGCTCAGCTGCTGCTTCTCCTCACTGGTGCTGACCTGGCCAAGCCTGTCCTGTCCCAAGTGGCATACAGCAAAGCCAGCCCAGCTGCTGCTTCCCTGTGTGCCACTCAGGATACGATGGGCCCGACTAAGTTAGCCCTGGTGAGGAGAAGCAGTTGCTGAGCCGGTCCCAAGCAGCACGCGGCTCAGCTGCCACTTGTTTGCTGGTGCTCATCCAGCCTGTCCCGACCCAAGCAGCATGCAGCAAAGCTGGCCCAGCTGCTGCTTCCCCGTGTGCCACTCAGGATGGGCTGGGCTCAGCCAGGAGGGCACCGGTGGGGAGAAGTGGTGGCTGAGCTGTGTGCCGCTTTGGACCAGCTGGCGGAGGTAAGGGAAGGCACAGCTGAGCTGTGTGCTGCTCCAGCCAGGCCAAGCTGGTCCTGAGCTGCACTTGGCTCATCTGGCTGGGCCTCCACTTCTTGCCAGTGCCAACGTGGTCAGGCCTGTCCCGTCCCATCTCGAGCAGCACACAGCAAAACCAGCCCAGTTGCTGCTTTGCTGCATGCTGCTCAGGACAAGATGGGACAGGCCAAGTCAGCACCAGTGAGGAGGAGGAGCAGCTGAGTAGCGCGTTCTCCCACCACTCCCTATGGCTCCTGCTGCTTGCAGCACCGTTCCCCAGGGCCCCTGCCACTCCCTGTACACCCCTGCAGCTGCAGCACCTTCCCTCTGCTTGTCCCCCCCTTCCAGCCTGGTTCAGGAAGCACCACAGGGCTCCTGGCCCACTGGGCTGTTCCAGCGGTCCCATTCCCCATCCAATCTTACCTTACTTTCCACTTGGATGGGGGGGCAGGGTCGCGAGGCCAGAAGTTGAAGAGGCTTCTAGTTTGGGGATGGGGAGGGGGGCGGTTTGGAGTCAGGCTGACCCTTCTGCTCAGTCACAGGCTCCTGCTGGGTCCTGCTGCTGCTGGCTGCCTATCATCTTTGACAGGTGGCAACAGGCAGATAAAAATTAATTTTCTAAAAATTTTAGAGGCTCCATGGGCTGGATAGAATGGGCTTGTGGGCTGAATGCTGCCCACGGGATGTATTTTGCTCGCCCATGGCCTAAAACCTCAGTCTCCCAATTTGTGGGTAAGTACTCTTACTATGGCGTAGTATATAAAATGGGGACAGTGGCATCTTCTCTTGCTGCAAAAAGAATGATTCAATTTTTTACCAAGAATACTTGTTAGGTATCTGTTTTCATGAGTGGACTGTGGGCTGTGAGTCCGAATAGGTGGAGGTGCCTCCATTGCAGCCTAGATTTACCTAAGCTGTAGAGATCAGAGTTCCTCTGTCCTCAGTATTTCATGTTGGCTGGCTCTAAGCAGCTCCCTGCTCAAAATGTAGGTATTTTGGATCACCCTTCTGAGGTGTTTACCTCTACAGAGCTTACGTACTTAACTCTTGATTATGGATTTCTCTGGAGACCAGGTACCTACGTTTGTTTTGCAGTGCTGAACTTGTGGGTAACTAGGGCCGGAGCCAAAAGGATGTAAGTTCCTGAATGACATGTCAGTATTGTCACTTTCCTTTTCTGCTTTTCTTGCTTTATGGTGTTGAAGGTCAATAAAGTTTCATTATTGAAGAGAAAAGGGGTCTTTCTGGAGCAAATATAACTTTACTTCCAGTGTTATAGTTCTGGTTTTATGTTGGTTTCAATATAAAATGATTGGTTCTTCTATTCCTGTTCAAGATTTTATGTTTCCATGTTGTTTTGTACTTGGTGCATTTCTAGTTTAAAGACTGGGGTTTTTTTCTTTTTAATCCTGTGGACTACAGGATTGGTCTGAAGACATGAAGGGACTTATTCAAGCTAATCATAGAATCTTAAAAGTAGGATCGGAAGGGACCTTGTAGATCTTCAAGTCTGACCCCCTGCCTGAGCAGGAGAAAAACTGGGCTCAAATGAGTCCAGCCAGGTAGGCATCAACCCTCTTCTTAAAGACCGCCAGGGTAGGAGCCAGCACCACCACATCCCTTGGAAGTTGGTTCCAGGTCCTAGCCGCCCTAACTGTGAAGTAGTTCTTATGGATGTCTAATCTAAATCTACTCTCCAACAACTTGTGGCTGTTATTCCTTGTTATGCCAGGGAGCGCTAGGGACAAGGTCTCTCCTAAACTCTTCTGGTCCCCCCTAGTGAGTTTATAGACTGTCACCAGGTCCCCCCTCAGCCTTCTCTTGTGAAGGCTTAACAGGTTCAGGTCCCGCAGTCTCTCATTGTAGGGTCTGCCCTGTTGTCCCTGGATCATGCGGATGGCCCTCCTCTGGACCCTCTCCATGTTGTCCACAACCCTTCTGAAGTGGGGTGCACAGAACTGGACACAGTACTCCAGTTGTGGCCTGACCAGTATCATGTAGAGGGGGAGGATCACCTCCTAGGCCCTATCTGAGATGCACCTGTGGATGCATGACAAGGTCCAGTTAGCCCTGGCAACTGTGACCTCGCATTGTCAGCCCATGTTCATCTTGGAGTCAATAATGACTCCAAGATCCCTTTCTGCCTCTGTGCTCTCTAGAAGGGAGTCTCCCATCTTATAAGTGTGCTGCTGGTTACTACAGCCCAAGTGCAGCACCCTGCACTTGTCAGGATTGAAACGCATCCTGTTTTTGTTAGCCCACCCCTGTAACCTATCCAGGTCTTGCTGCAGTCTTTCCCTCCCTACTAGCGTGCTCACCTCACCCCAAATTTTGGTA
>NW_017728886.1:180855575-180858551 GCF_001723895.1 Crocodylus porosus | reverse complement strand
AACCCTGTCCTCCACAACCTGAGGTCTGCAGGCGTTCCCCTCGAGTCTGTCTTGCATCACGGTGGGGAAATCCTGGTCCCTGCCCAAGAAAACGGAGGTGAAGAATTGGTTAAAGAGATCTGCTTTCCCCTCTGGTGCAACCACCAGATTGCCCAGAGTATCTTGCAGGGGCCCCACGTTTCCCAGTGCTTTCTTCATCCTCCCTATATAATATAGTTTTTTGTTTTTTTTTTTAATGGATTAAAACTAGCTTTGGATGCAGCATATGCTTTTGTGTTCTATTACAGACTTTTGTTTTACAGTCATGCTTGCCTGTTTTAAGTGTTTCTTGTCTAATTCTGTAAGGTTAGTGTAGACTAGCTGGCATGGCTGATGCTCTTGGTTACAACCTGGATTCTGCTTTTAACCTTCACTAGGAAGTGGCCCACTTCATAGTGTACATGCAAACTGTGTTCACGTGCTGATAATTATTGGGTGCCCTCTTTCAATTAGTCTGCCCAGAATGACAGACAAAGTGTACCACAGACCACTGGGAAAGAACCATAAACTAGTTAATCTTGTTGCTCCAGAAAGAAGCATGGGATATATCCCTCAAAGCTGTAGTGATGCATGGGGAAATAAAGCATCAGTGACACAGTATAGTAGAAGTGCACCGATATATTGGTTGCATAGCCAATCAAAACTGATAAAAGGAAAATTAACATTATCGGCTATCAGCTTTCTTTGGCCAGCGTAGCCAATAATGTCACTGATAAATATGATATGACTTCTGGCTGAGGCCTCTGGATGCTACGTGTATGAGTGCTGCCACATGCATCCACATGACCAGGAATGCAGCTGGGTAGGATGGAGAGCAGTGCCCTGCAGGTAAGTCTGTAGAAGAGAAGGGACATGGGAGGGGAAGGGTTTTGGGGGTAGCAGATTGAGGCCCCCATGGTGAAGGAGGGAGTGGGGCAGGGGTTGGGGGCGCTGCCTAGCCAGGGCAGTGAATGGGACCTAGCGCCAGGGTGGAGAGCAGAATGGAGTCCCGGATGGCTGTTTTCGGGGAGGGGGTGGAGTGGGCAAAGGGGGTGGCTCCCCACTGCTGTGCATACTCCCTAGGGGGCATAAGGAAGGCACGTGCTTCCCCCAGATTTGTGCATGGGGCAGATGCAGGCCGTTTGCTGTGGGCTCAGGGCTCTCCACTTTGCTGCCTTTCCCTTGGGAGCCCTGCGCTGGCTACACGCCCCCTGCCCACAAGGCAGCAAAGGGGGCAGCAAGTTGTCTCCTGCTGGGTGGGCAGGGGGCATGCAGTCAGCACAGGGCCCCTGGGGCAAAGGTGGCAGGGCAGAGAGCCCCAAGCTGAGAGCAAGCAGCCTGCATCCATCCTCGCTCTGCTCAGCTCCATTCCAGTTAAGTATCCCTGCACTTAAAAATAGTGACAGTGGCGGCACTTGAACTAAAGCTCATTCGATGAACTTGTGTTCAAGTGCCCCAACCACCATTTTTAAACTCTTAAGACACTGATCCACTGGACAAACCGCCTGCAGCTCTGTCCCAATCCCTGCCTCAGGTCCCATTCACCACCCTGGCTAGGCAGCGTCCCCAGCCCCTCCCTTCTCTTTCCTTCACCATGGGGGCCTCAATCTGGCCCACCATCCCCCATGCCCTTTCCCCTCCATAGACTTATCTGCAGGGAGCTGCTCTCCACGCTGCCTGGCTGCACATCTGTAAATTGGTTTCGGATTGGTATTGGCTGATATGGCTAGCTAATAACTGGTTATCAGTATCGGCTAAGAAAATCTTTATTGGTGCGCCCCTAGACAAAAGGGAGAGGGACCAGAAAGCATTTATCTTTTCTGTGCATGTAGATGGTTGTACTTAGGTCAGCAGTTCCCAAACACTGACAGATTGTGCACCACCAATTTAAAACAATGCAACCTTAAGTACCACCAGCAATTTTTTGTCAAATAAAGTAATTTGTTAATGCATATCACTGACAGGTTAATGCATACCACTGACAGGTTGTCTGCGTACCACTCATGGTACCTGTAACCACAGATTGGGAGCAGCTGACTTAGGTGGTAGTAAGTAGGTTGGCGCAGGTGTTAGTCAACAAGTGTAGCAAGAGAGACTTCCTGAAGTGCTCCATCCAGCACATAAGGCACGGTTGCTGTTAGCAGTAAATTCAGTCTGGCTTTCCAGACTGTTCTGCCTAGAAAGGGGCAGAAATGAGCCTTTGTTTTAAAGAGATAAAACTAGTAAGCATAAATCTAAGGCAGATGGTACATTTTATGGTGCATTTTTATAAAATACAGACAAATCCTGCACAGCCCTGGATGAAGAGCAGGTCTGGATGAAAAACTCTTAGGCTTTACACAGGTGCTTTCTTTCACCCCCAAAACGTTAGCGACAATTACTCATACAGGAAGTTGAAGAAGCCAACATAATAGAAAAATTTCTGCTGTTTACCTACCTGGTTTGTATCCTTTAATATGATTGCTCCAACCTCTGCTGTATAGACGTGTGCTTAGACAGTGACAGTGGTCTTTGTTCATTATTTCCTGCACACTTATGTGTATTTCTGTCTGCTTGAGGAATCTCAAGAAATAGCAGTTGTTCCAAAACATAGTTGAGCTTTTATAAATCAAACTGACTTCTTTGAAAAAACAAATTTAAAATTAGTAACAAGAATTAACTGAGTCACAGAAGCATATAAGACAAGGAAGACGAAACAAGCTAAAATAAAATACAAATAAAAAGTCATACAGGTTTGAGGAAACATTAATATATGGAAATAGATCAATGATATACAAATATATCTGGTGTACCCATGAGAAATGACATAACCGTATCATGACATGATACTCAGGGCCCAAGGGGTGTCCATCCCAACAAGAAGCAAGGGGGGAAAGAGTGCCCGAAAGCCCCCCTGGCTCACCAAGGGCGTCCGGGAATGCCTGCTTGCCAAAAAGGCGGTGTACACCCGGTGGAAGG
>NW_017728886.1:180853953-180855475 GCF_001723895.1 Crocodylus porosus | reverse complement strand
AGCCAGGGAGGTGATCCTCCCCCTCTATGCAACGCTGGTCAGGCCACAGCTGGAGTACTGCATCCAGTTCTGTGCACCCCACTTCAGGAGGGATGTGGACAACATTGAAAGGGTCCAGAGGAGGGCCATCCGCTTGATCCAGGGACAACAGGGCAGACCCTACAATGAAAGACTGCGGGACCTAAACCTGTTCAGCCTTCACAAGAGAAGGATGAGGGGGGATCTGGTGACTGTCTCACTAGGGGGTAGGGGAAGGGTTTGGGGGAGATGCTGTTTCCCGCAGCGCTCCCTGGCATAACAAGGAATAATGGACACAAATTACTGGAGAGTAGGTTTAGATTAGACATCTGCAAGAACTACTTCACAGTTAGGGCAGCTAGGAGCTGGAACCAACTTCCTAGGGAAGTGGTGCTGGCTCCTACCCTGGGGATCTTTAAAAAGAGGTTTGATGCCTACCTGGCTGGACTCATTTGAGTCCAGTTTTTCTCCCGCCCAGGCGGGGGTTCGGACTTGAAGATCTACAAGGTTCCTTCTGACCCTGCTTCTATGATTCTACGACAGTTGATACTCTGTGAGAAATCTGTGAATAATTAAACGATCATATTCCTGTATCTGAGAACACATCAACTGTTTTACAGAAGTCCCTTCTTTCATTTCATCTTCTAGTGAACTGGAAAACAAAATGAGAATTATATTAATGTTAAGTGCTATTAGATAATTCAGCAGTGATATATAATCTTACAATAATAATGAAGACAGAATTTAAATATTATTAAGACATACAATGATTAAGTTAAGCAGTATATAGCAGACAACTTTCTCCGTGATAATGCAAATCAGTTGTAACAGCATTAGCCTACAGTTACAGGTGAAATCACTGTAGCCATAGTTGTGACAGATACAAAGGTATTAGGCAGGCAAAGCTCCAGGCTCAGGCAGGTTGCTCATGCAAATATAAAAGTAATTTGCAAGTCACCTATCATCACCCAGTAGCAAAGTGCTGGGTGAGTGTTAAACCCAACTGAGCACCATTTTTAGTCCATCTTGCAGCAGTGCTGCAGCCTCTGCTTCAGTTCTGATGTCTCTTGTTGGTGAATGCCTTTTTGGTTCTTTTCCTGGTTTACCATAATTTTTCTGTATTATCTTTTCCTGAGAGAGATTTTTGTTTACAGTGAAGCACGTATACTTTGTATACATATATTGTATATTACAGATAATTTTTGATACGGACCTTCCTTATCTGCTTATGGGCCTTGTGGATTGGGACTGGTATGTTTGTGTGATGTTTCATTTAATAGGTAGTTACATACTTTGTGTGGAATTTTCAAAAACACCTAGATTACTAAATAGAGGAGACCCAGTGAAAGTCATAGATTCATAGATTCATAGATGCTAGGGTCGGAAGGGACCTCAATAGATCATCGAGTCCGACCCCTGCATAAGCAGGAAAGAGTGCTGGGCCTACATTACCCCAGCTAGATACACATCCAACCTTCTCTTGAATACCCCCAGGGTAGGGGAG
>NW_017728886.1:180846191-180853853 GCF_001723895.1 Crocodylus porosus | reverse complement strand
GTGGGAGACTTTTTCAATGAAAACTGTTTTGTCAAAATTTATGTTTATATAGGAAAATGTCATTTTTTTCCTCAGCTGTCAGTATTCAGGTTGACATTTGAATTTGAAACTTCAGTTCTAGTTTTCTTATTATGAGGTTTTGCCTTTTTTAGGGTATTATGTGTGTTTTCCTTTTGAATAACATTTCAACTTCCTATTCTTATTGGGAATTGTAGCCAACTGAAAAATAGAATCTCTGGTTTCACAACTAGACCTAAGGATCTTGTAGTTAACTTGGTTAGTAATGCGCATGTCGTAAGGATTTTGCAAAGATGTTAGTTATTTTTATTTTAAGAATACTAGAGTTCATACAGTATGTATTGAAGACAGGAGGAATGCTGTCACATGGTCAGATTTTTGTTCTTCAAACTAGAAATAATAATTTACTTTAAATCAGAGGTGTCAAAAGATATGGCTCTGGGGCTGGATCTGGCTGGCAGAGTCCTATTACCTGGCCCCCAGTGCTACTTGTGAGTCTTGGAGTTGACCCACAGGCAGCATGCAGGGAGGCCTCACAGCCCTACCTGCTGCACATAGAGCTTGCTTCAGGATTGTGCCACACCATACATGCATCAGTGCCATGAAGGATCAGTGGCACAGACAGCTGTCACATGTAGTGTCCACACTGGCTGCTCCAAAACACAAGCAGGATCTGGCATGCAGGCCTGGTTTGTGCATCCATTCCAGCCTATGTACCAATCCCACACCACTCATCCAAACCATTGAGCCAGGTGCATTTAACACCCCATTCTTTAAACTGTTTAAAATGAAGGATGACCTATTTTGTTTAAAAGATCATTTAAAGTTTTAACAGTCTTTTATAGCTAATGCTAAATTGCCCAGAAGATTTTAGCTTCCAAACTCATGTTTTGAAATACTGAAACTATTTCCTTGTTAAAAATGTGGACTTACTACTTTATGACCCAGGAATGCAATTTATATAGGGATGGGTATCTGTGTCCCTGTTGAACTCTCTTGACTTAAATGAGGCTGTACTTGAGTGCAGGGATCAGCCCACAAACTCAGATGCCAGCTCAAGACCTTAGAGATAAATCTGCTACATCTGGAGAAATATCCCTCTAAATCAAGAAGGATGTTAAACAAAAAGAAAGGTTACAAAAAGGAGAAATAACCTACAGATTGGAGGGCTTTTTGGTGATCTCCCCATATGTACACACATACAGATAGGTATGTGTAGATACAGGTATACAGATATATATCTAGATAGAGATCTGTGGACAGTTAGATATCTATAGCTATACCTATACCTCTAACAAACTGTTTTGTGACAGCAGGTTCATTGGACAGTCCAAAACATACTTTAACAGTTACACCATTCTTAGTCCTGTTACAAAGACCACTCTAACCACCATCACCTTTAAACTATCACAGATACAGATAGGACAACTTCAGCCCCCTGCCCCTTCCTTCTCAACTCCCCTGCTTGTTTGTCCAATCCTGGGTACCTGGCACAAGCCTAGGTTAGTGCAACCCATCTGAGTAAGTTATAGTGCCTGTTGTGCTCAGTCCCCCTCAGTACCACCTCTTTTTCAATTAATGGTGAACCACTATATCATAGTGCTTAGGGTTGGAAGGGACCTAAACAGATCATCAGGTCCACCCCCTGCCCCAGGCAGGAACAGATGCCAGAGTCATATCACCCCAGCCAAATATCTGTCCAGCCTCCTCTTGAAGACCCCCAAGGTGGGAGACAGTACCACCTCACTTGGGAGCCCATTCCAGAGTCTGGCAGCCCTAACTGTAAAGTAATGTCTCCTGATTTCCCACCTGAATTTTCTAACAATTTGTGGCCGTTATTCCTAGTAACCCTGGGTGGTGCCCAGGGGAACAGAGTCTCCCCCAATTCTCACTGGGCACCCCTGGTGAGTTTGTAAATGGCCACCAGACCCTCTCTCAGCCTTCTCTTGTGGAAGCTGAATAGGTTCAGGCCCTTTACCCTCTCTTTGTAGGGGCCTGCCCCGCTGCCCCTGGACCATGCAAGTGGCCCTCCTCTGAACCCTCTCAAGGTTAGCCACATCCCTCTTGCAGTGAGGCGCCTAGAACTGGACACAGTACTCTAGCTGTGGCCTGACCAATGCCACATAGAGGAGAAGGATCACTTCCCTGGACCTGTTTGTGATGCATCTGTAGATGCACGATAAGATGTGGTTAGCCTTATTGACCACTTCTTTGCATTGGTGGCTCATATTCATTCTGGAGTCCACAATGACTCCAAGATCCCTTTCTGCCACAAATATCAAATACATTTGACTTCCTTTTCACTTGCACAGTTGAGCTGTGCCTTTTTTTTTTCCTGTTTCCAGTGATTCCTGTTCTTTCACCAGCTTTACATGTCTCGCAAACATCACCAAGCTTCTATATAGATGAGAGGCATTCTCATCCCTCTCTTGGCCTGTTGCATGTGATCAGCATGGCCCTACCCTCCCTGAGGTGGAGCTAGCCCAGACAGCCCCATGTTTCATCTGGATATATATTTTGGAGGTTTCCAGGACTTGTGAAAGAGAACATGCAGTTCCAGTCACGAGTAAGGGGCTAGTTCTCATGTGGATCCTTTGTGGAGGCTATCTGGAGTATATACATGTACGGAGCAGTGCTGGGCTATCAGGTCACCATGGCTTGAAATGCTGGCACCCAGCCCAATTAACTGTGTGATAATAAATCATAAGCCATTTGGTTTTGGACTATTACTAGCCATAGTTTATACTTTGTATAAGGAGGTGTACAAGTGCTGCTCAAAAGTGCTAATGAAGAATGTACTGAAACTTGCAGAAGTCTGCAAGAAGTTCAAATGTATCAATTCTGGATGAACTAATTCTGTAGTAATTGTATATATGCAAATTACTGTGGGTATGTTTATTTCAAAGTCAGTACATTTTTTTGGGCTCCTTTTTTTCAAATTAACAAGGTTTTCCTATGCAAAGTTGAGGGGCAGATAGCTGCTGTGGGCTGGGCCAGAGCCAGTCCAACTTACAGCAGCTTCCTGCCCCACTCCCCTTTCCTCCAGTTACTGTCACATGCAGCTCACATGCTGCGGGAGGTAACAGATCCTAAGTAAGGTCTGATGGTAAGGGGGTGAGGGATTAGGTAGAAACTGTGGGGTAGGAAGGCCACAGAGGGAAGAACTAGGGTAGACCACAAGGGGGCCACCTGACCTCCCTCCACATCACTATTTTCCCTGCTGTAGCAGTTGAAGAGGGACAAATCTAAAACAATTCTCCAATAATTAGATTCTATACCTGGAAAATTATCTTTTAAATACACATTTTCCATATATAGTATCTAATTACTAGGGGGTTGTCTTGTATTCAGACTCGTATTGGATTTGAGTAAATACAGTTGAGTCTAACATCACTTTTAATATTCAAAACATGCTAAATATAGTGTCATGTATCGTAACTCTAAAGGAGCCTTTACAGTTGAATTAATCTGAAACAGTTTTCTCATTTTGAATGTTATCAGATCAGTTTAATTTATAATCTTGCTGAAAATTTAGTGTTGCCTAACATTCTGATAAGTTGTTCATAAATATTATTAAATGCTATAAATAGGATTGGTCTTTGTTTATGTCAGGATTGTTTTAAGCTGTGTTTTATACATCTGTCTTACTATTGTCACACAACCGCTTGCTTTAAAAAATGACTTCTTGCTCATAGCAAAGAGAAAATTCTGCTCTTTTATATATTTTTCTCCAACTACAGGAACAAATTTTCACAGTCACTGAACTAACATATAATAATGCCCCAGGTTCTGACAAGTAAGGATTAGATTACAAGTTTAGATATTTTTCGTGTTTTAACAAACTCATTTTAAAGAGGGTATACTTTATAACCATATTCAGTGATTCTCAGACTGGGTGCCATGGCATCTTAGAGTGTCTTGAGATCTATTAAAGGATGCTGTGGGGTGCCATGCAATGTTATTACTGTTAGGTGTGCATATATGATTCACTAGATAAACCCAGAGATTTCAAACAGGAATCCATAGTGTCAAAGGCATCGTGACATGTTGCAGTGTTTCTGAATTCTTTGCAACAGAAAAATTGTTTTATTACATTTCTGTAGTAAAAAAAACCAAGTGAAATCTAAGAGTTGGCATTTTTCATTGATTGCCTTGAGTCCACTGAAGGGTGTCTTGAGTCTAAAAAGGTCAAGGACCATTTAATTATATTGTGAAATATTCTGTTTTTTCCCACTTTATAATAGTATTTTGATCTGTTTTTGTTCTTTCTTTTAGCACAGAGATAGTCCTGAAAATAACCCGGATATTCCATTTGACTTCACACCTGAAAACTACAAGGTATTCATAAAAGGGCATAAAACATAAAAAAGAACAGAAAACTGAACCTAAGTATTGTAAATTATTATTTTTCTTTCAAACAGAGAATAGAAGCAATAGTAAACAACTATCCAGAGGGACATAAATCTGGAGCTGTTATGGCAGTACTAGATCTGGCTCAGAGACAGCATGGATGGCTGCCCATCTCTGTTATGAACAAGGTACTTAATAAGTAGCATTTTTAAAGCCTCATTTTACTACTATTGATGAAAAATCTTAGCACTAATAGAATAAATACATTAGAATGTTCGTGCTTGAATATGTTAATGAAGAAGTTTAAATCTGGCCTAAGATTGTGAGAATCAAATTGATTTTACAAATTGTCCCACAGAAGAATCTAGCTTCAGGTTCTGTATCTGCATAGAGTGCTCGAACCTTCAGCCCTAACAGTAAACAAATTTGACTTGCTCTGCTCCAATCAAAAAAGCAATATGCAGGTAGAAACAGAAGCTTGTAAGTATTTGTTCACAATTGAAGGGAAAAGGAACATCAAGTAGAAGTAGGTTATACATACATAAAAGACAGAATTCAGTCCCTGGGCTGGCAGCATCGTGATATCTGTAAACTGCTTATGGCAAATGTGCAACTGCTAATGGCAAATGTGCATCTTGCATCACTTTGTAGCAGCTGTTTCCAACATTTGTTTTTTATCAAATTGGTTCATCACAAATATGGCAAAAAAAATTAGTGCAAAACTCAAAATGAGAGGATAGAGACAATCAAGTAAATACAAAAGTGGTGTATTCATTCTGTGAAAGAAATACGGTGAGTTTTAAAAAAAATACAGTAATATAGATTAAAGTGTGATTTTTATCATGCAATTAAAATGTGAACTTTTTTAATCAACTTGAACCACAGTAGTTTCTATAGTACCTACAACAGTTGTCAGCATTGGATATAAGTGAACCTCTGCATGGAACATGTAGATTAGACTGCATTCTGTAGATGTGCAGCTATGTTTAGCACCATTTCAGCAACCATGGATACATTTTCCACTGATATTGAAGCCTTATGTTGGCTTACTCTAAGCTTGATTTTTATTTTTTAAATCTGTTTTATACATAATAAACTAGTAAGATGCAGCAAAAGTTATTCCTCAGGCCATATATATTTCAGCAGTAAAGTGAATCAAATGTTAAATTTGTTAGAATTAAACTATCTTGTTTTTGTTATGGTCCAAGAAATCTCTTCTGATAGGTTTTTTTTTTTTTTATGTGAACAACTGTTGAAATTCAGCTATAGACAATTTAAAGAGAGAGACTGAAGTCACTGTATAGGAGAGAATATATTTGAATTTACTGTGATTGAGGAGGCTCAGAATAAAGCTGCATACATATGTTAATTTCTACAAATTTGCCTGGTAGAAACACTTCCAGGAGAGGGAGCAGTATAGACATTCAGTCTGTAGCCATCCCCTCTCCCCTGCTCTCCATGCCTTCCCAAGATGAGGATGACCCCCCCCAGACTGGGGAAGATAATGGAAACAGTGGGGCTAGAACCCCCACCCTACCCCCTGCACCTGCCCCAGACTGGACTGTGGTGAACAGGGTGCAGGACCGGTTTCCAGGGTGGTGGGAGCACTGTGGCAGAGCCCAGCTTAAGAGCAGTGGTGCCTGCTTCTGCCCCCACTCCCAGATTAGTAGGAGAGGGGAAGGGAGTTAGACAGAGCCCCTTCCCCAGACTGGGCACTTTTGTGGGTTGGTCTAGTCTGGGAAGGGAGAGGAGCAGTGGGGAAAAGTTCAGGGAAAGTGCCCATGGGAGAAACTTAACCATGTTTGTTCCCAGGTAATTTTTCTCCCAGAGCAGCTGTTTTGGCTCTGGGGAAAAAAAGCCTGAATGTCTGTATACTTTTGGTTCCTACCCAGAGAACAGCAGTTCTGGAAGAAACTGAACATCTCTACATAGCCTTAGAAGAATCCCTGTTCATATTTGGGTTTGGCAGTGATGAGGCATAGTAATACTAACTTAGAGCTATGTGGAGAAGAGGATTTTGGTTTCATGGGAGATTTAAATACTGTATTTACTTGAATACAAGACAGGACTTTTTTCCCCAATCAGCGAGGCGGGGGGAAGTGCCTCCTCCTATAAATGCATACAAAGAAACCTCACTAAATGCATTGTCTATCATTAAACTACTGCCAAAAGCAGCAAATGCTTAGAAATGGAAACCAGTTATGAAGCCGATTTAAATACAGCCAATGCTGAGCATGCCTATAAAACACATGCACTGCTCTCACTTCCTCCTACAACCAGGCATTTCTGTGATGGGCCATGACTCTTCCCTGGAGGGGATGTGGGGTGGGAGGGAGCTCAGGCAGCATGAGGGGATTGACAGCCAGGCCATGGTGGACGAGTGGGAAGTGAAGGCAGTACAGTCCCCTCCCCGTGCCCCCTGCTCTGTTACTTCTCGTGCTGCTGGTGATGAGGCTGGTGTGGGGGTCCTGGTGGCAGCAGTGGCAATAAGTCTTGCCACCTTGCTCTACCTTCCCGCTGGGCCATGGAAGCAGCTCCTGTCCATGCTTGTCTGGCCATGCTGTAGCCCCGTGCCCCATTATGGGCACACAAATTTGGGGGAACACATGCCCCCCCCATTCCCTCCAGATGCGTTGCCTGTGGCATCCCCACAGCTACCCCCCTCCCCCCCCAGCTCTCACCCCACATGTTGAGGGTCTGGGGTCAGCAGGTTGGGAGTGAGGAGCACTAGCAGGATTAAGCAGGGTGGGGGGGCTGCAAGTCAGGAGTGAGGGGCACCAGCAGGGACAGGGGAAGGTGGGTTGGGGGGAACTATGGCTTGGGAGTGAAGGGCACTTGTATATCAGGGCTGCTAACTGCCACAAAGCAAAGGTAGGGAGGGCAGACAACCGCAAGCTAGACTTGCATCCTGATTAGTGAAGGGGAAAGGAGGAGCTCTGATTTTGTATGATAAAAAAAAATCAAATGCCAACATATATAGATATTTAGAAATTATTTTATTATGATTGAGGCACTGGTAGGCTTCCAAATTGGTTTAAAATTGTAAATATATCAATAAAAATGTGTTCAACTGATACCTGTATATATAGTGGCACTTCATTTCAATTGTGGAAACATGTGCATTTTGAAGGGGGTTTAATCTGATTTTTTTTTTCTTAATTGGAGAATTTGCAAATTTTAAACAGAGAACACCAGGTTCACTGATACCTGTATATATAGTGGCACTTCATTTCAATTGTGGAAAAATGTGCATTTTGAAGGGGGTTTAATCTGATTTTTTTTTTCTTAATTGGA
>NW_017728886.1:180837552-180846091 GCF_001723895.1 Crocodylus porosus | reverse complement strand
TTTTTTTTTTTTTATGTGAACAACTGTTGAAATTCAGCTATAGACAATTTAAAGAGAGAGACTGAAGTCACTGTATAGGAGAGAATATATTTGAATTTACTGTGATTGAGGAGGCTCAGAATAAAGCTGCATACATATGTTAATTTCTACAAATTTGCCTGGTAGAAACACTTCCAGGAGAGGGAGCAGTATAGACATTCAGTCTGTAGCCATCCCCTCTCCCCTGCTCTCCATGCCTTCCCAAGATGAGGATGACCCCCCCCAGACTGGGGAAGATAATGGAAACAGTGGGGCTAGAACCCCCACCCTACCCCCTGCACCTGCCCCAGACTGGACTGTGGTGAACAGGGTGCAGGACCGGTTTCCAGGGTGGTGGGAGCACTGTGGCAGAGCCCAGCTTAAGAGCAGTGGTGCCTGCTTCTGCCCCCACTCCCAGATTAGTAGGAGAGGGGAAGGGAGTTAGACAGAGCCCCTTCCCCAGACTGGGCACTTTTGTGGGTTGGTCTAGTCTGGGAAGGGAGAGGAGCAGTGGGGAAAAGTTCAGGGAAAGTGCCCATGGGAGAAACTTAACCATGTTTGTTCCCAGGTAATTTTTCTCCCAGAGCAGCTGTTTTGGCTCTGGGGAAAAAAAGCCTGAATGTCTGTATACTTTTGGTTCCTACCCAGAGAACAGCAGTTCTGGAAGAAACTGAACATCTCTACATAGCCTTAGAAGAATCCCTGTTCATATTTGGGTTTGGCAGTGATGAGGCATAGTAATACTAACTTAGAGCTATGTGGAGAAGAGGATTTTGGTTTCATGGGAGATTTAAATACTGTATTTACTTGAATACAAGACAGGACTTTTTTCCCCAATCAGCGAGGCGGGGGGAAGTGCCTCCTCCTATAAATGCATACAAAGAAACCTCACTAAATGCATTGTCTATCATTAAACTACTGCCAAAAGCAGCAAATGCTTAGAAATGGAAACCAGTTATGAAGCCGATTTAAATACAGCCAATGCTGAGCATGCCTATAAAACACATGCACTGCTCTCACTTCCTCCTACAACCAGGCATTTCTGTGATGGGCCATGACTCTTCCCTGGAGGGGATGTGGGGTGGGAGGGAGCTCAGGCAGCATGAGGGGATTGACAGCCAGGCCATGGTGGACGAGTGGGAAGTGAAGGCAGTACAGTCCCCTCCCCGTGCCCCCTGCTCTGTTACTTCTCGTGCTGCTGGTGATGAGGCTGGTGTGGGGGTCCTGGTGGCAGCAGTGGCAATAAGTCTTGCCACCTTGCTCTACCTTCCCGCTGGGCCATGGAAGCAGCTCCTGTCCATGCTTGTCTGGCCATGCTGTAGCCCCGTGCCCCATTATGGGCACACAAATTTGGGGGAACACATGCCCCCCCCATTCCCTCCAGATGCGTTGCCTGTGGCATCCCCACAGCTACCCCCCTCCCCCCCCAGCTCTCACCCCACATGTTGAGGGTCTGGGGTCAGCAGGTTGGGAGTGAGGAGCACTAGCAGGATTAAGCAGGGTGGGGGGGCTGCAAGTCAGGAGTGAGGGGCACCAGCAGGGACAGGGGAAGGTGGGTTGGGGGGAACTATGGCTTGGGAGTGAAGGGCACTTGTATATCAGGGCTGCTAACTGCCACAAAGCAAAGGTAGGGAGGGCAGACAACCGCAAGCTAGACTTGCATCCTGATTAGTGAAGGGGAAAGGAGGAGCTCTGATTTTGTATGATAAAAAAAAATCAAATGCCAACATATATAGATATTTAGAAATTATTTTATTATGATTGAGGCACTGGTAGGCTTCCAAATTGGTTTAAAATTGTAAATATATCAATAAAAATGTGTTCAACTGATACCTGTATATATAGTGGCACTTCATTTCAATTGTGGAAACATGTGCATTTTGAAGGGGGTTTAATCTGATTTTTTTTTTCTTAATTGGAGAATTTGCAAATTTTAAACAGAGAACACCAGGTTCACTGATACCTGTATATATAGTGGCACTTCATTTCAATTGTGGAAAAATGTGCATTTTGAAGGGGGTTTAATCTGATTTTTTTTTTCTTAATTGGAGAATTTGCAAATTTTAAACAGAGAACACCAGGTTCCCTGAATCAGGCATAGTTTGTACTATATATAAATAGGTACAAAACTGTTAAAACTTGCAGCAGTTTCAAGAAAAAGTAAAATGCATCAATTATGGCTGAACAAAGTCTATGGGTACCTGTAGTAATTTGCTTATATGCAAATTTTGTCCCTCACTTCCTTCTGCTCAGGTAGAGCAGGGTCCATCAGAGGCAAGAAGTTGGGTGGGGAGCAGAGGACAAAGAGGCTACCTGACCCCCCAGATTTTTTTTCCTGCTGTATCACTGGGAGGGGGGACAAATTCAAGGTAGACCTCCAATAATTAGATCCTTTACCTAGAAAAATATATTAAATATATACATTTTCCATACATAAAATCTCATTATTAAAGTTTGTGTTATATTCAGGGTCATCTTATTTTTGACTGAATATGGTATTTTGGAGCAAACACTAGCTCTTTTGAAATTCTGTGAAAGGAAAAGCAGTGCATCTGAGTTACATGAGTCAAAAAGTAATATTGATGCTGATTTATTCTCCTTTTTCATTTTTATATGTAGGTTCCCATAACCCATTTCTACATTTAGGTGACTGTTCGGAGTGCCTGTTTTAAATGAATAACTTGGAATCAATTGTTATCACTAAAAGTTGTGATTCTTTTCCTTTCTAGCAAAAAAAAAAAAATTTAGATACTGTCATATTATCATTATTTTAAAGATACAGTGATATCTTTAAAAATTTTCCTTCGGGTGTCTGGTATTTCTTGGTTAGGATGTGCATGGTTCCTTGTTGATGAGATAGTTGAACAATTCAGAGTTATGAATTATGTAAAGTTCACATGGCTCCTTATTAAAGAAAGTCATGAGAGTTGCAAAGTGATGATTTTTTTTTTTTGTAAATTCTCTTGTACTGAAGGTAGCCATTGCAAGTAAATTTTTACATTAGCTTCATTGTTGTACTGAGGGGTGTCAGTACTACAGGACAGGGTTGTCAAACTTGCCTGGTTTCCCACTCCCCAGTCAGATCCAAACCACAGAGACAACAAGGGTAAGTGGTATCAGCAGCTGTCAGGGTTAATACCACTCGCCCGCAATGGATTTTGGTGTCCCTGATCTTGGCAGTGGGCCCTATCCTCAAATTATCATCTCCTTTATGAGCCCTGTGGGCCATACAGCATTGGTTCAAGTGAGATCCTTCCCATGGTCTACAAGTTTGGCATTCCTGCTATAAGATACTTGACCGGAATTAACATTATCAGTGCTTTTGAAAACACAGCAATTTTCTGAAATTACTCTATGTCCCGGGGCCCGAGGAAACCGGGAAACTTATCTGGAGAGCGGGACAAGAGAGACGCTGCGACAGAGGGAGAGCCCATGTGGCTCGTTAGCCGCGTCTATGTACAGCTGCGGCCGGCAGCTGACGATGATGTCAGATGCAGGCTGGCAGATTTAAAAATGGCGGCCACCACTCCGGAGGCAGCGGGTAACGAGGGGAACAAACGGCTGTCCGAGCCATCCCCAACACGAGCCCCGCAGGACGGACGATGAAGAGCCAACGTGCCGGAGAGGAAGGCGGCCCAGAGAGAAGGAGCAACGACTGGATTGCCGTCAGATAGGGCTCTGTGTGCCAGATCGGGTGAGCAAAGGAAGATTGAGACCACCCAGGAGGATTCAGAGCACCCTGAAGTAAGTGCCGAGGCAGTGGGTGCGGGAATTGCTGAAGAGGGGTGAGAGGCCGAAGGATTACCTGGCAGGAGAGAGAGATCGGGGCGGGATCGCCGCCAAGAATATAGGACGCCGATTGAAGGATAAGAGGGGCAGTGTTAAATATCCAGGAGGCGTTACTCCCAGGCACGGTCATAGGGTGCTGGTGGTGGGTTAGCGGGGGTAGTCGGTACAGTAGAACCCCGTTGAGGAAGCACGTAGCTCATGGTGCAGGGTGACGGGTCGGTGGCGAAGTATCTATTATAGAGGGCTAAGGCACCAATGCAGGCTGGTGCGAAGGGCACGACGTCAGGGCAGGAGTAACCCTAGGGTTTTGGGTAAAATGCGAAGACGAAGGTTGCTGTAGAAGCCTGCAGGACCATCACTGAACAGGCATGGGGAAGTGGAGGCCACAGATGGTGTGAGGCTGGGGTGTAGGGGTGGCAGGAGCCCCGTGTGTAACCAATGAGGCAGACCCGGGCCACCGAGGGACCCGTGAACTAACCCCGCCCCACTACTGTAACAGCAAGTTGTGGCAGGCGAGAGCAGGTTCGGTGACTCGGGAAGGCGAACAACCACAGTAACACCCACGCCCGGTAAAGGGGGTGCTCACCGACACGGAGAGGCAAACTCCTAGTAGAGATTCACGAAGGCCCGTCGGGGACACTCTAATAATACCTTAAGAGAATAAAAATGTATGTATTATTCTCTTTTTCTTAGGTTGCTGAAGTCTTGCAAATGCCTCCCATGAGAGTGTATGAAGTTGCAACTTTCTATACAATGTATAATCGTAAGCCTGTTGGAAAATACCACATTCAGATCTGCACGACTACACCTTGTATGTTGAGAGACTCTGACGGCATATTAGAGGCCATTAAGAAGAAACTTGGTATGATACAAATGACATTTTATATTTTCTAAAATTGTATTTTTACAGACAGTGCTAGAAATTTTCAGTGCCTGCAAATTTGATATTTCACTGTTCAAATAATATCTTTCAAAATGAGGAATTTATGTGGTGGTGGTGATGCAAAAAGGAAATACAGTTGCTTTTTAAGTTTATTTATAAACTTATTTATCCTTATTATTTATTGCAAGATAATCTTATTTATTCATATATATTTGTAAGAATAAATTTGAAATTTATGAATTTTAGATTTGGAGCAATAATGAGTAAATGGATTTAACAGCGCTATAAGGTAATGGTGCTGAGAGGACAAAATATTTCTCTGGAGTGATCCCTCTTGATTTTATAGACAGCTTGAGAGAGAAGGAGTTTTGGTTTTAGAATTAAAATGTGAACCATGGGAACTTTGGAAAATTCAGGGTGTCCCATCCCACTAATATTGAAGCATGCTCCTCTGTCAGGTGGTGTCAAAAAACTGTAGCAAAAAATGGACACCCTTATCACATTTTTGAAAAATATATTTCTGCATTTGTTATCTCCAACATAGCTGTATAAGAAATAAGTACTATTTGAATAAACTTGAAATCAAAGATTGCCCTTCTCAAAATTATGAGTAAAATGGGCTAAGTTCCATTATAATAAGGATTTCAATGTGATGACCTGTATTTTTGGTCCCTCCCTCCCCTCCCCCCAGTAATTACTTTCATCATTCTTTAGACTGATAGGCGTAATATTGCAACACATGGATTTTTATAGTTTCATAGTTGGTAGGGCCAGAGGGGACCTGAGCAGATCATCAAGTCCGACCCCTTGCCATGGGCAGGAAAGAATGCTGGGGTCAAATGACCCCGGCAACGTGTTCATCTAGCCTCCTCTTAAAGACCCCCAGGGTAAGAGCCAGCACCACTTCTCTTGGAAGTTGGTTCCAGATCCTAGCCGCCCTGACAGTGAAGTAGTGCCTCCTGATGTCTAGCCTAAATCTACCCTCTGCCAGCTTGTGACCGTTATTTCTAGTCACTGCTGGCAGTGCTCGGGGGAACAGGGACTCCCCCAGTGCCTGCTGGTCCCCCGACTGGTTTGTAAATGGCCACTAGATCCCCCCTCAGCCTTCCCTTGTGGAGGTGGAACAGGTTCAGGTCCCTTAGCCTCTCCTCGGAGGGCCTGCCCTGCTGCCCCCTGATCATGCGAGTGGCCCTCCTCTGGACCCTCTCCATGTTGTCCACATCCCTCCTGAAATGTGGCACCCAGAATTGGATGCAGTGCTCCAATTGTGGCCTGACCAGTTTCGCGTAGATGGGGAGGATCACCTCCTTGTACCTGCTTGAGATGCATCTGTGGATGTGTGACAGGGTATGGTTGGCCTTCCTGACCGCGTCCCCACACTGTCGGCCCACGTTCATCTTGGAGTCCAAGCTCCTTTTCTGCCTCTGCACTGATAAAAGGGGAGTTCCCCAGCCTGTAGGCATGTTGCTGGCTCTTCCTTCCCAGGTGCAGTACTTTGCACTTGTCAGTGTTGAAACCCATCCTGTTCTCATACATCCACCCCTGTAACCTGTCTAGGTCCGATTGCACCCTGTTCTTTCCTTCTAGTGTATTATGGAGAAGACGATTATAAATAGTACATTTTAAAAAGTTGAGATTTGGTATTTTATTTTTCAGGCATAATTTACAGAAAAATGGTGTTGCTGGGTGCTTTGAATTCTCAGTCAGTATGGTTTGAAATGTTTTGTTTCACGGTTGCGTCTTCCTTGCAGAAATTGGCTTGTCTTGAAAACTAAAATCATGGCTGATGCCATTTTTTTTTCACCAGCACCATGCTTCTGTTTGCATAGTTTGGTTGGAATAATCACTTAGGCCCAGCTATGTAAGCCAGTAGCAAACATCTAATTATTTTGGTTCTAGTCCTGTATATGAGCGAACTTGAGAACAGTTGAATTAAATCTTTGTAAATCTGCAAGACTGATACCTTAATACCCAAATTTACAACTTGTTGACTGCTACCTTCTATGGTTTGCATGCTCTGCTCTCACTTACTTCTCTTGAAGTGGAGGCAATTGGTATCTAGCCCAGTTGGAGCTGGAGCAGGTCCTTTTACTTGGTGATGGTAAATGCATGTCTTCTCTCCCCTTTTAAATTTATTTTCTCCTTGGTTTCTCTCCAAAAATATAGCTGAGCAGAATTAGCTTTCTAACCTATTGATAAATACATAATTGCTTTATAAAATAATTTTAAGAAATATGAAGCGAGTGAGTAGTTTTTTCAAAATGTTTTGCTTAATTGAACTGGAGCTGTTTGAGAAGTGTTGATAGGCAAATCGGATAAGAACTAAAAGGGTTTTTACATATGAGGTGAAAATTAAAATTAATCATGAAACATTTAAAAATCTTTTCCTATTAAATTCCTTAAATAGCCACTGCTGAACCTAATGTTCTTTGTTACTTTAGGCATACAAGTTGGTGAAACAACACCTGATAAACTTTTCACATTAGTGGAAGTAGAATGTTTGGGTGCTTGTGTGAATGCACCAATGGTACAAATAAATGACAATTATTATGTAAGTATTTCATTCTGTTTAAAAATGCACAATAGTTTAACTTGAATGCTGTTCATGCTGTATATATAATCTGTATTATTTTAGATTACAAAATTCCAGCAGCTCATGTAATTATCAAGTATTAATTGACTTACAAATTTTATAGGTTGTCTTTCTGCTGTGTGAAAGATTGTCTTCAAAACTATTTTAGAACTGCACTACCCTGTGCTTAATGTTGAATGTAGCAAGAAGATGTTTTTAACTTTCTGGAAGCTAAAGCAGTGAATCTCAACCTTGAGATCCTTTCAAAAGGGCTGCAGGATGCCATGCAGTGTTAGGATTATTAAGTGCACTAATAGGATTCTCAAGATAAACCAAGAGATGTGAAATATTTTTTTAGTGTTAAAAACATTGACCTGTTAAGGGCCCTTATGAGTTGTTTTTAGTGGAAGAATGTCTCTATTATCTTTCTATAGACAAAAAAAACCCTGTGAAAATTAAGAACTGTTATTTTGGAGGGGGTGCTTTGAGCCCAAAAAAGTTGAGAACTACTGAGCTAAAGTATCTTGTAGTTTCTTTATCTACAAGAGACTACACATCATTTTGTACAGTGTGATAAAGTGTTCTAAGGGGACCAGTAGTAGCTTTTTTAATGTTCACATTTTTATAATAGGATCACAAACAAAGGTACTTGTGTATAGTTTTTTAGTGTGGTATGACTGTGTGCATTCTCAGAGATTTGGAGAAGTTGAGAGATTTAATTCTGTAGATCAGGCGTGTCCTAGATAAAGTCTACTGTACAAAACCAAATTTGGGTGAAGTTAGGAATATTTTAAATAAGAATGTCAAATTACTGAATTGGGTTTGGGCTTAACATGGAATCACATGCCTACTGCACTCAGATGGCGTTATTTAAGAAAAAAGTAAGTCTCTAGGCCTCAATAGAGACTTGTCAATGAAAATTAGGAAGTTTTCCCATCAGAGCTGACATTTAGGCAGACCACTTATAAAAATATCCTTTTTGATAGGAGACTGCTCCATCTGTGGAGGGGAAGGTGGGAGTAGGGGGAGGTAAGGGGCATGGTGGGGGGCAGATCAAGGCCCATGGTGAATGAGACCCCCACTGGAAGCGGGATGGAGCTGTGGACAGCTTGTCTGGGGGTTGGGATGGGGACATGGAGGCTGGGGGTGGGGCAGCTCCCTACTGCTGCATGCAACCCCAGGGGTGCCCCCTGGATTTGAGAGTGTAGTGAGAGCAGGCTGTGGGCTGAGAGCAGCACCAGCCTCTTCCTAGTGGTGGGACTGGGCTGGGGCTGCAC
>NW_017728886.1:180816745-180837452 GCF_001723895.1 Crocodylus porosus | reverse complement strand
GGGGGGGGCAGTTGGTGACAGTACTGGCAGTGGGAGTGGTGGCGATGCGGTGGACTAGAGCCACCCCAAAATTACTTGTAGCAGCTCCTTCAAGTGCTACCACCACCTGCCCCAGTGGAAGATAATATAGTTGTGTCCCCATTTTCTTTAATGTTTGAATAAATTTATTCTTAATAGGCTTTGCAAAAATAGTAATTACTTAAAAAAATATAAACATTACAAAACTAGGAAGTTAAAAACTGAAATTGCAAACTAATTGCATGAATGAGGTAAGGGTAGTACTCCTGAAACAAATGTTTGAGAACAAACCATGTCAGTAAAGGACACTTAGGCAGCCTCAACTCTGTTGTACTGTGGAAAGCCTCCAGTCTTAAATATTAAGTTTTCTGAATCAAGGTTGACCAGGGGCATTTTGAGGGTGCAGCCAGATGGCAGTAATTTTACAGGTTCATGGATTTCTACACTTCCTAGTTTAATTTGGGAATAAGACATCAGACATTGCTTTTAGATATCAAATGTATAATTATGAAGCCATTTTTGGATGTAAAGCTATTCACTAATCTAACTCGTGTTCTTGGCACAAGTGCTGTAATTTCATGCTATGTAATGGTGCATAGAATTTTTAGTATTACCTCTACTACTTTATTTAAGCAGGAAATTATAAAGTACTTATGTTATGGCTGTTTAAAGATTATAGAAAAATAAGAACCATTGCATCTGGTTTCCATTTAAGGACTTCAGTGTTAGTCAGTGGTGATTTGATAAAATGATGTGGCTGGATAGGGTAGGCTCAGTAGCAGAAATGAAGTTGTTTGGATTACTTTAATGGAAATGTTTTTCAGATATTTCATGATGTGTATGTTTAAACGTTCTTGTAAGATGTATGTGACTTTAAATCTGGGAAAGAGGGGGATCTAATTCCACTGGTATCCTCCTCCTCAGTAAATGTGTAGAGCATGACTTGCTCATCACAGATACTATCTTCAGACAGTGTGACAAATATAAGACCATTTGGAAACACTCATGCTCCAATCACTGGCACCTTCTTGATTATATTGTCAGAGCCTGTGATTGTACTGATGTCCATATCACCTGAGCCCTGAGAGGTACAGATGACTGTTGGATGGACCACTGTTTAGCCAGATCAGTCATGGATATGCAGTTTCCTTCATAATACCGTAAACAATGGAAAGGAATGAGGAAGGCACTCCCAAAACCAAGCTAGACAGGAGTCTTTTCAGCAGTGCCTTACAAGAGACTCTCTGACCTACCTGATGACAATATCAAGGACATCCAGGCACATCGGAACTTAACACTATTCACAAGACATGCACTGAATCTAGGGGTGCACCGATAAAGATTTTCTGTCCCCCCCTCCCCGACGTGTGTGTGGGGTGAAGGCAGGCTGCCCACTGCAGGCAGGGCAGGGGCAGTGCCAACCAGCAAAAATAAGTCTTACCACCAGCCCAAAGCTATAGTTTAGAGGAGGCTATGGGGCATCAAGAACCAGTGGTGCCGCAAGCAAAGGCTATGGAGATCCAGAGTTTTGCTGATCAACATGACATGAGAAGCTTCTTTCAAGCAATAAAAGCCATCTATGGGCCACGTTCCAGTGGCTCCACCCTTCTCACGGACAGCGTATCTATCAAACAACACTGGAAGGAGCACTTCAAGATTCTGCTCAACCATGAATTTGAGGTCTCAGCTGCCATGAGTCCAGCCCTTGACACCCGGTAAGAGAATATCTTGCTGGTCCCCCATCCTTCAAGCAAGTCTGGCATGCCATCATTCAGACCAAGAACAATAAGGTGCCAGGCCCAGATGGCATTCCTGCACTTGTCTTCAAAGCTGGTGGAACATCACTAGCATAAAAGCTTCACCAAATTCTCATCAAAATATGGGTTAACAAGGAATCTCCACCTGACTGAAACAATGCCAACACTGTGACCATCTTCAAGAAATGAGAAGTCAATGTGGGAACTACCAAGGTGTTGCTCTCCTCTGTGTTGCTGGGAAGTTTCTTACTCGCATCCTTCTGAATCACCTCCTCCCTTTTGCTGAAGATGTCCTCCCAGAATCCTAGTCTGGCTTTAGATCAACTTGGGGTACCAACATGATTTTTGTTGCCTGACAGACTCAGGAGAAGCGCAAAGAACAACACCAGGAGTTGTTTATAGCATTCATAGACCTAACCAAGGCCTTTGACTCCATAGGTGTTAGCTAGGTTTGGTTGTCCACTGAAGTTCATCAGTGTCCTCAGGTTACTCCATGATGGGACAACTGCCATAGTCCTCTGCAGTGGATCAGAGACCGACCCATTTGCCATCTGTACTGGTGTCAAGCAGGGCTGTGTCATCACCCCAGCCCTTTTTTCTATCTGTCTTGCTGTGATTTATTTCTTATCCATGACTACCTTCCTCCTGGAATTGGGGTTGAGCATTGAATGGACGGTCAGCTTTTCAGCCTGTGGCACCTTCATAGCAAAATGGAAATTACCAAGGTTGGCATCACTTACCTTCAGTATCCTGATTACTAGGGGTGCACTGATAAAGACTTTCTTTGCTGATACCAATAGCAGATTATTCATCAGGCATATCAGCTGATATTGATTGTATAACCGATTTACAGGAATGCAGCTGGGCATCATGGAGAGCAGTGCCCTGCAGGTAAGTCTTTGGAAGGGAACAGGCATGGGGGAGGGAAGTGGGTGGAGAGGGGCAGATCAAGGCCCCCATGGTGAGAGAGGGAGTTGGGTAGGGGCTGGGGGCACTGTCCATCCAGTGTGGTGAATGGAACCCGGGGCTGGGATGGGGAGTGGGACAGAGTCCAGGGGATCAGCGTCTCCCTGCTTAAAAATGGCAGGGCACTTGAACAAAAGTTTGTCATATGAGGTTTGGTTTAAGTGCCACTGCCACAATTTTTAAGGGAAGGGATGCTTCTAACTGGAACAGGGCGAGGGTGGATGTGGGCTGCCCGCTGTGGGCTTGGGGCTTTCCCTGTTGCTGCCTCTGCCTCAGGGGTTCTGCATTGGCTGCATGACCCCTGCCTGACCAGCAGCGGGGAGCACAACTTGCTGCCTCCACTGCTACTGGGTGGGCAGGGGTTGTGTTGCCAGCGTGGGACCGCCCAGGGCAAAGGCAGCAGAGTGGAGAACCCTTAGTCCACAGCAAGCAGTCCTGTGCACAAATTTGGAGAGGCATATGCCCCCTCATGCCTCCCCCCAGCAGAGGTGTGCATGCAGTGGTGGGGAGCCAACCCCCTCTCCCCAACTTTCCCCCCTATGGCCCCTGGACAAGCCGCCTACAACTCCATTCTGCTTCCTGCCCCAGCCCCAGGTCCCATTCACCGCCCTGGCTGGGCAACTGCTCAAGCCCCATGTTCCATACCCTCCCTCACCGTGGGAGCCTCAATCTGCACCACCCCCCATACTCCTTCTCCTCCACAGACTTATCTGCAGGGTGCTGCTCTCCACACTATCCAGCTGCATTCCTGGCCACATGCACGCATGCAGCTGGGCATCCAGGGGCCCCGGCCAGATAGCATATTATATTTCTCGGTGACATTATTGGCTACATCAGCCAAAAAAAGGTAATAGCCAATAATGTTAATTTTCCTTTTACCAGTGCCAATCCAATATGGCATTGATATATCGGTGCACCTCTCCTGACTACTGTTATCCTTGAGCACACTGAGACCAATCTGCAGTCCACCCATTACCTTTTTTCAGGTGCCTGTCATAGGCGGGGACTCTCCCTTTAATATTGGGAAGGCCCAGGTGCTCCATCAGCCTGTCCTGGCACAGGCTGCCCCCCTTCCCCACAAATTACCATTAGTGGAGAACCCCTGGAAAACGTCAAGCTTTTCTCATACCTTGTCGGCCATCTCTCCCAGTCAAGTCAGTCTTGATGTAGAAATTGAACATAGGATTTGCTATGCCAGCATATTCTTTGGAAATCTGTTTTGCCATGTCTTTGCTGTTCTGATGTGCAGGTGGAAATTAAAATCCTGGTGTACAGTGCTGTGGTTATCCCCATGCTCGTCTATGGGTGTGAGACATGGGTGACATATATAAACCATCTTATGCACCTGTAATGGTTCCATCAGTGTTCCCTCAGAAAGCTCCTTTGTACTAGACGCACTGCACCAATTTCAGTATCCTCTTTGCAGCTGACATAACCACTAATGAGGCAGAGATCAGGAAACATTAACTCCGCTGGGTTGGCCACTGTGTGTGGATGGCTGACATTCATCTCCTAAAGCAAGTCCTCTTCTTTCAACTCAGTCATGGTAAGAGGACCTGTGGAGGACAGAGGAGATGCTACAAGTACACCCTGAAAGCATAACTTAAAGGTGGCATTAAGCCTACAAATGGAAGTGCTGGCTGATAACAGGTCTCAATGGTGCTGTATTGTACATCAAGCTACAGCCCATTTCGAAGTGAACTGTCTCGCTCAGGAAGCTGAGAAATGGCAGAGGAGGAAGGAAAGTGCACAACGTTCTGGCCAATGCCCCACCCCAAGGCATCACCTGTCATATCTGTGGAAAAACTTGCAGGGCCTGGATTGGACTTCTCAGCCCTCTTAAAACTCACAAATAATTCCCGCCCCCTCCTCCCAGCAGCTATCATCCTTGTATTGAGGGATAGTTGAAGATGTATGTTTAAACATTCTAAGATGCATATAACCTTAAATCTGGATGTCCCGGCTTCTTTTTTTTAAACAAACTGTTTTGTTGTTTTAATCCTTTCCTGGTACAACCAGAGTAAACAGCTTTTCCCCAACTCTTGGTTACAGCTGGGCTTAAACCCTGAACCATAGAGTTTACCATATTTACTCAAATCCAAAACCAGGGTCCCCCCTACCCCTCCAGTCTGAAAGGGTGATTGAGGGGGAGCCTCATCTTAGATTTGACTGCCAGCCCAGGGCAGGTGTTGGCTGAGCTTTGGCTTTGGCCCGAGGCTTGGGGTTGAAGACTGACCTAAGCCGCCACCTGCCCTGCTACAGCGGACCTGTGCAATGGAGGAGGTGGGGAGAGGAAGGTGGAGGGTGCATGTGGTGTAGGGTGGCCATCTTAGACGACATTCTAGTTTTCTGCTATTCTGTTCTGTCTCCTCTATTAATACGAAACCCAACACCTTTATGTCCTCTATTTTTCTTTTCAAGAGAGAAATCGGACGCCTTTATGTTCTCTTTTTCTCTTCAAGAGAAAAATAGAGGACATAAAGGCGTCCGATTTCATATCAATAGAGGGGAACCGGGCTGTCATCTATGATAGCCCTCCTCGTGTGAGTGTGACAGACCTGTGGTGTGTTGCTTGAGAGTGCAGGGGAGACCCCATAGCCTGCCCCTTCCCAGCCACCTGTCCTTCCCTGACTACTTGCCCTCCCTTCTCCCCTCCCCTCCACTTACCTTCAGTTCTAGCTCCAGCCCTAGATTTGCCACCACTGCTTAGGCTGGGCTGGGCCAGGGCTGGCATGTGACAGGCAGGCTAGGCTAGCAGGAGTGACAGGCAGCAGGGGATGAGGGTGGGGGCCAATGTGGCAGGGGGGGTGGGGAGGATAAAGGGTTTGGGTCTGGCCTTTTCCTTCCCCGCCACTGCTATCCCCACCACAGCAGTGGGAGGATGAATTTAAGATGATTCCTCCAATAATTAGATTTCTTTACATGTCCAAAAAAAAAATGTCCGTATGTATAATCTAATTATAATTGTCTTAAAATTGAAGCCATCTTGATTTTGGGTATATCCCTTGCAAAATTCTTGTCTGTAATTCTTATTATTGTATTGCTGGATGCATTTGCCATTCATGGGAATACTTAATCCTTTTTTTGAATCCTAGTAATCTTTTGGCCTCAGTAACTGGTAAAGATGTGTTCTGTTGGTCTGATTGTACATTGTGTGACAAAACTGATGAAGGAAGCAAATTTTAAAATTTCCTATTGACTTAATTGAAATGTTCCCTTTTTTGTGTGTTACGTTAGAGAATGAATACCAGGCTTCTATGAGTCATTCATTTCTTTGTAGAGCTTTATCTTACCATCTTTTTTGGAATGCTATTTCAGAGATGATATAGTCTTTTCAGCATCCTTCATATTGTAGTTTTTCCATGTCAAAACATTCACATTGCCCATCCTTGGAGACCCACTTTTTGTTTCACCCCTTTTTGATACAGTGCAAATAGAAGTGAATGTGGGATTTATGATGGTGTGCAATGGTGTAACTGTGTCCTGCCTTTCTCCCTCCATTCCCCAGCCTGTGTCTATTATGAGAACATAGAGACCTTTTGGGTTATTGAGTCCAGTTCCCTGCTTTTGCAGACAGCAGTATTATAAAATTCTATTCATAAATTTATTGAGCTTTAACTCAAAACTATTTGGGTTATTTGCCTCACTCCTCATATTGACTGTTTCATAACTTTACTCCCCTTTCTATTAGAAACTTTCCAATTTTCAGACAGTTTATACTTATCTGTTTGTGTGCCAGCATTGTCCATTAGCTTAAATTGTTCTTCTTCCTCTCAGGAGACTTAAAGAGTGTAGTCATATCCTCAGTCAGTTTTTATTTACTAAGTTTCATAGCCAAACTCCTTCAGCCTCTCTTCATAAGATAAATCCATCTTCCCCCAGTCATCCTAATAGCCATTCTGTGCACCTGTTTGAACTTATTTTTCATGAAGATATAGATAACCAGAACTGTATGGATAATTCTGTAGTATTTGCCCAGTACTTTGTACAACAGCATTAATACTTTCCTATCTCTGCTTGAAGCATGTCAGCTGATATGTCTTAGGGTTGTGGACTTCTTCACATGTAACATCTTTCCCTGTTTTTATTAACCACTACTAAACCACTGAGGATAGGTCTTCATTATGAAATCTGCAGTGATAATACATATTTTTCTTGAAGTAAAAATATATACTGTTTGAGTAGTTCAGATTATTTCTTCCAGTGTTTTGGTACATTTTTCAGTATTGAATTTCAGCTGTCAAGGTGATAACTTTTTACCTAGCATTCCTTATGTTCCTTTGCAGCTTGTCAAACTCTTGGTTGGTGGTGTGCTTATGTAGTTTGAAGTCTTACTTGTCACCTCCTTTTCCAGATCATTAATAATATAGTGATTTTAGTAAAAATCTTGTGATGTTATGTGAACCTTTTGCCTTAATATTATCACTCTTTTTTTTGCTTCTCTCTAGTTTCTAATCCTCGCTACTACTTTTCTTTTCACTGCAGTTTAATGAATTTTTATTGGTCATTTTTGCACCTTGCTCTCTCAAGAAAACTTTCACCAGTTGTTTTGCTGCCTGGGCCTTTCTTTTCTACGACTAATATTTCAGGAGTTAAAAGATGTTAATTGCTATTGAAAGTGCGAAAAGAATAAGTTTGGGAAAAGTTTAGAGGCTTAAAAAAGGAACATGTAGTTCTGAAAGAAATTGTTGTCTTTCACTTAAAGTGAAGTATGCAGGGAATATAGTGTAACAGGTGCCGGGTACGTACGCCTGTTACTTTAAGAAGGCAGAGGGCTGTGAAAGGGCCAGAGTCAAGCAGGGGAGCACATGACCAGAAAGGGGCAGAGCTCAACTGGGAGATAAGCCCCAGGCCAGAGCTGGGGCAGGCAGTCTCACCCTGGCTGCTGATATGGAAGGATCTCCTGAGCATGCCGCAGACAGTAGGAGAATATGTACTCCCAGGGGTTAAGGGAAGGCAGCCTTAGAGCTGGGCTGTGGCCTGGTGGCTTAGGGATTGAAACAAGGGGTGGTGATGGTCTCAACAGGCCTGGGAGGAAGAAGCCAGAGAGGTCTCAGGCCCAGGAGCAGGGCGGATTGAATGGTAATGTCTGCAAGGCATGGGCAAGGTGTAAGGGGCAGTTGGAGCTGTGTAATAAGCCCTTAAGGAGCTGAGTAGTGATATCTGAAAAGCAGCATGGAATCTGGGATCCCTGGGGTAGCTTCCTTTTCCAAGGATTTAATAACAACAAGGCATGGCAGGAAAGGAGAAGGGGAGCAAGTCTAAGAAATGAGGCAGAGCAGGGTCCAAGCAGCTATCCCTGGGATCAACACCTGTTACATACAGTATAATGATATTGCATTCATTATATTAAAAAGCTCTGAAGAGGTTTCTTAAAAAGTATTTTTCTTGGCAAATTTGGTGAAGTTAATAGGTTCTTCTTCCTCTTTTCCCACAGTGGTAAGAGTACTGACTAGTGGGATGCAACAGTTCAGGAATACCACAGCAAAGAAAATGAATTCGACTTTTAAGATGGAATTCAGATCATGCTGTGGCTTCCTCTCATGTTTCCTTTGATGTAATTATTTTGCTCTGATTATTCAGCTGGCTGGGTGTAGTATGCATTGCTGTATTAGGAAAATACATAATCATGCTTTTGATAGAAAAATCGATTTTGCTCTTGGCTGCTGACCAATCATCTCTTAGTGCTTTTACGTATTTCAAAACATACAACATGTAAAAATGGTAGAAGGGAAACAGTCCATTTTTCTACCACAATGCTCCACTTACCCTCTCAATTACAAGGGGCCCTGTGGGAAACCCTTCAAAGGGATTTGTCTTCAAAGAAAGGGAAGCGATGATCCTGAATGGTATTTAAAGGCAAAAGCATAGAAATGGGACAAAAGAAAGAACTACTATACAGAATGAAGTTGGTTGGCTTGGTTTTTTTCTTCTAAACATTTTTGATGCAGCAAATATACCTGATGGGATTTTTTATCTTTGTTACTTACATTTTTAAACATCCCCACTTTTGAATTGTGCATGTACATGATTAATGTTAGGTTTTAATGGAATGACGAGTTGTAACACATTTAAGACAGACAGGGTTCTTTTGGTAGATGTGATATCTTTTATTAGACCAACTATCCAAAGAACCTTGGCTGTCTTTATGTCCATAGACCAACGCGGCTACAACCAACAACCCTAACACACTTATGAGAATTTAAGTTTGGGCTGGATTTGAATCTACTTTGGCAATATTTTAAACATTGCAAATTTTGCCTGTATAATTAGATGTGCACCGATACATCAGTCTGATATTGGATCAGGACCAATATTAAGAAAATTTACTATATTGGACATCAGCCATATTGGGCCGATAATTTGGCTGATAAATGCCCCCATGCATGTGCACAGCTGCAGTGCATCATGCAGGCAGTGAGGAGCACAGCCTGGCAGCATGGATAGCTGCGTCCGGCTGGTAAGTCTGGTGGGGTGGAAAGAAGGGGAGATTGGGGGGGGGTTGTGGGGCTGGGGCAGGCATGGGACGGAGCCATGGCTCATCCAGGGAGCACAGAGAGCAGGGGGTGGCTCCTGCTGCTGTGTGCTGCTGGTCCAGTGGCTCTTCTGATGCTCACCTCCTTGTGCGGCAGCTTCTGCTGGCATGTGCCCCCAGATCTGCATAGGGCAGGGTGGGCTGGGGCCGGGGCTGCACCAAACTCTTCCTGGTGGAGCAGTCTGTGCTGGGAAGAGGGCTGAGGTTGGGGCTGCAGTTACAAATTCACTGCCTCGGCCCCACCCCACGCAGATCTGGGGGCACATGCCCCCCACCCCCATGCCCTCCCAAACCAGCGGCAGGAGCCATCCGGCGAGCACAAGACCAGTGGCTCTCGGATGAGTGGCCCACAGTGTTGGGAGCTGCCGCTCCTCTACCCCCGCGCCCCCCAGATGAGCTGCGCGCCTGTCCTGTGCCTGCCATGGCTGGGCAGCACTTGCCCCTGCCTCTGCTCCAGTCCTCCCTCCCCACAGGGGCCTTGATCTCGCACCCTCCCCTCCCACCACACCAGACTTGCCAGCTGGAGGCAGCTCTCCATGCTGCTGGGCTGTGTATCAGAAGATCAGTATTGGCCAATATGCCTTCTTAAAAATTGGCTATTGGCCTCAAAAATCACTATTGGTGCACCTCTGCATATAATTAAACAGTTAACCCCTCCCCCCCCCCAAAATTAATCTGTTTTAATGAAATGGGTCTTTAAAGTGTAACTTTTTTTTTTTTTTTTAAATTGACACACAAAACACAAATCTGACTTTTTTTTTAATTGGCTTATTTTTCACCCACAGAGTTGAGCACAGTGAAACTAGTTTTAATTGTCTAGGCAACTGCAGGTATAATGAGAGGCAGATAGATCTCCTTTCTGCAAGAATAAGTTAACCTGCAGTCACTTTCAGAACAGGTTTGTTATGTGCAGGTTCAGCAGATATAGGTGATCTAAAATTAACTGGCTTAAAATCCATTAAAATGTAGTTGTTATTATATTAGTTTGTCATGAAAATTCTGGTCTTAGTTTTGCTAATTTGTTATACCTAGACAGATATTAACTGATACGGTCAGATTGATTATCTGTCTTGTACTGAAAACAGTGAAGAATTTTTGGTTAATAGGTAAAAGGGCTGTTAATCTGAGATATTGTGAATATTGCATATTGGCACAATTAATGAAAACTCTACATTTTGTTTTAATATTGTATGGTCTCTCTTATTATAGGAAGATTTGACACCAAAAGATATTGAAGACATAATTGATGAACTTAAGGCTGGCAAAGTTCCCAAACCTGGACCAAGGTACTTTGTATAACAAGAGCTGAGTATTTAGAAATATCTTTATGGGGGGGAGATGTTATTTTAGTGTGTAGTGAACTAGTTCCTGTGAAGGGGACTGAGCTGGTTCAGCTGCTAAGGTGGTTGACAAAGCAGAATTTGCAAGTTTAAGGCCATAGCAGAAGTGGTCATGGCGTGGCCCTGTCATATTCTAACAAATCCGTAAATTTTTCTAAATACCTTGTCACGCAAGGACACAAAAAAAATGGAAAGTTTCTGTGAAAAGTTTGGATTATATACAGTAGAAACAAAGGCTTCACTGTTCAGTGAAGTAAAAGTACAAGCTTTTCCATGTGTCTGAATCTGAATATAAAGAGGACTGGGCAAACTGTTGAGAGGAAAGATTTTAAATTTTTGTTCTTTTAAGACTGCCAACAGGAGCACTTAAAGAGGTGAGGGCTCTGACATGGCTGGGAGACCCATAACTAGATGTTTTGCCTAGAGTACATAAACGCACTACTAATCTGTGGTGTATTTGAACCTCCTAAAAAACTCATTTCTCTGATTCCTACTGTTCCTGAATCATTTTGTAGGTATAGGAATATGTGTTGATGGGAGAGCTAATTATTGCTATATATTTAGAAGCATTATATATTATTGATTTTTGTAAGGAGACTACAGTAATCGAGGAAAAAATGCAGCTTTCAGGTAACATAGAAATGAGTGAAACATCATGTTGCCTGGTGACAAGTGGTGTTGACTAGATTAAAAAGAGGTGCTAAACCCATGGCCCACAAGTTAGGTCTGGTCCGCGCTGCCATGTCATCTGGCCCATGGGATTTTCCGTGGGTCTGAAAATTTGGTGGGAGGAGAGTGTTGGTACTGCTCCCCTGCTTCCCAATTTCCAGACCTGTGGGGAGCCCTACAGGCTGGAGAGCATGACTCTATGCATGGTGCCCTAGGGCCCAAGGCATCCCGTGGACTGGCTCTGTGCCACTCACTCATCTGGCCCACGGTGCCAAAAGCTTGAGCGCCACTGCTATAAAGTATTCAGATGCTTGACACTGCTTGAATAAGAAAAATAGCAGACCCAAGTTTGAGTCAGACTACTTTAATCCTTTGGATAAATGACAATTGTTACAATACTGAGTAGTTATTTAAAAACAAATCTGATAGATCTTTTCCTTTCCAGGAGTGAGCGATTTTCTTGTGAACCAGCTGGTGGTCTTACATCTCTGACTGAACCACCCAAGGGACCTGGATTTGGAGTTCGAGCAGATCTATAAGGATTGATGTAATAAATTATAAAATCATAAGTTGTATGAGAATAATAAAACTACTTTCCACTCATTAAATGACCATTATGAGATGTTTAAACCTTTTTTAAAAGGTAGGATAGCAACAGCAGTAAAATACAGTTAACAATATGAAATGCTGAAATCACCATCTTCAGATTTCTAATCCACTGCAGTAGGGCAAACCCTAAGTAACCAGTTTGGTGGAAAGGAAGAAGTAGTTTATGATAAAGCATCATAATATTTAATAATTCCTGTCAAAGTACTTTCCCTGATCTGTTGTTTATAAAGGTTCTTTCAGTGAGGGAGAAGCTGACTAATTAGCTGCATACCTAGTGCTGGCACACACTCAAATACACTGGAAAAAATTTTTGCCCCATACAAAACTTCCCTTTATTATGTGTGTTACTATAGCAGCTATAGTAGAAATGCTTCATGGACATATTGTTCTTTTTTATTTAAACCATTTTTTTAAACATTTGTTGGATTAAGTAAAGACATGTTTAATTCTCAATAATGCTATGTTATGAAGAACTAGAGATGGCCTTTTAAAGGTCCAGGAAAATGTAAGTGGAATACGTGCACAGAACTGCTGGTCTGCAATGATAGATTAAGTAATAACACATAAAAAAAATCACCTTCTGTCCAAATTTATCATCGACCACAGTCAAAGTGTGCAGTTAGAGGATGGTGTGCAAGATATTTTTATAATGCATCTTAATTTTGCTATATGAAATGTCAGTCCTTTGGTCCATGGAAGGGAGCGGGTGTGTGGCTAGGCCCAGGTGAAGGGTTCTGATCACCTGTGTCTGCCCGCCCCAGTGTTCAATTGAGGAGTTGGCAGACACGGGTGAGCAGCCTTGCCAGGCAGGCCAAGGCCTGAGGCTTTTAAGGGCTATAATACAGACTGGAAATTGACACAGACCTTTTGGAGAAGCTATTATTTAAGAACAAAGTGTGCTATAAACCTTTAAAATTATTAATATAACTGTTCTTGGAGTCCATGTTTATAACTGCATTCAAAATTAGACAAATATTAATTGAAGTGTGAATCTTTGATAGTGTTCATAAAATGGCATACACTTCCAATTTGAGACCACCTGAAAATCCTGGTCCTGTATCTCTTTTGGACCTGGGTGAGTAGTTGGTTGGATAATCAAGCTTGCCCTTTTACTGTTTTTTTCTTATTAATTTTGTGATCCATCTCTGATCTTGGTGTTTTGTGTTTGCTGTCACTGTTATGAGCAGGAGACTGTAATAGCATCTTTTTTTTCTTTTTGACCTGGGCTTTTATATCTATCTAGTTGTCAGATGGATTTTTGGTATTTTAGCCAACAGAATATAACACTCTGCAGTTTGTTTCTACATAAAATGTTACTGTTAACCTGTTATGATGGTGTATGCATTTGGTAGAACTCTTTTCCAGGATCATGAACAGGAAAGAAAGATGGCCTATGAAACAGTTTCAGTATGAATGTGGTCTTCCTACTAAAAGATTTAAAATTTCTCCTTATACCATATTTCCAATTGAGGAGAAAACTATTACAAATAGTATACCTTTTCTGAAATCAGTCATTTATATGGTAGTCTCCAGCTTTCTACATAAGTGCAAAAACCAGTGAAACAAAAATAGTTAGTTAACTATCATAGCACACAATTATACTAAAATTATTTCCCTATCCCGTATAAAACCCTAATTAAATGTTGAAAAATATCTGTTTTCTTGGCTTCAAAAATTTAGCAAGCTATTCATTCCCTGCAGCAGTCCCAAACATAGTGTATGCCTCCTGAAAACATGCAAAGGCAAGTTAGTGACCTCAACATATACTGCATTTCCTGATGTTCTTTGTGCACCTGTGGTTATGACAAGGTTCTGACCACAACACTCACAAAATCAAGTGGCACATCATAACTTACATTGCTTAAAACACACTGTATATGGTGCTACAGTATTATATTTTCCCCTTTTCAAATATAAATCTTTATACTTTAAAAAAATAAATCTCATCACCTTTTAGTTTCTATGAATGCTGCCATAAAGAACCTTTGCAGTGGTAGCATTTTCAGTGTTATCTGTATGATCTGTCCTTGTAGTAGCTGTGCAAGTTGTAACTTGCAGTTATCTAGTACTACTTTAATAATAATCTTCAAGTACTTTAAAATATTAGACCTATAAAAGCAAGCACTTCTTTATAAAAAAGGAATTTGAGTAAAGTGCCTTGTTTCAGGATTTTTCTCCATTGAAAAGCCAAATTAGCGAGCAGTAAGTGGTCCATCATTGGTGAAGTGCCAGTGGTCCAATGTGCCACACTAGTATCCAGTTTTGTGTGATGCTTAAGCTTGAGTTCTCCATTTGAGCTCTACTACAGCATTGCAGTTGCCCTATCTTATAAGCCCTTATTCTAAAGCTCATGATGATGATCTCTGAAAAAAATTGTTTCTGGGAGGTATCACAAGGTTAAGGAGTCAAGCCCACTATGAGAAAAGACAAAAAATCTCTAAGTCCTTAGCTGTTGGGGCTGTATCCAAGACTTTTTCAAAAGAGACCAACATGGCAGTTTTGGAAAGTGAGCAGCAAAACATCCGAGGTAACTAGCAAATGGAAAAACAGTTGATTATAGTTTTTCTGTGGTGGTTGTAAGTGCACTTTCTAGCTTCCTTTACTTCTGGTTCCACACAATACTCAAATTCTAACTACTGAGGTATTTTGGGGGGGTTTTATGGTCCAAACCATGACAATAGAATGGCCAGACATTTGTTTTCAGGTCTTGTGAGAGAGAATAATGAGTATAACTTTAAAATGTGGAATTTTTTTCCGTATTCCTTTGATCAGCTAGAATAACTGTGCCCAAATATGTGGAACAGTCCACTGGAAAATGCAGCAAATACCCTAAGAAGTTGGATATCTCAGCTAGTCAGTTAGCTGGATGTGTGGGCAGGGATTGCATAGTGGGTGTTATATATAAAATATATAAGCAATTTAAATATATTTTATGTTCAGGAGGTACAGTTGGACCTATGTGCCTGTTCTGTGTCTTTCCTTATCTCTCAGTTAACTCTCTTTAAGTGTGTTCGCTGAAAGGGCTGCCATATATGTGCTTTGCGGCAGACTTAAGATAAAAATCATTGGAGATTCTGTAGCTGCCTTACTTAAAGGAAAATACACAGGCTTTACTGAATTAAATACAAATGCAATACAATCACCAGATACACTATAGGCAGTTCATTTTTAATACTGTTCCATTTCCAGTTTTCAGCATACAACTGAAAACAAAAAGGGTTAAACTGTTCACTTGTAACAACTTGGTGATTAAATGCAACCATATTTGCATACATAACCTATATGTAGGAGGAGGAGGTGACTTTAGTAGTTCCTGCAAAGGCTAACAATTTTGCCCTGGAATCTGTTGCATATATTGGTATGACCTGTAGTTTGTGCTTCGTCCCGTGTCCCCACCATCATGGCAGTGGGCTGCCTTCTGTCAGGACACTTATTTGCACTCTGACTGGCTGTTTGTCAGCCAATCAGAGCATGAATAAATCATTATGAACAGACAGACTTAAGCTTTTCTAATATTAGAATTCCTATTGGGACTACTGGTCTCCCATTGTTCTCCCTTCCTGATTCCAGAAACAGTAGCCAAAATTTCCCCTATTTTGTTGCTTGAATTGGTCTAGTCTCTCACACCTATGTCTTACTTTACCATCAGTTGTTTAGCATTTTTAATTCAGCATAAGGCATCAGATAATGTGCATGCCAATCTAGACACATTTGTCCAAACCGGTAATAGTAGTTTATGCAGCAGGTAAGAGGTTTTCAGGGTAACAGGTTTTCAAGGTTGATGCCAAATCAGTGGTACTGTTAAGGTACAGAATTGGGTCGAGCTTCAGAGGAAGTTGGCAGCTGCACCTGTGTAACAAGGAAAGGAAGCTACAGCTTTCTGGATATATTAAAGAGAGGGAATGGTTTTGTTGTCATGTGATGCTGTATCTGCCCTTTTATTGAACCTTTATGGCAGCTTTTGTAAGAACCTGGGTAACTCTTCCCTTATCTATCAAAACTGTAAAATGTACCAGCGATTTGAATTTGCAATCATATCTGCTGCAGAGATCCATGCCCTCCTCCCCCAATTACTTTTCACCCTGAATTGGCTTATCTGCTACTTCTGGATCTCCAGTGTTGTTCTGCAAATAGTATTCACAGTCTCCTTAGTTGCCTCCTTGCCGTCCTGACTCCTAACATTCAGGACCCATGCTTCCTCTTTATGCACCATTACACCTGGTGTCTTTGGGTTACCTAGAAGCATATTTTGTCTCAGTGAGAGAATACATCTTTCAGCATTTGGTTCAGCCTATAAGTTTTCTTTTCTTGGAGGGGGCCTAGAAGAGCCCCTACTTGTTCTGAATTTTGTTTTATAGAACAGGAGTTTTCAACCTTTTTTCATTTGGATATTTCAAATGAAGGTCTGAATTTTAAGTGTGGATTTGCACATGCTTTTGATTTGTCATAATCATCTTTCGTAGACCCCTTAGCGTCTGTGGACCCCTGGGGGTCTAGGAACCACAGGTTTTAAACCAATGATATAGGACACTGCATCCTGTTGCCTACTCTTGGCACTGCTCAAGTGACAACCATCTCGACCAGTCCATCTGATAGTTGTTTATTAAGTTACTGCAAAATGAGAGCAGCTGCCCTTACAGATGGCCACCAGTGCCCTTAAGACATCCTCCAGCCAGCTGGCAACACCCTAATAGTAGCCTCCAAGACATGCTAATAACAGCTTCAAAGTGAAAATCCTGTACAAACAGCATGCAACTGAACCCCATGGTGAACGAAGTAGTATCTGTATATGAGAAATGACTCCCAGAAATTTTGATCTTTGTGCAACAGAATTGAAAAAGCTGATTAGACAAGCTGCCTCAATGCAAAGGAATGTTTGCTTTGTTAGGTCTGTGACACCAGCAGTCTATGCCCACATATAGAGAAAGGTGCATTGGAGGGCCATGCAATGGATAACCGTCCTCAAAACAAGCCTAATTCAAAAGGTGTTCAGAATATATGTACCATCTGACGTATGTGTAGGGACACAGCATGATGTTGACATACTGCATGCTTAAATGAAACGTCAAAATTTCTCTAGCATAGACTAGACCAAAATGCCAGTTCTGCAACAGTTCAGGAGAACAGAATCCAAATTTCATATTTAACTGTTTCCAATGGTGACAACCGTCAGCACTGAAGACTTTTTTTGCCCTGCCACCTTGTTACATCCAGGTGTATTCTTATATGCACTTGCCTCTTCTACTTCAAATCTTCAAGTTATAATTTAAGGTCCAGTCTATGCAAGATAAATTTTTAAATTTAATGTTAAGCTAGTTATAGTCATTTGAGCATGGCACCACATTTAATACCATCATGCTGACTGCTAGTTTTGCTAGTGTTGCTTCTACTTCACCACTATCTATCTACAAATATAGATTCTGAAGGGCATTTTTTAGGAAGTTTCCCAAACAAAGACAGGACCTAACATTCCTGCCTCTTAAGGCTGCTGTGATTTCAGTTAATGTACAAACCACCTAACTAAATAGTTTTGGGACTACCCCAAAAAAAAAAAGTGTATGCTATTTGACCACTGTGTCCCCAATTTGGGACTTCTGGATCTTGAAAAACCTCCCACAAACTCAAGATAAACTAGACCTGCCATCAGTACTACTTCCGAGACAAAAAAAGTAACTTAATCACATTTCTTTTATTAATTTGTATGTTGCCTTCCCCAAAAATGGCTCAGAGGTGGCTTACAACAAAAAACAATATACAAATACTATAATGAAATGTTGAGAGCAGTAAGAAGAGAGTTCTAGTTTATATGTACATAGAAAAGTACCTCCTGAAGTATTTAAACCTCTCCTACCTTTTCCTCCGGTACAAGAGGCTGTAAAATGGGATCAAAAGGGTACAAAAAAGTGGCTGTTGTCCCCTGAGATGCATGGTGGTGCACGCACAGGGAGATGAAGCTTTGGACAGAGGGGAGGAAGCAGTTTGAAAGGCACCTTTTGCAATTTGCAGGAGAGGCAGTGATTCTCAAGCAGGGTGCCTTGAGAGTCTTTCAGCAGTGCTGGGACATGCCACACAAAGTTAGTCATTAGGTGTACAAACACAATTCACAAGATTGAAATCTGAGTTTAACAGGAGTCCATGGTCTCAAAAAACCTGCCGATTCATAGAAGTTAGGGGCTGTGTCTTTTTCAAGTCCTTTGCAACAAAAGCATGGAGAAATATTTTTTTCTATAGTCAGAAAAACAAGAGTTTTACAACTTTTAAGAGTTGGCATTTTCCAAAGGGAGCCTCAAGTTGAATAAGGGGTGCATTGAGTCTGAAAAAGTTGAGAACCGCTATCTTAAAACGTTGTTTCTTAATCTTGCTAGACTTGAGCAAAATGCCAGTTCTTCACTGGTTTTGCTTTCAGTAGTAAAATACTAGATCAAATTTTCTGTTGCAAACTTGTAAAGACCACAACAGAGCAGAATGCTTTTAACACTAGGGATCCCTGTTTGAAATCTCTGGGCATGTCCCTGTAAGCAGGAATGTGCATTTCCCTGGGGACAAGTAGCAAGCAGTAGCACACCTTGTGCCACTGCTACTCACCCCTAGGGAACGCCTGTATATGTGTTCCTGTGTATGACAGGTTATCCTAGGTGGGATAGGGGAGATGGGCTAGTAGCTGTGCTGGCTCCAGCAGCTTGTCTCGGGGCCTTGGGGAGCTGTAGCTGCAGCACTCCTGCAGCAGGGAGCCTGGGCAACAAGTGGAGTATGGCTCTGGCCAGCCAGGCTCTGGTTTTTGGTGTGTACTGCCCTGTATTTTTAAAAAAATTTTGTGAGGTTATTTTGACCCAGGGATTCCTGGGGTCAAGGCCCCCCCCCCCAACGCACACAAAGTAGCAGCACAGAAAACACCTGCATGTGTGGTGCCACAGATGGGTCTGCAGTGCCACATTACTGCATGTCTGCTTGTCTGGACACATCCTCTGGGTTTATGTTGTGAATTGTGTTTGTACACGTTACTACAAAGCTAAAACTTTTGTACCTTCCACCACCCCTGAAAGGCTCTCAAGGCACCCTGCTTGAGAATCACTGCTCTAAGCTGGTGGTGCTCAACCTTTGGCTTGATGGGCAGTGTCTGATCCAACCCCAAACTGGATGGTGGTTCCAATCTAGTCTCTAGGGTTGTGAAGGAAGGGCATCATCCAGCCATAGGGGGAGGACAGGGGTAGGGGGCTTCACCTAGGCCAGGGATGGGCAAAATGTGGTCCACAGGACCCTTTAAAAAAATTAGAAAATAATAATCTTCCCCTGGCTACCTGTCATGCAGCTCTTGATGGCTTACCGAAACTCAGTAAGTGGCTCTCTTCCCCAAAGTAACTGCCTGACCTAGGCCCATGGAAGGACACAAGCAAAGAGGGGGCATAGCCCAGCTGGGGGGATGGTGGGGTGCAGAGGTGGGTTTGCTCCAACCAGCATCTAGGGTTTAGGAATTTGGCAGGGGAAAAAGTGGCTGTGTGTTAATGGCCGCCACTCCCTGGCTTTGCTGAGCCTGCAAATTGCACAAGATGCCAGTCACCTAGCTTCCTCCCTTGGCTCCAGTGCTGCATCATCTCCTTGTGCCCTACCAATCCCACCCCTCAAGCTATCTCTCACTGTCTGTGCCCTTCTCACCCTGTGAAAATGAAGTACAGTCTTTCTGCTCCCAGGACCTCAGCAAGCCCTATTTCACCACCAGGGATGCTCACAAGCTGGGTTTATATCCTGATAGGCAGTGTTGCCACAATGATAATCATATCTATAGGATAATATCAACCCTTGTATACCCTATGATACATAGCACTAAGTGTTCAAAACATAATTTGGAGACAGCTCATTGATGCAGCATCTACAAAAAACCCATGCCTCTCCTAAGGAGTCTTATCCCTCTTTTAAGATTGCTGTCAGCATAATCTTATTTCCTCTTGCCTGAAAATGAAGAAATACTTCAACTTTGACGACCCAGTTCTCACTCGCTCCCTGACAAGTTACAGCGAGCAAAATAGAGAGTAAATAATACGACCGACTTGCATACTTATTTGCATACCCTTTTTTTCGGTGTACAATAGTTTTCCAGGAAATAGGATAATTTGAGCTTCCAATAAGATAATTTCGTATTTAAGAACCCACCGCGCTGAGAGGCATGACACGCCCCAGGGCGCCCCCGCCGCCTGCCTCCACCGGCAATAGGCTGCAGCGTGGCCACCTGCGCATGCGTACTGCGCCAGTTGTTAAAACTCACTGCGCCATTGCCGCCGGAAAAACCCCTCCCCGGGGACGGGGCGGCGCGGACGAACGGCTCCCCGGGATGCCTCGGCGACTCCGTTCCCGTTTCTGAGGGGGAGGAAAGAGGCAGGAGCTAAAGTGCTCCGCTCCCGCCCCGCTTCCTTCTCCGTGACTCCCGCATCCTCGTCTCCGCCGCCGCCATTTCCAGAATGTTCCAGTCGCAGCGGCCAAGAACAGAGCTGCCGCTCTGCGCATGCGCCCCGCCGGCCGCGCCCCGCCCCCTCCCAGGACTGCACTAGCCACTACTCCCCTCTGTCCCTGCGCGTTTCTCCCGCGGGGGAAGCGGTGGGAGTCGAGGCAGCGCACGGGGAAGGGAAGGGGGCAGGTGATGTGATGTGACGTTGCTCTGGTCCTGCCTCCCCCCCCGCCAGCTCCCCACCCAACTGCCAGCCAACCCCTCTAACATTTGCGGCAGCGCGTGCCCGTCCGCGTCTCGTGCCTGGCCCGGGTCACGTGGGGCAGCGCGGCCAATGGGAGCTTCACTGTGTTCAGCTCTGAGCCCGACGCTG
>NW_017728886.1:180802736-180816378 GCF_001723895.1 Crocodylus porosus | reverse complement strand
CTGGCACGGCCCCGGCCGGGCGCACGAGCCGCGGGTGCCCCGGGGCCAGAGCTCTCGGGCGGGCGGAGGGTGTGTCCGGAAAGGCAGCGCTCTGGGACTACGTCTCGGCCAGAAAAAAAGCCCCTTGGAGCGGGTGGGAGGGACGGCGGCGCCCGGGGCTTTGTTACCTGGGAGCAGGGTCCCCTACGCGGCATGACAGGTGTGGGGGGTCGCTCTTCCCGCTGGCAGGGCTGGGCAGGGCAGGGCACACCCAGATGTCATTGTGTCTTCGCTGCCATCCAGCTAGTATTCCCCTTGCCGCTGGGCCTCTACCTTTTCGGGGGGCTCGGCAGCATTCCCCAGGGCAGCAGGTCTTGAAATCAAGACAGCCAGGAGATGATGCGTCAGGACGGTCCACCTTTTAGAGCTGCTGTTTCAGGCCTGGCAGATGTTGGGTCATATTTGCTTTTCTTCAAAAAAAAGGGGAGGGCTAGTTAGTCATTTCTCATCATCTCCCCCCTCCCCCCCCCAGCCCTGCAAGTTAAGATTCAGATTTTGTTGTAAGGCTGTAAGACTGTGAGGCTTTTGCCTTGTGCCTGGGAGGGTAAAAATTAGCTGGGGGCTCTCTATGAGCTCAGGAAACTGTCTGTGCCCATACAATTGTAAGATCTGGGCCACAGTAAATACCTTCTTTTTTTTCAGAAGGTAGTGGTGTAAACCATTACCCATCTGTAGTAATTTCACTTGTATTCGGTAAACTAAAAATCAAGGGAAACTCTTGCTGGGTCAGAACAGGGCTTAGAGGCTGTAGGAGCGTTTCTGTGATGATGTAAGCCCTTCAGGGCTCCCATCTCTGACTTCCTGGTTCTCCGGCAGCCCCTGACACCACCTTCAGAAAACATGTGGCACATCATAGTGAACTGTGCACTTTTTCAGTGAGGTCCACTGCAACTGAGTGATGTAAGGACTTTTCCCCTTCTTCTGATACCTGCTTCAGTTTCAGCACAGGAGATGGGGTTGGGGGTCTGTCAAGTTAACCATTTTAGATTACAAAAAATAGCAATAATCTTCTGCTGCCCCAGAAAAAGCAGTCTCAAAATTCTGTATGTGTTTTGTCTTCCAGTTTTGAATAGAATAAAACTTCCAATAGGAGTCTTGTTTGACTTCAACAGTGCAAAGCAAATTAAGTAAACCTTGCAGTATTTCTTGTTAGAGGAAATGATTTTATGAATAAACCGGATGATTGTGTACAAGAATGAAATTTCAAAATTGGCCTTCTCTTTCTGAAATGCCTGACTAGTCTATGTTAGGAGCATCAGGAAAGAAGTAAAATTCTGGTTTTTTGTTTTTAATCAAGTAAGGATTATTAAGTACAGTGATAAGCAAGTGTTCCACACCTTTCCTGACGGTAAACAGCAGCTAAAATATAAACCACTACCATGGGATATTTTTGGCACGTATAAGATACTTTCAGAACTGAGACAGCAGCAGCTACAAATAGCTTATTTTGAATTCCTTTTTGACTATTGAACTTATGAATATAAAGCAGTATGTTGTACTACTTTGTACTTACTGGAGAGTTTGGTTGTAAGGACTGTCGGGGAGACTATGGCAGCTGGTTATCTTTTGCTTTCAAATTGGAAGGAACTATTGATCGCAGAACACACAATGATTAACCTGCTGTTCTACTGGTACTATTCATGTTTCTCTTGGTATAGAGCAGCACGATTTGATATTTTTGGATTTTATTTTAAGAGGTGGGCTGCTCAAAAAAAATCTTTTGGCATAATTCCTTTTGCATATTTTATTGCAGATGGAGCTGTATAAATGTTGACTGGTCATTTAGTCTCCAGATCAGACCATATTTTGTAACTACTATTTCATTAAAAGTGTACTTAGAATCCACTGACAGATGGTATGAGATAACACAGACTATATCTGGCTTTTCTCTTATAACATTGAATAATTTTATTAACAGAATAGTGCGAGTCAATCCCTGTTGACTTATCTAGTGTTTCCTCACCAGTTTGTCATTATTCAGAAGCCTTCAGTATTCTTACCCAAACTATTAGACTGTTTTAGACTCTTATCAGTCAGCTCCCAATATTAATGAGTCCTAATTTTTCAGGGCTCAAATAATCAACACTATTTTTGCAAGTGAAGGGACCTCAGCAGCTTCTGTAGAATCAATATTTAATTTAAAGCAGGGTTGTCCAACTTCTAAGACCACAGGGACTGCACCAGTGTAGACCACATGTTGCGAGGGCTGTGCCAGGTGCACTGCATAGACACTCCATCTTTCTCTCCCCCTGCCTTCCCCAACCACTGTACCATCTGGGCACTCCCCAACTGGTGCACTGTTCTGTGTGGGTGTGCATGCTCCCTGCAAGGCATTCCCTCCAACTGCTGCATGTGGTCCTGAACCTTCCCCCACCCCCACACTTGTGGCCCCAGTTTAGCAGTAGGCAAAATGGTGGATCCAGTTAGTGGCCAGACTCCATTTCCCAGTACCCCCTGCCTGCATGACTGGAGCCAGAGCTGTGATCTGCTGCCTGCATGTCCCTGCCTGGGGCATGCAGGCTGCAGATTGCAGCTCTGCCCTGGCTCTGGACCATGCAGTTATCACCATGAGATCCCAGCCCAGCCCTAGAGCAGCTCCTTGCCCTGCCACATGCCCTTCCAGCAGGGGTGGTGTTTGGGGGAGCTATAGCCATCCCAAAATTCCCCATAGCCCCCCATACCCACCCATCCCAGTGGCACCACTTGTGCTGCCTGCTCCACACAGGCCACCACATACACAGCCTTAGCTGAGCCCACCCCACTCCTGCCTGCAGCATGACCCACCCCTGCCAGGAAGAGGCCTGTGCTGCTGCTGGGGCTGGTCTCCATGGAAACCCTGGCCCTGCACTATGACAGTGTGGCTGCTGCTGGGGTCTCCATGGAAACCAGACCTAACCACGCAGACAAGGGCTGCTGGGAAATGGAGTCTGCTACCAGTTGAATCCAGCCCATGGGCCAGACTTTGCTTACCTAGATGCACCCTCAGCTCCAAGTGCTGCTGCACTGCCCCATCCCTGGGGTGAAAGCAGGAAGTGGCAGCTGGAGGAAGGAGCCTGAGTGAGAGCCAGGGAGCTATACATTCATGTGGCCCACAGGCCACCAGTTGGACAGTCTTGATGTGAAGAAAGACAGTCCCTGAGGGTAACATGACTGCCTTTGCCTTTGTTTATATTTTGGTTTATCTTCCTGAGTCTAAAGGAACCTCTCCTACCGCTACTGCAGCTACTGGTACATTTGATGAGCAGCGCTGAATAAACTAAGAGCCCAATCAGTTTCACAGCTGCGACTCAACACTGCATGTAGCAGTGAAATTTTCACAAATTGGGTTCTTTCCTGTTGCCAGTGTTTGGGAGAGCTATCAGCAATGCCATGGATACAAGCAGTAATACAATTTGTAAAGAGTAGAATCCAAAAGAAAAGGAGACTAGAAAAAGTAGAGTAGAAGAAACCTTTTTTTTTCTTTTTAACCTGTACCTCTTTGTAACTATCAGTGATCTGAATGAGGGGCAGAATACTGGGGTTGTACTCCTTGTGCTCCTACTGTTGTGACTGGGATATTCTAAAAGTTGAGGAAACAGAAAGCCTTTTTTCCCTTTTTTTTCCTTTCATAGGTTCTTCAGCATAACAGAAGCCAGTTATACCTCTGCTCTGTACTGAGGGGTGCTACTCTGGTAGACATTCTGGAAGCTTCTCTGTGGCAGGGAGCTGCCATCCCCTCTCCCGCAGTATTCTTGGAGTCCCTTTCTCCCTTCTGCCCCACAAGTCTTGAATATTTTTCTGACTAGAAGGTGTCTGTCAGACTTTCCAGCTTCTGATAACTGGCTAAGGAAATTGTCCATCTGGTGGAAACATTTCAGTCTTGGAGATGTGTTGTCACTTCAGACATGCCGTATTTTACAAAGTCTATTCACTACAAAACATAAGCTTTCTTCAGGTACCTTTTCTGCAATGCCGCTTAAATATAAGCCTATATATCGTATATACAGATATAAAGCCTATATACATCTCTCATCAGGGAGAGATGGGAAAATTGCAAAAAATTACTAATGACAGCTCCCTTTCTGAAACTGATTGAGGCTGCTGAGTTGTTTTTCTGGCTCCAAGAATTAGACACATTGACAGCCAAACCTGATTTTTGGATTCTTCCTTTGTCTTTAGATGAACTAATTCTCTATTGTCGTTTTACCTTTAATATCCAGATTAGGAGGCGTTGTTCTTCCTTTATCAGATCACTCTGTTAGTAATGTTACACCTCCGTCAAAGGGATATGCTGCGAATGAAAATGGCTTTCTGGTGGTTTTGTGTTTCTTTCTGCTAAGAGTTGCAAGTTTGTGAAGCAAAGTTCCCTTTTCCTTTCCCTGGTATTTTCTGTGTGTTTGGAGATGGTGGCCAACACTAGTCATCTAGACTGCTAGAATTCTTCAGTACAGGGTGGCTAAGATAAAGGCATCGAGTTGGGGAAACGAGGCTTTCATTCTTCCATGTTGGATACAAACTGCACTTCAGATCCTGAACAAGGAAAGCTCATGAAGAATGAGCTTTCTTGTACTCAGGGAGAATCATGCTGAAATAAATGTGTATGCATGGCTACAGGAGTCCACCTGCTCAGACCTCATTGACAGATCAGGTTAATGTGTTAGTTTTTGTGTCTTAGAATGAAAGTGTTTCAAACATGATTATTTTCTTAGTTGGTACGTTTTCTCATAGGTTGGATAAGGGCTTTAATGTTACCTTCCTGAGTGTTCAAGCAGTGGAGACGGTGGCCTTGAAGACGTGATAAAGTTCTCTTCCTTAGCTAGTATGGGTTTATTTGTCTTGTTTTATAGAATTGGTGACTGGCTAACACTAAAGCTTTGAAGTCCGTTCCTCTTCTCTGTTGCCATCTGGGACTGCATTCTGATGCTAAACATGTCTTCACAGGTGCTTCCTTTGAACCCATACACCATCCTAGAGGGATACAGAGGAAGCACCTGTGAAGACATTCAGCATCTGATTTCAGACCTTTAGATAAGGAGTGGACCCGGGAGTAAGGCAGAGGACTAGGCCTTAAAACCTGATATCTGTTCTTACGTTGATTTACCTAAGGTGAATCGGTTAAGTCCGGATTTTTTTTCAGAAGTTCTCTCTAAGAACATAAAACCTGCTATAATGCATTATAGCAATGGCCCATCTAGGCTGGTACCCTGTCTCTTGACAGTAGTTGTTGCTTTACAGCAGGGGTGTCAAATTCACTTCCTGCCCTAGGCCAGATCCGGACTGCTGGGTTCTTTGTGGGCTGGATCCAGCAACAGTAGCAGCCGTTTCAGCTTGTGGTGGTGGCTCCAGCTCCCACCATATGCCCCATGCCAGAGATGTAGCTTCTGCTGCCAATGTGTCATGGTTGGGGTGGGGGGGATGCAGTTCTGGCTTTGGCTCTGGCATAGAGTATATGGCAGTGACAGCTCTGGGTCCAGCATTGTGCACAGGGCATGTGGAGGTGACTACAACAGTGTGGGCTGCTGTGGAGCTGGTGCTATGGTGGTTGTGATAAGCAAAGCAGTGGAGGACTTCTGGGGCTGTCAGTCCTTGCTCACCCTTCTGTTGCTAATTGCCATGTCCACCAGGGCCCTGGATTTTGCAGCAGGCTTACTATATGCAGCCCCCTTTCCCCCTCCGCCCCCCCTCCCCTCGCCATGTCCTGCAGCAGTAGTCTGACTGACCGGATCCAAGCATCTCTGTAGGCCAGATTCAGCCTGTAGAGCGTATATTAGACGCCCATAAAGAATACTGTACAAGAAACCAGGCATATGTAAAGTGAGCCATTCCCTATTAGGTTCTCCCAGTTAGCAGCAGTCACCAGGTTAGTGAAATGTTAACCACATTTTATCCTATCTCAGGGGTGATACAAGCACAAATTCATTAATATTTGTAAGGAGGCTATTTACAACAGTGATTTATGCAATGTAAAAATCTAGATGGATTTCTCAACTTGAAATTATTATTATTAACTTTCTGTTAAAGGAGTTGATTGAGTTTCAAGTTATTTTGCTCTGTGACCCCTTCCTGTTTTTTCACTGTGACTACTCACTAAGCAGACTTGTCTTTAGGAAAGTTATACGTTTAACTGGAAGGGTGAAGATCTCTGAAATTGAGTGAAGAGGTGCCTCCCTTTAGTAAATGTTTTTTACCCTCTGAGGGCCAGGTGTATTTCTTAAGGGAGTTAAATGATTCCCATCTAGTGCCGAATAAAGTAGCCATCTTAGTGGTTTTATCTAACGTAATTCTAGGCTGAACATGACAGCCTGCCTGCTATTCAGGCTTTCCTAGGTACCTGCGTTTGGTCTTTGTGAAGCTGGATATTTGCTGGGCTTGCATAAGATGCTGGATAATAAAATCAGTTGTTACATTCAGCATATAAAAGAACAAATGTACCAGCAGGAAGTAAGTGTCACTAGATCCACTGCTTTCATTTAATGGAATATCTGAATTTCATACATATTAGCAGTACGAGTAAAAAACCTTTAGATCTAATTTTAGTAGATTGTGGTTCATTGATGAGTTTCTTATTGGAAAACCTGGTAATTCCTCTTAAAACCTGTAAGCTACCTCCTTTCAAATATCTTTACAAAACAAATTAGTATGATTGTTTTCAGCTCTTCCAAAGCAGTTGTACATAATCTGTTTTCCTAAATTTTATTTCTGCTTCTGTATTAAGGAGACAGTGCTTTTGTACTGTTCCCTACATTTGTTATGTAGCCATTTCTGCAACATTGGCATTTCTTCAGTGTATTCTCAAAGATACACATTCTCCCCTAAGCCATAGTTTTGGTTTTCGTTAAGAAGTGTAACTCAATTTTGGTATTTTAACAGAATACTTGAGGCAAATAAGTAGTGTAGTAGTCAAAGAAATTAAAGATTCTTAATCGCATTTATTTATTGGAAAAACAAGCTTGCAAAATCTATTTTACTCTTAAAACTTTAAAACATTTCAATTTTTTTATTTAGTATTTGCTACTGAGTGAGAAATTGAAAGTGAAACAAAAGAATTCAATCCAAGGTGAAATACAAAGTATATAGTATAAATATTAACAGCTTCACTCTGTTTTAAAAGCATAGTAACCTAAGGTTTTGGGACCATAAAGGTAAAAACCATATTTTTAAGATACTTTTTGAAAGGCACATGCAGATTTAAGTAATCTAAAACAACTGCAGCCAGTTTTTCTGTATCTCTAGTCTAGTGGTTCTCAACCTTGTTAGACTTGAGGGACCCCTTGGAAAATGCAAGTTCTTAGTGTTCACTGTTTTTTTTTTTTTTTTTTTTTTTTTATAGACAAAAAAAAATAATAGAGAGTTTCTGCTGCTGCAGAAAACAGGTAGAATATTTTTAACATTGTGAATTGCTATCTAAAAATCTCTGGATTAATTTTGTGAATAATGTTTGCACATCTAACAGTGTCAACATTACATAGTACTCTGCTGCATCACTGTGGTTGAGAGTCTACTCAAGTCTCTTCTTCCATTACCCAATTTTCCTGCAGAACAGTCAGCTACGTGTATGATTTTGTGGGAGAAAGGGCATGAGGGAGGAAATATAGAGATGTACAATGACAGAAAATACAGGCACAAATCAGCAACTGGCATCAAATTGGTTTATTACGAGTCTATTATCATCCACTGATACTGGGTATTGTTGTGAGCATTGCAGAAACAGTGCATTTAGCCTAGAAGGAAGGATGTGCTTTTGATGTTATCTAATGACCATCCCAGACTGACTGAAACAGTGGCCAGTTTCAACAGCATCTGTAGAAAAGATGTTACTTTGTTTACTTTTGATCGATAAGATAAAAATGGATTCCAAAAGAATCCTTTTTTGATTTTTCTCCTTCCTAAATTGAAAACTATAATTTTAAAAACTGTATTAGAAATGCATAGGTTTTCCTTGGTTTGAAAGTGTGTAGTGGCTGCCTTTGAATTAAATCCTTTTTGTCTTCTCATGACTACTTATTGTGTTGTGCGGATTCCAGAACTGTTCAGCTTTGTAATGTTTTTAACCCGTTCTGCTTGACCTGCTGTCTTTACCATAAGTTATTAATATAAGTATAAATTTGTGACTTGTAATAGCTTCTGTTCTTGCTCTTGCAATTCAGTCAGTAATATCAATGTGTGCTCATAGGTTTCTGTGTTAATTAGGTCCCTAGTCCTGCAAATACTTCTGTTAAGTGCTGAGTAGTCCCACTGAGTTTAAGCACATGTCAGTGGGACTAATTTGTGCCTAAATTTTAACCATGCATGCAGATCATTGCAGGACTGGAGCCTAAATTGGTAGTTTGCAGGCACTTACACTGAAGCCACTTTCATGGTCACATGGTTTCCTTTGTACATTAAGCAAGATAATAAAAATTGCAATTTTGTATAATTGACTTTTAATCTGAACAGGAATAGATTATACAATGCAAAAATTGTAAGACTTGATTATTTTTACTTCCTTAGGTTTTTTAATTCTCAGGTGGTATTGGAGTGTCTTGACTGCTAGTGTTGCACAAAAATCTGTCTTGGAGCTTCCTATTGCTAAGCAACATCTCCCCCACCCTCTGTTTGCAGACTTGTTACCATAGTGCCCCCTGTCAGTGCCAGCACAGTTGACTAACAACACTTTTCATTCTGAAGTGTTGTATGTTCAGTTTGATTCTGTTAAGTATTGTAACTTTCGTTTTAGATATCCTTCACGTATAAGGGGAGAAATTATCTCCATTTCCTTCTTCTGTTTGTAGGGAACAAGAGGGTGTGGCTTATTTTACAGGCTCTTCTAGCACTAAGAACTTCATTGACTCCCTTGGTGAGTGTCCATCCTTTTGAAGAATGACTTATTGGGTTGCTTGAGTTTTAATGCCCAGCCATGTACCATATTTACCTGAATCCAAGATGACTGAATTTAAGACAACCCCCCAATAGCTAGATTCTAGAAGTGGAAAATTTATAACTTTGAATAATTTTCCATGTTATAGAATCAAATTTTGCAGTATTTTTTTTTTTTTTTTAATTTGTTCTCCCTGCCACTGCCAGAGGGTATGTAGTGGCAGGGTGCAGGCAGTATGAGAATCAAATAGCCTGACCCTTGCTGCTTATCCCCTGCCTCCAGTCGTGCCCCCTCTGCCTACCCTCCAGGGTGCCTGCATACTCTGGAATCTGTCACATGCCACCACTTGCTCTCCTGATATCTGCCCTCTCCATGCCAGTGACCTCTGGTACCTCCCCTGCTGTATCCCCTACCCTGCTTACCTCACCATTGCAGCCCCAGCTGGGGCCCTGGTTTTCATGGAGCACATGCTGGCTTTGGCCCCTGCCCGGCCATGTAGTAACAGTGACACAGCAGCTTTGGTCACCACCCCAGCCCCAGCTATGGAGCTGGGGCTACAGCTGTCACCACCACCATCACTGTTGTGTAGCCAGTCAGGGGCCAGAGACAGCATGTGCTCCATGCTTGGGCTGGAGCAGGGCCCCAGCTGGACCTGCCCTGGGAAGGGGGCAGTGGTGTGGTGTGCGGGGATGGGACTGCGGATCCAAATCTTTCCCCCAGGCTTCATCCACCTCACTGCTTGTACACAAATTTAAGACAAGGGGCTTTATTTCCCCTGTATTGAGTGGCGGGGGGGAAGGGAGAACCTTTTCTTGGATTTGTGTAAACATGGTAGAGTGCGACACTAAAGTGGAAATAAATTCAATAGAATCTAGACCGGTCTGTTTCGTTCAAATGTTCCTTTAAACTTTTCATCTGGAGAGCTCTAAACAGTCAGTCATGTAGCTTGTAGCTCCCTTTTTTCTTTTTCTTATTTCATCAGTAATTGTCATTTTCTTACACCCCAAGCAATGATGGATTATATGCTTATTCCTCCAGCACAGTAGTATGCACGCTGCCAATATACAATGACAAAAAGTAGATTTTTATGTATTCATAAAAATGCCTCCCAAATTCTAGTTAATTCTAGTGCAACCTCAGCACTCCAACATCAGTGGTAGGATTTGTGATCCCTCATCAGTTACTTGTCTAAGTCTGAAGTTGGTAAATGGTATGCCTCCACATCAATTAATCTTACCCATTCACAGCTAGATGTGCTGCTTGACCTCCTTTTGCTAGTGCAGCATACTTGTGATCAACATGCAGGTCCAGCGATGGTTCTTTACATCGCTAGTGCTGAAGCAAGGCAGCTTTAGGGGTGACTTGTGATTACCTCCATCTGCTTGGACTTAGTGTAAAGCAGGGATAGGCAACTCCCTGTGCCAGTTAGTGGTATGTGGAAACATTTTCCTTGGCATGCTGAGAGGTATGAGGAAATTTTTTTTTTTTTTTAAGATTTTTTTTTAAGTTGCTGCTCTGGGCTCTTTTGAGAGACTTAGGAGGAGATGCTGCCTGAAGAGCCCTCACAGGGAGCTGTTGGAAGCAGGGGACAAACCCCTTTTGCAAATCACTGTACCACTGCCAGTGGAACATGCTCCCCTGCCTGGCGGTGGCAACTGCAGCTGCAGCTCTGCCCAGCCTGCCCTAACGCACTCTCCTGCAAGTTGGGGGGACGTGCCTGCATGTCAGGGAGCATGGGGCTGCCAACCCTGCCGTGCCATGAGCAGCTGCACCTGGGGGGCAGGGAGGAGCAGCAGCATCATTGCTCTGACTCTGGGTGCTGCGGCTGCATCGGAGCCGCTTGGCCAAGGAGAGCCTGAGGTGAGAACAATGGAGCCAGGACTATGTTGTTCCCACTCCCCTCCCCTCCCCGCCTATTGTGCTGCCTTCTTCCTGCTGCAGTGTGTCTGCAACCCTAGGGCAGGGGGCTCTGCCTGGCCCAGTGTGGCATTTCTCTCCTCCTACCCTGAGAAGGAGGAGGCAGCTGGCTGATGGGTGGGCTCCAGGCTGGAGCCTTGGCAGCCCACACTGCAGCTCGGAGGCTGGCTCCCCAGAACAGCACAGGGGTTGGTGTGGGTCCAGGACATCGTTAGGTTGCTCTTTGTCCTATGGCCCAGTTCTGTATGTGTGTTTGTGCATGTCTGGTTCTCCTTTTTTCCTCTCTCCTTTTTTTTTTCTTTTCTCATTTTCTTTCTCTTTCCCTTTTTCTCTTTATCTTTCTCCTTTTTTCTCTTCTTTCTCTCTGTCTCTCTCTCATCACGACATGCTTAAAAAAAATGAATACATGATAACAAAGGTAGTATATGAAGTTTTATTTATTGTCACCAGGTTTAGAATGTTTAGAAAACCTGGTACTTACAGTAAAAAAGGAAAAGAAAAGAAAAAGCAACGTTTAGGATTATTATTTACACTAGCCAATTGCCCATCAAAAATGACTGGGGAGGAGCAGGCGGGTGGGTAGAGAGTCCCATGTCTGCCCCTCCCCCCCGTCCAGGCCCGCTCCCCCCTTCTGTGCTGCCACTTGGGGTCCAGGCCTGCTCCCCGCTTCCCTGATGTGACAGTGGTGTGGGGAGGGGAGGAGTGGCTGGGTCCAATCCTCCCCTCCCCGTGCTGCCGCCGCATCAAACTGGGCCCGCTCGTCCTTCCCCCTGCTGCAACAGTATGCCCAACCCTCCCACCCCCCACATAGGGTCTGCTCCTGTCCCTGCTGCTGCTGTGTTGGCTGTATAGGCAGCGATGATGGAAGTGGGGAGGGATGGGCTGAGGCATCCCAACCCCACTCCTCCCCCATACTGCTGCTGCCATCTCCAAGGAGTAAGGGAGGGTGAGGGGCGAGGCCAGCTCTGAATTTTTAATGTGTGAAAGTGCTATATGATGCCAGGTACTGTGAAAAATCAAGTGTTGCAAATTAGGCACCTGAAATTTGAAAACTATGAAAAGTTTGAACACTAACAGTACTTGAGGTATTCATGGAATTATATTGAAAAGATTGTAAAATTTGGGTTGGGGAAAGAATTTTACATGGTATTTCAGGGCAGTGGGAAAGTTTTGCTCTTTGTAGCATTTGGTTAAAATCGTGCACCTTTGTAGCCATTAAATGACTGATTTCAGCTTTTCCCTTGAAGACTAATAAGGTGTTATCAATTCATCAAAACAGTCCCCCGAGAACACTTTAGCTAATGATTTAAGCATGCACCTATGTTGAAGCTACCTTTTTAGTCTTGCACTGCCTGACAAAGAAACAGTTCAGCTCTGGGCAGTTTTCTTTTTCCTCTTCAAGAAATCTTGCCAGGTCTACTCCTAAAACAGATAAAGAAGAGTCTGTTAGCCTCACCACAAATCTCTAATGCACAATCAGTGTATCTGTATACTGCCAGGAGTATGAATCATCTGAGCACTTCTACTTTCTTATGCTGTATGATGAATTTTTCTCGGGTACTGATAGAAGATAAAAACTGTGCAAAGACCATGGTTGAAGATAAAAGGCCTAACACTTCTTATTGGACATGTGGTTCTCAAGTGATTCTGTAGCTTGGCTTCCTTCTTGCCTGATTTTTGAGGCAGTATTAGATTGATTTATTCAGCAACTCAGTCTCCTCTTCTTGCATCCTTTTCTTGTAGAAGTGACACCTGTTTGGTCCCTTCTTCCTTTTTAGTCTGGTAGCGCTCTAGTTAAGCTCTATACTTTTCTTCTCAAGTTCTGAAGAAGTAAGACTGAGTTTAACTATAGACAGATTCTGTAAAGCTGGTGGGAGGTTCCGTCTTTGGTTCTTGAAGTCATGTTTTACCCTTTCTTCTTCATTAAATATTAGGAGTAAAAATATTCCTGTTACACCTAAAAATTATTTCTCTGACAAGGGGCTAACTCCAGCCACTAAGCTCTCATTGTACAACTGTTGTTCAGCATTTCATATTGTCCTTGAATGAACTTGGTTATGGAGACAGCAGTTGGCTGATCTGTTCTTTGATTGGGGTAACTGTTACTTGCAAAGGCTGTAAGAGAAGATAATAGCCACTTTTAGCTGAGGGCAGAACAGGAATAGTCTGTTGATAGAGAACAGAGTGAAGGAGATTTAAAGGAATTGCCCCCAAGAGGGGGAAAGAAACCCTCCTCTCCCTCTTGTTCTTTGAATATATATCAGGGCAAGTAATGCATCTTCCTCTCAACTGTCTATTCCCTTGAGCCGTATCTCAGGCAAGTTACTACCCCTATACCAGGTAGCTTTGACTATATTGGGATTAGTTGTCCTGTCTTTACAATAGATCTCTTTTCCTGGTCCAGGGAGAGGCTGAGCTCTTGCGCTTCCTTCGTAGAGGTGCACCGATACATCAGTCTGCTTTCAGACTGGCACTGGTATGAAAAAAAAATTGAGCATGTCGGAAGTCAGTCTAATTTGGCCGATAAGTGCCTGTGCATATGTGCAGCTGCTGCACAGCACGTAGACGGCAAGGAGCTCAGCCCCGCAGCTTGGAGAGCTGTGTGCAGCTGGTGAGAATATCGTGGGGGGAGGGAAGGGATGTGGGGGGACAGATCAAGGCCCTGTGGTGAGAGAGGAGTGGGGCTGGGGCAAGCGCTGCCCAGCTGGGGCAGGGCAGGGCATGGGGTAGTTTCCACTGCTGCGCACAACCCAGGAGGGCACAAGGTGGTGGGAGGGAGTGTGTTCCTGGGTCTGCATGGAGCATGGGCGGGGTGGGCTGCAGCTGTGGGCTGGGGCTGGGGTGGTGCTG
>NW_017728886.1:180793604-180802636 GCF_001723895.1 Crocodylus porosus | reverse complement strand
CCTGCAGTTCCCCCTGTAGTCCCCTCCCAGTGCTGCCGCCCACCCCAAGCACAGCCTTGCCCACCCCCCCCACGCAGTGGGAAGACTGCCCTTGTCCCAGTCTGCAGCTGTAGCCTGCTCTGCCCTCCCCCTACACAGACCAAGGGGCACATGACGCCCTTTCCCTGTGCTCTCCAAGGGTGTGCGCAGTGGTGGGAGACACTTCCCCACCATACCCCCTGGATGAGCTGCAGCTCTGTCTCACATCCTGTCCCCGGTTGGGCAGCACTTGCCCTAGCCCCACTCCTCCCTCACTGGGGGGGGCCTTGATTTGTGCCCCAGTGCCCCTTCCCTCCCCCCTCCCCTCTACGACAACACATTGATCAGCTGCACGCAGTTCTTCATGCTGTATCGGAAATCAGATAGGTATTGGCTAATATGCCTCCTTAAAAATTGGCTATTGATACCAGCCCCCAAAATCTCTCTCAGTGTACTCCTAATGTCTGGCAGCGGTTATAATGTACCTTTGGAGACAGGAGATCCTTATGTGGTTGACTGATTGATCTGAGGCGGTGATATGCCTAGGTTGTTCATTTAGCTGTGTAAATTTAGGTTTACTCTAAGAGTAAGAGAGGTTTTTTCACAGTTTACTATCACAAATGATATAGTTCGTAGCTCCTATGATCAGTCTCTGGTCAAAACAGACAAGCTTATGTCATTGATACTACTAGAGAGAAAAATCAAACCTAACTACAATATGAACTTGCTCTGAAGCATAAGGCCATGGCAGTTTGAATATAAAGAATGCTGCTTGTTATCCTTCATCATAGTGCCTTACAGATCTGACTCGGGTCTATCTACTTGCTGATGTGATAGTAGATGGACAGAATGATCTTGGTGCCATTTTATGTTCTTGGAGTATTAAGGTGGCTGTTAGAATTAGCAAACAGGAAGAGGCATACCACTGGATCATCTGAGGTACTCCTACTGTCTTATAGTTTCCCCTGACCCATTACAGTTTTCCATTCTGTTGGTAATTCAGTTTCCGAACACCCAAACAAGATCTCACAGCACCATTGCCATATTCTCCATCGAGCCTCAAAGTCCCTGGATATTGGCTAGCTAAGTATCATCAGCTGGAATCACTCCAAATAAGTTCAGGAGATCCTGATACAGAATAGGAAGATATGTATAAGAAGGACATTAACATGGAAGAGTTTTCTGGACAGTCTAAAATGCAGTACAGGCTAGTACAGTAGATTTTCTGCCATGTCTTTCACCTGAAACTTTGCACCAATCTTAGCTTGTCAAATTGGAGGATTGGGCCAAAAGAAATCTCATGAGGTTCAACAAGGACACGTGCAAAGTGCTGCACTTAGGATGGAACAATCCCATGCACCAGTACAGGCTGGGGGCTGACTGGCTGGGTAGCAGCTCTGCAGAAAAGGACCTGGAGGTTACAGTGGACAGTTAAGCTAGATATGAGTCAACAGTGTGCCCTTGTTGCCAAGAAGGCTAACAGCATCCTGGCCTACATTAGTAGGAACATTGCCAGGAGATCGTTGGAAGTAGGTATTCCTCTCTCTTCTGCTCTAGTGAGGCCACACCTGGAGTTCTGTGTCTAGTTTTGGACCCTGTACCCCCTACAGAAAGCATGTGGACAAATTGGAGAGTCCAGTGGAGGGCAGTGAAAATGGTTTGGGGGCTGTGGCACATCTCTTCTGAAGAGAGGCTGAGAGAATTGGGTTTATTTAGACTGCAGAAGAGAAGACTGAGGAGGGGATTTGGTAGCACCCTTCAGACGGGTGGTTCAGAAGACGATGGAGCTAGACTGTTCTCAGTGGCAGTAGATACTAAACAAGGAGCAATGGTCTCAAGTTGCAACAAGGGAAGTTTAGGAAAAACTTTCTCACTAGAAAGATGGTAAAGCACTGGAATGGATTACCTAGAAAGGTGGTTGAATCTCCATCCTTGGAGATGCTTAAGACCTCACTCAACAAAGCCCTGGCTTGGGTGATCTAGGTGGGGATGGTCCTGCTTTGAGCAAGGGCCTGGACTAGATGACCTCCTGAGGTCCATTCCAATCCTCATATTCTATAATTCTAAGTTATACTTGGCTGTTCAGTTGTGCTTCATTTTTCACTTGATTGTCCTAATGTATATACACTCAGCAGTCAGCCTGCTTTTAACATCCTTCTCCTAAGGTAGCATTATCTTAAGTTCCTTTCAGAATGCTCCTTACTTCACCTCTCAAATTGCCTTCTTCATTGTGATGGTTTCAGCCAAGAGAGTAAATCAGCACTTGTCTGACTGTTCCTACACAATAATTCATGGGCTTCAGCACCATTTTTTCCATATCTTTATCACCATTGTTATCTCAGAATTTGATATGAAGTCAGCATGCTGGGTTTTTTCCTAGAATTTTACTCATTATTGGAAGAAGAAAAGTGGCATACTTTTAAGTTTTCAGAATTTTACTTTATGTTTTCAGAAACAAACCATTTAAAGCTCGCCCAACTTTTTTTCAGGCTGTGACAGTGGCAAAGCCCAGACCATTGCATCACAGGAGTTCAAGTGGATAACGTGATGCATCTTGCTCTGTTACCAGCTAATTGGTATTACTTTTACAGGAACATTTAGGTTTACTCTGCCTGGTCGCGTCCAGACAAGTGTGGCTGTGGTCTGCAACGCCAGTCATCGCTCACTCAGGTGTTTCCTGTGCCACGGCTTCCAGCACGGTGGGGGAGGTTTGACTCTGGGAGATCCCAGGGTCCAAAAAATCCACACAGAAAAAAAACCAAAAACAGGGCGGTATATTGGGCTGCAGCACGTGCTGCCCAAAAGTGGAGACTGGCCTAGTGGAGCCACGCTTTGGCTGTTGGCTAGGCTACAAGCTGCAGGAGAGTTGTGGCTGCAGCTTCCCTGGCCTCCAGGACACCAGTTAAGGCTACTGGTGCCAGCACAGTTTCTACCCCCCGCCTCCCTACCCCACCTGGGGTAACCTGCCATGCTCCAGATGCCACTGCATCTTGTCTCCAGGGAACCAAATGTCTGTGCTTGTCTTGATGCATCCCCAGAGTTCAAGCATGCTTTGCTGACTTTAGAAATGTCACAGTTTCTGAAATCTGTAAAGTGTTGGCATGAAGTAATTCACTCACCTTTCTTGAGAAGTTTGGATTGGACTCACCTGCCAAAGCAGTGCCAGATGAGAAGATCAGTACTATAATATAAATTTACTTGTAGGCAAGTGATGAAGGTACTTGGTTGGTAAGGGGAAATCTGGATTCCCCTTCCTTTTCTGAAAACTGTTTCTGTTTTTTTGCACCAAACAGTCATTGGATTAAAACACCCCAACAGTTCTAAGAACAGGCACTGCTGTTCATAAAAACACCCTATAGCAGGTGAATGTCCTCATCACTGGGCTGTGGTCTCTTTCTTTCTGGCTTCATGAATCTTGCATTTCTTTCTGCACAGCTTCAATGGGAAAGTGGAGAATGTTTCCATCCCTGCCTTATACTATGGTAGTTAGAGCACTTTCCTGGGGGAGTTGGATTTAAACCACTTAAACCGAGGTCTTTTATTTAGGGGAACTGTTTGAACTCTAGTATATCATATGAAAAGTAAACAATTCCTCTTTTTCCTCCTTCTGTGGCTGCCTCCTTTTAGAAGAAAACCCATACTCAAAAGGATGAGTTGGGGTTCATACATTTAGGAGGGGTTTTGGGCTGTGATGCTTACAAAGGCATTTATTTACTTCAGGCCTCAATTTTAGATGCCTAAGTATGGGACAGGGGTAGGAATTCAATGTTTCCTACTGGCTGACTTAAGTGTGTCCTACTCCCTGCTCCTTCCATTCAACGTGATGGATGTTAGACACCTCAGAATGAGATTCATAACATTCCCCGTGTATTGTATAGGAGAATTTAATATAGGCATTGTATGGGAACTTAGTGGAATTCCTGAGTTCAACATGCAAGTCATTATTTTATGGATTTGATCCACAGTCCGTTGTAGTTTGGCTCCCCACCTGTGAAATCAGAATAATAGTACTTGCCTACTTGATAGAAATTATCTGAAGAGAAATAAATACATGTAAGGTTTGTGAGGCACTTTGCTACTACAGTGATGAGGGCTGGACAAGTACCTAATGTGTGGATGCTAAGACTTCTTGCCTACTTTCCTCCTCCAACCTCTTTGGCTGCCCATGTGACCCTGTCTTTTGCCCCTTTTCTTATTATTTCTTCTTACTATCTCCCAATATCTTTTATTCTAATAAGATTTCATTCCTTCCCAATTCACGTCCTTTGTGTCCACTCTGTCTTTAGAACATGCACAACCTCACCATTAATTCTTTCTCCCCATCATACTAACGCTTTCCATTCCCATAGTCAGCTTCAGATTTACTGAAAATAAACACCACGTGTAGGTTCCCTTCCCTGTCAGTCTTTATCCTCTTATCTGGCTGCCACCCTCTAGAAACTTCATTGTAATGTATGACTGATTTCAGTGGACCCTGTAAGTTTTTCTTGCTCAAATCTCAGGGCATTACCCTCATTTCATCTGTGTTCCTTTGTCCTCCTGTAGTCAGAGATGTGGGTTTTCCAGAAAATTTTGAATTGAAAAACATTCTGGAAAAATTTCCAATGCCTTAAATAGAGCATGATTTGATTTAGCATGTTTATTTGACTTACTTTTTTAGTTTTGTTTATTAAATGTATCCCAATGTTAACTTTATGTTCCAATAGCCACAAGTATTTGAACTGAAATATGTGGTTAGGGAAAAAAAATACAGCACACTTAATGTGGTTTAAATGTTATATTCAGACAAATTCAAAGCTTTATGTAGACAGAAATTATTTTTACTGGAATACTCATAAAAATGTAAAGACAATACACAATAGCATGTACTTCCCTTACATCATTTGTTTAAATTTAAGAAAAAAAGCGAAGGCAATGAAAACTTTTGACACACTAATTTTAGTACACCCAAAGAACTGTGCATGTTATGCCATGCTTTGGTTTTGGTTTGACCTGCACAGCCAATTAAGTGAATTCATAACTTGATTTTCTTTTTGGATTATTATGTGAGTGTATTTACCCTCCTGTTTACAAATCAGTAAAACATATATACTCTCTCTCTCTCATACACTTCCTAGGGATAATCACCTGAAAAACATTAATTACAAATTTGCAACAGCCAGGCTGGTATTGGCATCCATTCATTGTTACTAATTAATTTTATGTAATGGAAATGAATTTTTAGAAATAGAAAATTTCCCACAGAAAAATAAAGCACTGGAAATTTTTCTGCCCCACATCTCTGTCTGTGGTTTGGTGTCTTTCTTCCCCTCCTCTCCCCAAGCTCATTTTACAAATCAAATTTCTTTGTCCTTGTGAGGAGGATAATACTTCAGACTTCTGTGAGTGTCCATGGAGGTATTGTCTTTGGCTTCTTAAATTCTAAACTCTGGGAAATGTTATGCACAAGGATGGTTTTAACTGCTGTTTCCTTTCATTCAGTCTGATATATTAGTCTATTTATTTTGACATCTCTATGGATGACCAGTCGTTTTAAACACAGCTGGGCCAAAACTGAACTTGAAATCTTGTGATCTTGTAGTTTCTCTCCTCTCACTTGAATCATTCTGTTCAATGGCACTGTCCTCCCAGTCACTCAGGTCTGCAAACTGGGTGTTATCAAATTATCTGTTTGAGTAGAACTACCTTTTATGGGTAGATTCTAAACATAACTATTTTTTTACACGCCATCTCTAAAATTTGACATCTCCTCTCTGTCTGTGCAACCAAAACTGTTATCAAGCCCACATCATATCATATCTTTAAAGGAGCAAATGCACCACAGTAAAGTATATTCATAATGCTGCTCCTAAAAGCATAATCCATGTTTTTGGCGTGTTGTTTGGGCCATGTTAGTTGCATCTTAGAATTCCCTTTCACTTTTGTATCAGATAAAAGATAAAGACACTTCTTTATGGCCCTTTTATAGCTGGGCTGAACCAATCCCTTGTAAACTAGCAGTCTTAGTATAAACTGTTGTGAAAGCACTGTCCTTGTCTTCTATAACATCGCTAGGTGTTATTGCCTTTGTCAGTTTCTTTCATGATCACCTACGTGACTTCTCCTGCACTGTGTCTTATGCATAAAACAAATTCCCTGATGAAATGTGAACAGCCTTTACCTTACGTTCTTTAAAGACTTTTTAAGACTTGCTTCTGCTATGATACCTGCAAAACTCAACTTGCTGATTCTGGCTGGGGAGATAGCTGACTGAACTTTCCTTTCCGTACTGTCTTCTAGTCTCCAAAAAATAGTTGTGAAATTGTGTTAATGCGTCACCATATTAATTAGTTTAAATGTTGAGTAGTCATCCCTTTATTTTTGTTTGGTTCTTTAAATTGAAAGACCTTCAGATTAGAAACAGTGTATTTGCTATCTTTGTAGACTACCCAGAACAGTGGGCCTACAATTTTGATTAGGGTCTTTGAATGAGAATATCAGGTAACTGCTAAAATGCTTCATGCCCAACATCAGTTTTTTTTTAAAGTGGTGTTTGTACCAGGACTGGTAATTTAAGATGTCTGTCTGTTACTAAGATGCTTATCAAACCATCTAACATGACAAAATCCACAAATCCTACAGTGGACTTCTGTTTGCTTGCAACTTTGGAGGCTGAACTCAAACTGTCAGTTACTGTCTTGAGCAGGGGTGGACAAAATATGGCCTTGGGGCAGCCCAGGCCATGACGTGTGTGGCCAGTCCTGCTGCCCCTTGGCATGCAGGGGGTGGTGCAGTTGCTGAACTCAGTTTCCTGGCAGCCCCCACGGCAGCGGCTCACTGTCTGGCTGCTGCTGCCTGTCTGCCTCACACCCAGCACTGGGCGGGCAGTTGGATCTCCATGAAGACTGGTCCAGAACCCCTGTGGCAGGGTGTGCTCAGCTGGGTGGTTGGGATGAGACCACAGGCAGATGGAGAGTAGGGCCAGGATTGTGTGGCAGTGACAGCATGAGGCTGGGGCCCAGGGCACAGCTGCAGTCTGCTCCCTGCATGTCCTGGCTGCAGAAACAGCATCTATTGCAGGGATGTGAGGGTAGTGGATCATGGCTCTGCCCCAGGCTGTCACTGCCCTGTGATCCTGGCCCTGCCAACCTGTCCTGCTACCAGATGCCACTCCATACCCACTCATGGCCCCATCCTGTCCACCTGGCTGAGCATGCCTTGCCTGTGGGGGTCCTGGGTTGGTCTCCATGGAGACCCCACTTACCTGTTCTGTCTGACACCCCCAGTGGTAGATGCAAGGGGGATGAGCCCAGGGCTCTGCTCCCATTCCCCCCTGCAGCCTACGACAGATCAACAAAATTCCTTAAGTGGCCCGCCAGCCCAAATAATTTTCCACCCCGGTCTTGAGGTTGAGACCTTTTTTTGGTAAGTGAAGAGCCACGTACTCCCCTCTTTCCACCCCAAAGCTGTTGAGTGGTTTATAGATCTCTCTGCCACTGACCTTTAGTATCTTTGAATCCAAAGTTTTTATGAACTTAGACAAAATATATAAATTACATACCTAGTTTACCAGAGGTTTGTTTGTGACTGGCTTGCCGTCAGATGTTGTTAGGACTTTATTCATTTGGCTTTTAGGGTTCAGCCATTTCGTTCTTGACTAACCTTTACTTGAAGCAGTTTTTTTTCTAGCAGGAGGGGAGGTTGTATTTGTATTATTCACCAACTGTATAGTTGGAAGAGATAATAGACAAGCATTCAAGCACAAAGGCACAGAAATATGTTTTCTCACATGCAACATACCCCACATTTATAATGCACACCTTCTTTTTAAAGGAATGAAGAAAAAGATTTTTTTGAGAGTTATAGTTTCATAGACAAGGGACAGAGTCGTATGCTTCAGATGACTCGCCTTCCTTTCTTGGGCTGTGAAAGGAGGCCAGAAATCAGGAGCAGCTAGCAGATGGCAAAGTTGCCCTTAGAAAGGGTAGCTTGATTAGTGGAAAGTCGGGACTGTTAACAAGAAGAGATGGTTATAAGCACCTTTGGAGTGGAGAACAAGGAGGCATTAAGTCAACTGACTACCTCCTGCCTGAGCAGTAATACCATAGCTACTGTATGGGGGAGCTGAAAACAAAGCAGGGTGCTTCTATCCGGGGCAGAAAATTGGCTTTCCTGCTTAATAGAGGCACCCCAGTTTTGGGGGCCTGATATTTTTTTGGAGAAAGGTATGTGTTATATGTAAGAAATTATAGGAATCCAATTATAATGTGCAATAAAGATATCACCAAAACCCTAAGACTAATGGGCTCCAGGAGCTCCTAAAGTAGCTGGGGATAGGAGGCACACATCGCTGAGGGATAAACTGGCCCTCTTAAATGTGCAGAAAGTGGCCTCTAGTGTTATTGGTATTGTTATTGTTAGGCTATAGCCCAGGGGGTCATTTATGTTGTTGTTTAGTCTGGTGGACTGGGCTGAGACGACTGGGGAGGCGGAGACTTCATTGGGGCACATTACCATGCTGAGCCCCAGCGCCAAAGAGGGTGCCATGACTGGGGAGGGGATGGTGAGGAGACCCCAGCATCAGAGAGGGTGCCATGATGGGGGGGTGAGGATACCCCAGCACCAGAGGGCGCAGTTACTGTGGCTGAGGGTCCAGTGACAACAAGAGACCGAACTAGACTGAGGTCTCATCACAAGATGCACTTGTGCTGCACTTAGGCAGTAGAAACCAGCAGCACACTTATAGAATGGGAAACTCCCTTCTAGAGAGCACAGAGGCAGAAAGGGGTCTTGGAGTCATTATCGACTCCAAGATGAACATGGGCCGACAATGCAAGGTCACGGTTGGCAGAGCTAACCGAACCTTGTTGTGCATCCACAGGTGCATCTCCAGTAGAGCCAGGGAGGTGACCCTCCCTCTCTGTGCGACACCGGTCAGGCCACAGCTGGAGTACTGCGTCCAGTTCTGTGCGCCCCACTTCAGGAGGGATGTGGACAACATTGAAAGGGTCCAGAGGAGGGCCACCCGCATGATC
>NW_017728886.1:180738928-180793436 GCF_001723895.1 Crocodylus porosus | reverse complement strand
GATTTAGATTAGACATCCGCAAGAACTACTTCACAGTCAGGGCGGCTAGGAGCTGGAACCAACTTCCTAGGGAAGTGGTGCTGGCTCCTACCCTGGGGATCTTTAAGAAGAGGCTTGATGACTACCTGGCTGGACTCAAATGAGTCCAGTCTTTTCTCCCGCCCAGGCAGGGGGTTGGACTTGAAGATCTACAAGGTCCCTTCTGACCCTACTTCTTTGAGTCTATGATAAGAGACGTCTAAGTATCATCTGTGAGGCATGGGGTGGTTTTGGAGCCATGCACCTAGCCCATATGGTTGGCATCTCACAAGGCACGTGCTTAGAATGGGACCCAGCAAGAGGTCTAAGAACCCTCGGGGCTACTGGGATCCATCAGGACTGTGACTGCATAGCAACTTGAGGGCAGCCTCCCAATCTACTTTCTACTATCTTAACCAACAAAGCATGGCAGGTGAGACCAGATGACACCTGCAAGGTGGAGCTGGCACAGTCACAGGGTCCTAGGGGCATCACAGCCATCTCTAGGGACTCCACCCTGTGACAGAATCAAAGAACGTTAAAATCCGTTTTGATAAAACAAGTGTTTCTAAGGGAAACGGTGATAGTCTCAGAAAGTGTATGGCTAAACAGAAGGGTTGGAAAGATGGTTTGAACAAAGCAAAAATCCTTCAGAAATGGAAATTCAGCTCTAATTAAGTCAATAAAAGGAACAGGCAGCAGTATGTTTAAAAAATAAAATGAAATTAAGGGGATTATCATGGAAATCAAAAAGCAAATAAGATGCATCTCAAACCTTACCCAGAAATCAACAGGCAGAATAAATCTTGGAGGACTGGTTGAATGTGTATGTGGCACGATACCTTATTTTTTTAAGAAGTGCAGAACATGGCAGACCACTTTAAATATATTTGTAAAGTAGCACTGTTCCAAGAAGAGTGGCAAGGATGTATGTTTAGAGTGGTCTGCAGCAGGAAAGAAAAAGTTGTGATTTCCTTCCCTCTTGTGCATGGTGAAATACAAGTCTGATTGTTGAATGTTCAGCCAACAGTAACAGAGTCTAACCAAAATTCCAGCTATCAAATATGAAAGGCAGTTAATGAACAGGCTCATTCAGTTTGTGAATATGGATATAGCTTCAGGTTGTAAGACTTTTACAACAGGGTTCTGATATTTTCCCTCATTGCAAAGCACTGCCGATAAATTTGCAATAAATCATCTGTAGCCTGTGTAGATGAAATGAGAGGCATGTGTGCATGATACTTTAAAGCGGGATAAATGCTTTTGCACTGCTTAATGGTATTGGTGTTTGCATCCCTCAGCAGCATATTGTGCATTAATTCTAGCTGCTGTAAGAAATTTGGCAGCATAATGCGCCTTAAATGATTTGGGGCTCAGCAAACTAAAACTCAAAAGAATTTTAGTTTGCTGCCCCTACAGCTGCGAGGTGAAGCACTGGGCTCCGTGCAGCTCCATGGCTCTACAGGAAGCCCTGCAGGCAACCTGGCAGCAACCTGGAAGCTCGGGCTCTGCCCAGGAAACGTGGCAAGCCTTATTTCTGCCCCCCCCCCCCCAATTTAATGTACATGGGGGTTTAATCAGCCCTAAATTGAAGCAGTGTTTTTTTTAAAACCCACCGATTTAAGGCCCCCGTTTCATCTACATATACCCATGGATGTTACTGTACTGAGGAATAGGAGGACTTTGATGTACTTAACAATCTTCCTTTTTTACAGTAGCAAGGTCCATAAATCCTATGTAAAATAGAAGCTATCTCTGTTTAGTCTTTAAGTGAGAACTTTACTCATGCTCTGCAGTAGGCACATTCGTAATGTCATTAATGTTCTTTGTAAGAATTCAGATTAAATGTAGAGATTTTTTCCATCATTAACTTGAAAATAGTTTTAACTGGCTGTCTCTTCAGAAGAAAGGGCTTATCCATTATCTAGAGATCAATAGGTCTGAGTACTACCATCAAAGCTGTAAGTGCACTTAAGAATATTGGGAAATCTGTGGACCTTTGCTTAAAAAGAAAATTTTCAGTAAATAATGCATATTGTGAGGCATGTTCAGGGACATAATAAAGTTGGCCCACAAGAACTAAGTCATATACAGATGATTATCACACCCCAGAAGGGGGGCTAAGTTTGTTCTTCAGGCAGCTGAGAGGAATTCGAACTTCCCCCTTCATTTTTGCTCTTACAACAGAAATCCTTAAGCTGATAAGTTTTGGCGGGGTTTTTTTGTTCCTCATTTTAGTAGCAAATAGTGGCTAGGTGGGTTGGTTCAAACATATTGAAGAATCTTCCTCGCTGTTTTAGATTAAAATTTGTAAGAGGGATTAACCCTTTGCTTTAGAAATGAGAATCCATCTGACTGATGGTTCCAGTATATTATATTCTGTTCTTGGAAGATATGTCTTCTGTCTATCTTCTAACTCCAGGCCAAGTCCATTACATTCCTAGACATGTCTCACAATGTGCATATGTTTATCTCCATTTCCCTTTTCTAGTTCGCATGTCCTATAGCCTGGTGTTGTAGGAGCAGATACTTAGGTTAGAAACAGTTCATCATTTTCTGCTTAAGTGCTCATTCCAACATGTCCATGATTATTATCACCTTCATAAAATGTTGCTCTGATGCATCTTCTCCTATTCCAAAAAGGATTAAAGGATTAATTTTTTATGGAGATTTATTAATTGGTTAAACTAGTAGAAGTTAATCTTTTGATGCCTCAGGCCAGGTAAGTAGTGTGGGGCCAGTCAGCAGGCTGAATTGGTCCCCATGTACTAGGATCAGCCCTATGCTAATCTCTGTGCCTGATTTTGCATTTAGGGTCATGTTATCTAGCTTGTGGGACTCCCCATAGGTCTAGAAATTTGGCAGCAGTCTACTGGCAATGAGGTCTGGCTTTGGACTGGATCTGAGATTCACTGTAGTTTAGACCAGTGGTGTGCAACCTTTTGGTGCTGCAAGGAGTATGAGTGGCACAGGGTCAGTCTGCAGGCCAGACTGGATCTGTCACTCGAAGACTGGCTCCTGCACTGCCTCTCTCCAGCCCATGTTGCTGGATAGGGGTCCCATGCTGCTTTCACTCAGCCATGTATTGCAGGATTGGGCTCTATACAGCCTCTAGCTGGCCCATGTGCGGCATGGGGCCCACTTCTGTATGCTCATTTAGCATACTATCCAGCACATGTGGCTCCAGAAACTTGGCAGCAGGGGAGTAGCAATTGATGCTGCTACTTCCCAACTGCCAGATTTTTGGACCTATGGGGATCCTTGCAGGCATGGCTTGATGGGTTGGATCTGGCCCATGGTCTAGGGGTTTGAGTACCCCTGGTCTAGACCAAATATAGTTGATGGTGCCCTTTTCACTTTGGACTTTTAAGTCCTTTGGTCAAAGTCATTCAAAAAGCCTATGGTAAACCAAGGAACAGAACCTATTGCATTATTTTAGTCCTGTATTTTAGCCAAGAAGAGTAGTTTGGTTGTATTTAGAATCGCCCAGTTTTGGAATCAGAATGTTTGGTCGTATTTTATTGCTGCTCTGTCAATTTTAATAACATCATCTGTTACTCAAATGACACACTTGGTATAGAAAGTGCCATAATGACTCACTGATGTTGGATTAGGTCTATGTTTGGGACTGGGGGGAGGAGAGGGGCATGCATTTCATCTTAGTTCTTGTCTTTGTATATAAATGACAGCTGCGGACATATTAGTAGTAAAATAACATCTCTCAGATTTACCAAATTTTGTCTGTGCAATCAGGAAAGGGAATATGAGAGCATTCCATTTTGCAAGAGCCATATTAAATTGATATTACAAACTGCTTGTTGACATTAAATAATTTGCTCATGGAGTTTGTTGGTAATCAGTAAGATGACTTGGACAGGCCAAAAAAAGTGTGCAGTAAATAATGCTGTGTTCTGCATCATTTAACATCATTAATCTTCAGCCATGTATTAAAAATATGCATGTAAATATTGTTTTAAAACATTTAGTTTAACCTCCTCTAATTATATTGGTTAAACGAATAACTGATAACATAGGAGCTCTGGACACAGCTGCTGCTGGGAGCCACTTCTTGCCTCTGAGGCTCTTTGATGAGGGGGAGTGGGGGAAGAGGCAAACTAAACCACACAGCACAGCCCAGGTGAAGCCCTGCACTGGGAGGGAAGCAGCTAATTGCTTAATTAGTTATTAAGCCACTTACTGTTTTCCTCTTAAGCTATGGGTACTGGTCTTCCCTGCTTCTCCCTCTTTCCTGCTTGCCTGCCCTACTGCCTTCTGATTCCTGCTCAGGCACTGTGTGGCTTCCCTTTCCCCTTTTCCTGCCAGACTGTGCCCACCCAGAGCTAAAGAATAACTGATTAAGCTAACTTGTTATCACTGCACTTATTGGTTAAATGCTTAATTGTTTAACATTTTATCCTTAATTGAATATGATAATGACTGTTTAGTCTTAAATAATAAAACATGTATAAAGAAGTTAATCATTGTTCTTTTTCCTTTCTGCCTTTTCTCCATCCAAAATATGCTCTTGAGTGATATTTTTAGCAGAATACAAGTATGAAGTCTCTGCTATGGCGTTGGGAATAGTTTTAGATCAGCGTTGGCCAACCTTTTTGGCAGCCATGCCACAAATTAAACCTTTCTCCCTTGATAGAATTTGAGCCCTGGGGTGCCAGGATGGAGGCTGGGGAAGCTTGATCCTCCAGCTGCAGTCTCCCAGAACATTGCAGAGGCAGGATGCTGCTGCAAGAGAAGGTGTCACCACCAAGAGCCAGGTTAAGCCTACGAAGGTGTTGCAGCTGCTTCAATTTTATATGTGAGAATCCAAAGTCCTGAATTTGGCAGTGGCTGCAAGGGGGAAAGGTTAACCTTGCTCTTGGCAGTGACACTCAACAGCTTTTGTTGTAGTATTCTCCCTCAGCTCTTCTCGGCAAAGCACTTTGGTTGCTTCCTGCCTCCATTCTGGTGCCTTTCACTACTGAGTGCCCTGGACTTGTGCGCACATACACAAGCTGCCCATGCCACTTGTAGCATATGTGCTGCAATTAACCACCCTGTTCTGTCTTCCACAGGATACAATTTTTATTGGAAACTTGGTTAATGATGCAGTTGCTTGTGTAGTCTTTTCCTGTAGCCAGAAGGTCCAATATGGGTCAATGCATGCTCAGTGCTCTTGGTACAGGGATTTGGTTTATTAAGCAGTGGGGAGAATAGATTCTCAATTCTAACACCCTCCCTGAAACTTCCCATTTTAGTGATTTATATTTTTTTTCCTTGTTCATTGTATCTCAGTTTAATGGTACTGTAAAAATGAAAGAAAAGGGCAGAAAAAATTGAGATTTAGAGAATAACTTTTTCTTTCTGGTATCTTTTGGTTTTACTTGACAGGAAACTATTAGTCTAAATAAAAGCATACAGATCCTTAAATTCATGGCTATATTTTCCTCCTTCAAAAAATTTTAAAAAATGTCAAAGCCTGTGGCTTCCATGTAGAACAGCCATGTAGAAGGGCCTGTGTTGTCTTCAGAGATTTTTTTTCTTGTGAATTGTGTTGGTGTTTGCACAGCCAGCAGTGCTGATATTGCATGGCACTCTGGTTAAGAATCGTTTGTCTAGTTTTTGTTGTAATACTCAATTTTTTAAAGATTTATGTGGTGTTGTATAATCTGGCCAAACATGATTTGGGACACTTGTGGCTAATGTGGATAAAGCCCACTTTAAAGCAGCGTGTCTTGCTTCTCAGAGATGCCCCTTACTAGCAGCAGTGCTTATTGTCTAGTATGTCTGTAAGACCCTTTCTACACATTGGGGGTTTTGCACAGTTAACGGGTTTAATTGCACAATTACCGCAAGACCAGCTACGTGTGCAAAGTATCACATGATAAAAAGCTTCAACCAGCTATAAAGTTAGTCCTCAAAAATGTTTACTAACTTTTTATAGCTGGTTGCTAACAAACTTTAATTTACAAATGTACTGGTCTCTCCCCTGCAGCTGAGGGTCCCCAGCTGCAATGTTATCATGCCCAGCATGAAACCTGTGAGTCCTGGGAATCATGGCTGTAGTGATTTCCTCAGGCCTGGGGGTGCTTGATGAGGCTGTGCGAAGCTTTGGTTGCTGATTCAGTTTGGAGGAGATATGGCCCAATTCGGCAGCCAAATCTGAATCAAATCGGGAGACAAATAAAAAGGTCTGAATTGATTCAAAGCCTGCAAATTGATTCAGAGATTTGGGCAGTCCCTGCTCACCGCTTCAGGGAGCTGGACTGGACTCTGTGAAGGGCATGGAGTGGGGGTTTGATGGAGAGGGGAAGGGACCATGGGGGGACCCCTGCCTGCTTCCTGAGTGCCTCCCAGCTTCCACCCACTGTCCCAGCCCCATCAATGGCTGCCCTGCCAGGCCACAGTGTCCTGGCACTTTAAAAACCAAAAAAACCCAAAAAAACAACAACCCTGCACTTACTGGCTGCTACAGTAGCTACTCGGGCTTCTGGGGGCTTGTAGCAGTTCCCCCCCCCCACAGGCAGGAGCTGGTGAGTGCAGGGCTTTTGTTTTTTAAAGCGAGGATGCTGGGGCCAGGTGTGGCAGCCATTGATGAGGCTGGGAGAGTGGGCGGGGGATAGGGCCTGTTCGATTTGGAGGTTCGGCTGATTTGGTGGTGGTCAAATCAAAATCAGATTCGGTGGAATCAATTCGGGACAATGATTCGAATCACTGTCCCCCAAATTGTCTGAATCCAAGTCCAAAGCAAATACTAGCTGCTTCACACAGACCTAGTGCTTGAGGTGCTCTTGTGGCTGGGAATCCCTCAACTGAAGGGGCTTCCAGATGTGGGAGCTTGCATCTTGCCAGTTAAGGGGGAGCCCAGGATTGCATTCCCCCTGCACCAGCAATAAGGCTGAATGGATTCTAATGTGTGATCTACATAACCACACCTCTTGTCATGCATGTGTGGCATGGCAGGAGGCATGATTGTGTGTATTGTACACTAGATCCCATTGTGCTTTTTTTATCTGCATGTGTAGAGGGGCCCTAAAAGGCCACTTCTCATTTCTAATCTGTCTTACTGACATGCTTGGGTTCAGATACATAGAGCAGTAGTGGTGATGTGTAGAGGGTGCACAGGGGTGCACACGCACCCCCTGAGAGCACTGGTGTGCCCCCTGTCAGGCTGTGCTCCTCACTTGGGGAATGGAAAGCGGGGCAGGGAGGAGTGCGGGTTCCCCCCCCTGCAAGGACCAGTTGGGGAGTGGGGCTGCCAGCAAAAGTGGAAATGTCTGGGGGACTTCCACTGGGGCACCCTTTTTCCCCTCCCCCCGGGCCATGAGATTGGCTGCCGGGGGGCTCCCCCCCAGGGACCCCACCCCAGTCACTGACTGCCTCTCCTGACTCGAGGCACCAGTTACCCATGCAGAGCAGCGAGATTTATGTTGAGGAGTTGCTAGGAAATCCTACATTCATGTATTTCAGAACAAGCAAGGGCTAACTAGGCTGTCATTAACGATCAAATCATGTAAAAAGTATACATAGAAGGGATCTTAAGTCATCTAGCCTATCCCGTGGTTCTAAAACAAAATCAGCTGTTTCTGTCAACAGTACTGAGAGGGGTTTGTTTAACCGCCTTTGTAGGCCGCTCTGAGGTATACCTGCAACGCTTGCAAGTTCCTGGATGTGTCTGGCTGGACATCCCTGCTTCCAGCCACTTTCTCTAACTACCCAGGGTCCTCCTCTGGGTCCATGGTACTGGAGCCCAAGCTGCCCCTGCAGCATAGTGGCAAGGCTGCTCAGTCTTTGTGTGTTCTGTCCTAGGATGTTCTTAACTTGCTTTGAATTCAGTCCCTAGCTGGTGCCAGAAGCCCTGCCTGGGCTGCTACTAAGGTTTGGTCATGCACCAAGAGAAATGTAAATAGAAAGAAGACTTAGCTGTTAGTAGCTCAGTCTCTGTGCTGCAGCAACTCCTCTGACTCCCCACTACTTTAGGGGTTTGCCTAGGGCTTCCTCATGGCCCCTCCAGAAACTGCCACAGCAATTCCTCCTCTCACTCCACCTTTTTCCCTGCTGCTCTTCTTCCCTTTCCTTCCTATTCTTCCGCCCTCCGCCCTCCCCCCCCGGTGTTTCTGGTCACCTGACCCTCTAGGCCAGGTGACCCAGGCTGTTTAACTCAACTTCTTGCGTGTGACTAAGGAAAGTGGACTCCTCCAACCATTTAAGAATAGATCCATCAGTATTGCTGCAATCTTCCAAACTGTTCGCTCCCTCTACTGGACCATATAGAGGGTAGTCAGTTAGTATATGCTGGGCTGCTTGATCTCCTTTGCCACAGTGGCATGATGGTGAGTTTAGAAGGCCTATTTTGTGTTTGATTTTTTTGAAGGCACCGTAGCCTGATCACAGTCAATTCAGGATTATCCATGCCTTATGTGGGAGTTTGACCAGGAGGGTGTGAGGACGGTAGTTGTCTAGTGGAGTGTGGTTGTTATTCTATTGCTCTTCCCACTTTCTCTGGGGCCATGACAACAGTATGGTGTCTCCTTCCTGCTTCTTCTGTGATGTTTCTAGCAGATACTGGTAAGGGTTTTCTGCTTCTTAGATGTTTCTGTGTTGGGTATTTTTCAGTCATGTCATGTAGTGGATGGTCTTCCTGTTGGGTTTGATTGTCAGGTCAAGCAATATTTCAGACCTCTTGTTATTATGAGGGAGGGGATTCCTGCCAAGATGAACAAGTTTTCCTGTTCCTTATATACCAGGCAGCCACTTATTGTTTGTAGTACAGAATTCAGTGCACTGTTCAGTTTGCAGGTGTGGGCACCAATTGCCCACACAAGGAGACAGTATTCCGCTGATGCATAAACCTTGTCTAGTGTAGTTGTTCTCAAGGTAGAGAAGTCAGCTCCCCATGTTGTACCAGCTAGTTTCTTAATGGCTGCTGCCCTTGAAGTTACTTTGTGCCTCAGCTCCTCCAGGTGGTGGTGGAAGGTTAGGCTTCTGTCTAGAGTGATACCCAGGTCACTCAAAAGGGTTACTCTTACTCTTCTTAGTTGTCTTCTTGAAGGGTAACTCTTCCTTCCCCCCCCCCCCCAACAACTCTTGGCAGTCACAGTATGATTGTTAAGGTGAAAAAGCAATGAGGTGTGTGGTCTTCTGTATATTCAGCTTCAGTCTCTACTGTTTTAGGTAGGAAGCTATGAGTTGCATGCTACAGTTCAGTTTGGCCTCCATTGATGATATGTTATTGCTGGCAGCAGCAAGTGCCAGGTTGTCTGCTTACATGTATTTGGTCAATGTGGTGCTTGGGTAGACTGTTGTGTAGATGTTAAACAGGGTGGAACCTAGGATGGAGCCTTGTGGTACTCCGTTCCTGAGTCTCTTGTGATGACTTGTCTTTCTGCATGATGTATTCAGAGTAGAGCACTGATTCAAAATCATCTCCATGGTGAAGTTAACCAGACTTTTGTCTGGTAGTGTGGTAAGTAGCTTATACTGAAAGCCTCTGTGCCAGACTGTGTCATAGGCTGCTGTTAGGTCAACTAGAACCACTCAAACCTTTCCTTGATTCTTGAAGGCTCTCTCAAGATCAGTTGTGAGAGCTGCCACATGGTCAAAGGTTGATCGGTTTCTTCTGAAACCTGCTTGCTCGTAGGGCAGCTGTTGGTCAACAACTCAACTGGCTGTAATTGCCTGTAGCAGAGCTGGAGTCCAGCCAGCCATGTGCTGTTGCCTGGTAAGCCCGTTCCCTGCCTGTCTGGTAAGCTATGTGTTTCGGGGAAGCTGGCTCAGGTTTAGGGAAAACATAAAAAACAGGAGAGCAACCAGGAGCTTGTGGGGGAGAGGGAAAGTCGCAGGAGAGGGAGGAAGTTGGGGACATCCGAATAGTCTGCCTTCTGGCCCTTATTCTGGTAATGGGGTTGGGAGCTTGTTACGCCCTCTTAAAAACTTTAAGCAATGCAGAATCTCATAGATAATCTACTCAAGTGATTAACTATATTGTTGGAAAGTTTTTGTAATGTCTAACCTAAATTTCTCTTCATGTCATCTAAGTGCATTACCCCATCCACAGTAGACATGGAGAAACAGTTTCTAACCTTTCTTTTTTTAGGAATCTTTTATATACTTGCAAACTGTAATCCTCTCCCTTCAGCCTCCTCTTCTCTGGACTAAGCAAAGCCAATTCTTTCAATCTTTCCTTAAGTCATGTAGATCTGTCCGCTCTGCTTGTGTTCCCTCCAGCTTGTCTATATTTTTGCTGAAGTATAGTACTGAAAACTGAGTGTAGTATTCAACTGAAGCCTTTGTAGTGCTGTACAGAATGGATGGATTTCTTCGCATCTTGCACGTACTCCTGCTTATACCGTCCAGTATTGGCTGTTATATATTTTAGATCGTTTCTCCAGTTTGTCATAATTTTGAGTTCTAATCCTTTCCATCGAAGTACTTTCAACCCTTCCTAACTTGATATTATTTGCATATGTAAGTTCATTCTCTATCCCATTATCCAAGTCATTCATAAAAATGTTGAATAATACTGTACCCAAGACAAACCCCCTTGAAGCCTTTCCTTAATATATCTTACATCCTTTCAGTTTGAGAGCACGTCATTGATAACTAATTTTGACTTTGGGTACTCAGCTAGCTGGAAAACGTCTTACAGTAGTTCCCTCTAGGCCTGGGGTCCATAGACTGTCTAAGGGTCCATGAAAGATGACTGTAATGAATCAAAAGTATTTGAATACTCAGGCTTAGAATTCAGAGAGGTCTGCACCTCCGTTTGTAATTTCCAAAGAGGTCTGCACCTCCATTCGAAATTTTGTGAGGGTCTGCAAATGAGAAGATTTTGAAAACCAGTTCTCTAGGCTATATGTCCCTAGCTTGTGTAAGGATGTTATATGGGATATAAAGTACAGATATATTAAATTTACTGTTTCTCCCTTGTCCGCAAGACTTTTTTTCACCTGTTGGAGAAAGAAGTTGGATTCATTTAACATGACTTGCTTATCCTTGGCAGATTTGTGTTAACTGTTACTTTTAACCTTATTATCAGGGTACTTAATGATGGTTTACTTGTTCCAGTATCTTTCTGCAAATGGAAGTTAGACTGATTTATCTGTAATTATGCAAGTCCTTCTTTTTCTTCTTTTTCAAGATGGGCACTATGTATACCTTTTCCAATCTTTAGAGCCTTGCCTGTTCCCCACAAGATCTCCAAGATGATCGTTAAAGGCCCTGAGATGGTTTCAGTCAGTTCCTTAAGTACACTAAAGTAAAGTTCATCAGGCTCAGTTGATTTGAAAACATCTAACTTTTTTAAGTCGTCTCTAACTTGGTCCTTCCCTATTCTAGCCTGAATCATTGCTTCTTTATAAATTATCATTGATGCTGCAAGCCAGCAGGTTTCATCTGTTAACCATTTTAGTGAAGATTAAATCAAAGCATCATCTATTATTAAATTATTCTTCGTATGGTTTAGTAGGCCACCTTTTTTATTTATTTATTTATTTTCGACTTCCTCTTATTACTGACATACTTGAAATGTTTCCTTAGTTTCTTTTATGTCCCTTCCTAGTTATGTCTCCATTTTGTGCCTTACCTTTCTGATTTTAGCCCTTCATTCTCTTGCTATACTTTTATACAGATTCTTACTAATTTGACCTAGTTTCCACTTTTACTATTTTTATTGAATTTCAGATCATTGTATAGTTCCCTGACTTTGTCAGAAGATCTCTTACTACATTTCTCCTCACATATCAGTTCTGACTTCATTTGAAGTCCATTGCCTTCATTCTGGTGTTCTCTCTCCTTCCCCTTTTAGAAATCATGAATTGTGTTATTTCATGGTCACTGTTTTCAAGAGATTTATTTTTGGCTAGACCTCTCAAAAATGAAAACATTCAGTTCCCAGATTTTCATACTTTGTTGCCACTGACATTCTTGATATCAAGAAATTATGATTTGAAAGGGGAATAACTTATGCTTTCCTCACACCTTTTTTTCAAAGGTAGGATCCTTCATGGAGGGCCCACTTCTGGGTTTTTTTTCTTGTGCTTTGAAAGGAAAGAGAGAAGGAGTAATGGCAACCTCCTGGTGATGCTGAGGAGACTCAGCACTAGCTCCTGAAAATACAGCTAGGAACTGTTGTCCAGGGAATGCTCTAAGGAGTACGAGTTCAATACTGAGAGAGTTCAGATTGTCATGGTTAAATCATTAAAGCCTTTATGGGTGCATACTGCCTGTGGAGTTTGTGGTGCTGTATTTCATGCCATGAAGTGAAACTATTATCTGGAAGATGTGTTCCTTCATGCCTATTATTTAGAGTCTAAGTCTGCTGTGCTGGGGTTAAAGTGGGACTGAGATGAGAAATCTGAAAAGTAGGTGAGAAAAATGGACTAGGATGTGGAACTAGGTTGCGGGGAAATGGCCTGTGCCTGCAAGAATACATTACTTTCTTGAATCTGGAATCAAAATGTTTTAATTAAGGAATATTCATACCTGCTGTCAGGACATATCTGTAAAATGAATTAGAAAAGCATCATGACCTCCTAGCGCTGATGTTGCCCTTAACTTCTTAGAGCAGGTCCTGCAGGAGGGTGGTCCCCCAGCTTGGTGGAGTTGCTGGTGGGGTCTGTACCTCATCAGGTCCCGCAGCACTCTGCTGCATCATCTTAGTGGGCTGGAGGACAAAAACATGGTCCGCTTCTCCTCAGCCCACCATCACCAGCTCTACACGTTTGTCCTCCAAATGGTCCACCATGCTGCCCTCGTGTCCTTCCCAGATGCCAAATGGCAGGACATCTTAGCTGAGGGTAAGGCTGGTGGACCCCGGTGGCCTAGCCTGTACTCAACCTTGATCCCACACACCACCAGGGACCTAGGCTGGTGGCTCCTTCACAGAGGCGTTGCAGGCCCTGCACTTCCTGCTCCTTCCCCTGCACTTTTCCCCCACACTTGTGTATTTTTTGACACCCCATCCATTGCCCCACCAAAGCCTGGGACCTCCTGGTCAACCTTCTCCTAGCTTGGCCAAGCTGGCCATCTGTGTCACTATGAAGGAGGCTCTGCCTAGGAAGGCGACTGTGGAGCTATATTCCCGGGTTTTTTCTGGTCCCATCTCTGAGTGGGGCACCACTGGGGAGTAGCCACCAACTCCCTGGTTGCCTTTGAGAGTCAGTGGGTGCTGTCTGGGATGCTCTGTTTGGTGTCGCCTGAGGGTGCACTTGTTATTCATCTTTGACCCACCTACATGTTCCCTTTGTCATTTTTTTGTGCCCTGCAGTCAGTTGTGGTCCTTCTTTCTTTTGCCACCCCTAAGAGAGAGCTCTTGGTAACATAGTGGCCTTTAGGCCCACATAACTAGTGGTCACTAATAGGCCTAGTGCTGATGTCATCAACATTACAAACTCAGGGTCATCAGCAGGGTGGGAATAATACTGTTGCACAGACTACGGATGGTTGAGCTAGTGGCAGTTGATAACAATGGTAAGTTTGGTCATCTCTTTGGACCAGCTACAGAGAGTGCAGGAGGTTTACTTCTTTAACCACTTTTTCCAGGCTTGACTTTTTTGTATTGTTGAAATCATCAACAACTCTCCATGGTGCCTAAGCCCAGCAGGGCTGGTGATAATTGCCTATCAGTTCAGGGGCAATTGTAGTATCCCAGACTGAATATCTTGGTAGTTTAGCTGTTAAGATTTGAAAAAAAAAAAATTTTAAAAAAATGTTTGCATATGCTCAGTCAAAACTCTGAGGCTTATAGGCTGGCCAAATTTGTGTCGATTTTCATAAGCATGGCAAAGCATGGTGACACAAAGAACATTCGTCCCCTGTCAAATTTCTAGTCACTGCTTCAAAACATTGGAGCAGGATTTTCAAAGAAAAGATCAGTGGAATTAATGTGGGCAAATACTGTACATTTTTCCCTACCCTCATGTTCTTTGATATGATTGATTTGTCTTGGCTTATATTTTCTAACTAATTTCTGTGAGACAGACACCTGGCATGAAAACTGTTAATCAAAAGGGTACTGTGTTTATTCAAAGCCCCCCCCCCCCCCCCCCCCGGGCAAATTAATTGCAACTAATTTATACATTTTCCATATATAGAATTTTCCAGGTATAGAATCTAATTATTGGAAATTGGCCTTGAATTTGTCCCCTTCCCACTGCTACAGTAGGGAAAATAAAACTGGGATTCAGGTAGCCCCCTTGTCAGCCCCTCAACTTCTTCCCTCCTCCTTACTGTCAGACTCTGCTCTTTCTGAGCACGTGGAAGTGAGAGACAAATTTGAAAATACTGACCTGGAAATAAACATGTCTGTAGTAATTTGTATATGGTACCCATAGACTTAGTTCATCCAGAATTGATGCATATTCTATTTCTGAAACCTACTACAGGTTTTAGCACAGGTACTCTTTAACCACACGTTTAAACAGCACTTTGGCACTTCATGTAGTACAAACTTTTAAATTTTTTTGGCAAAATATATAACTAAAAGTAGGGAACACTGGAAGTGCACTGCACGATGGCTTTAATCTTGAAATTTCTCCTGTGTGCCTGTTGGCACTGGATTTATGACCCAGATACCTTGTTCCGCATGGACCCAAACTCTCAGACCAACCATGACCTTTCCATTCAGTAATAAGCAAATTTTACTGATACATAGTGATAGCAGATAAGAACAATGCAAACAATTTGATATCTACCAGTCCCAGGGTTCACAGGGTTGATGTATGTCGGGCCTGTGCACGAGCTTCACCCTGAGTTTCTTTCTTGAATGTCAGATGTCAGCAGCCTGGAGGTCAGAGGTTAAGGCCCACCCCACCTAGCCCCCAGTGGAATGGGTGAGACGGGCTAGTGGTGTGCTCTCTGTCCCTAATGGTCTCGGGTTCCCCTCTTAGGGGACCCTTTGCTGGTCTGAAATCCCTCCTTTTGTATCCTTTCTCTTCTCTGCTGACATTTAATCTTTGGGCATTGCTGATTATCTTTCTGTGGTCATCATACTGTCTGCACTCTGTCCTGTCAGCACATTCCCTTGTTTCACAAACCCATCACATGTATGCATCCTAATTTGGACTTTTTCCAGTTCTCCTCCTAATTAGGTCCATCGAGCAAAACTGGAAATCCCAAGGGCTCTGCACTTGGGCACTGTGACCTGCTGCTAATGACACAGAATCCCTCATCTTTGTTATGGAACAGTGTGGTACATGTCTTCAGTTTTCCAGCCTGTGTATCTGTTTGCAGCTTGCCTGTGTCAGACACAGAGGGCCTTGAAGAAACTGTCACAAACAGGCTTTTAGAAATCAGTTAACCCTTGCTGTTGCCCTGGACCATTGTTCTAATGCAATATCAACTTTACCTACAAGCCAGTTCCCAAAAGCTTTTTCTTGGGGCCTCTTGCTGCTTAGTCAAGTGCCCAGATGGAACCACCTTTCTGGTCAGGGTTATGAAACCTGTCACTACCAGAAGGAGTACATATGTTCTCTTCCACACCTCTCTGGCGTATGAGCAGTCTCAGAAGAGGTGGTTGATTGTTTTTGCCTCCCATTGGCAAGATTGCCTAGGGCAGTTGGATGGACCTTTCTGCCCCTTACCGTTTTCTCCATGCCTGCACATGCCAGTGGGCTATCTGCCAGTTCAAGTCTCTGTTCTTGCACTTCCTTCTGCACTTCCTTGTGAAAGATTCGTTCCCACATGGCTTGGCATCTGTCACCGGGTAGTAAGCTTATGGGTGATATGATGTCTTTTGCCCTTACTACCTCCTGCATCTTGCAGTGATTCACCAGGGTTGCTAGGGCCTCATCGTGTAGCTTATATTTGTCCCAGTAGCATTTTAGGACTTCGTAGAACCATGAGAACTCCATGGTCCACAGGCTTACATTGGTTGTCATGTACACCCACAGGGTGGACTGTCGAAGTAGTTGCCCTGAAAAATACTTTATAAAATGAGCTGTTTTGGATTTTTTCCTTGTTGCCCTCTTGTAAATTTGGCTCATGTACTTGGCCTAGAGGAACAGCAGGATGTCTGGCATTCCTCTGCCTCCAGATTTTTTTTGCTTTTGTACAGTGTGGTCATTGCCATTTCTCCCATCTGGAGTTCCAGAAGAAGATGCATTTGACTCTTTGGATCCTGTGAATAACTTGCTCTGAGTAGTGGAAGACTAAGGCGGTGTGTAGAAGTATTGGTAGTAACACCACCTTCATGTGTGCCATATGCCCCCTCACTGACAGGCAGTGCAATTGCCATAGTTCCGCTCTGTTTGACCGTAGCCTCTGTCAAATTTTCCCTGGGCCTCTGTCTGGTCAGATCTGGATCAACATCACACTGAAGATCTTTACTCCCTTATGGGGGACAAAGACCTTCAGGGCTGACAGGTCCCTGAATCTGCATAGTACTAGGGTAGGTGCTTTTGCTCATGTCGAGTTGGTCCCTGTTGTGCTGCTCTGTCTACCTGGGTGTGTGGTAATGCTCTTTTAACCAAAAACTTGTCCCTGCATATGATATTGAGATCATCCACGTAGGCCAGGATCTTCTGTTCCCTGTTACTGTAGGGGATCTTTACACGACTGATCCCAGGGTCCTGTGTGAGCTGCTGTGCTAGCAGTTCCATCATGCAGATAAGTGGGATCAGGGAAAGTGGGCAGACCTGGCTGACACTCAACTCTCCCACAATCGGGGCTGTTAGGGACCTGTTAGGCTGAGTGAGGGAGTGAGGGAGCGACAGAGGGATTCTGGGTTAACCGTTTGGGGCCCTGTTGTGGTGTTTGCCAGGCATTTAGGGCTGGTGAAGAAACAGGAATCATTGAGAGTGGGAAAGAAAGGTATAGATTTGTTGCAGGAGTGAAGAGGAAGTAAAAATGTATGCTATGTAGTGGTTCACTATTACTTGAAAGAGTTGGTGCTGAGGGAGACTGTACATAATGGACATTAGCATATATCTTGTTCAGAAGAGCTGCACCAACCTCTTATAATACATTCCCATCAACAGGTTTATCCCTTATGGGCAGCGTGTTTTTTATAGTCATCCTCCATGTTGGCTGCAGTTAACTAACTTCATAGTTGGTTTCCCTGACTAAGCACATGCTGCTTTTGACAGCAGTTTAATAATAGATCATGTATTTTATGTGGTTTTGTTGTATGTGAATATAAGAAGGGGGCTTTTCCCCCTGTGCTGTTTGGAGAGAAAAAACATTGTGTTCTGTTCAAGTAAATATGGTCATTTTTATGTAGCTGAAAAGGGAAGTGGGAAATACTGGGCTATACCCCCGCCCCTTTTATCTACACGATCCTTCCTATACAGGGTATAGGCATCTATACCCGAGGTTCAGTCATGGGTGGAGTCTCACCAGGTCTCTGTTATCCCTGTGACATCATAATTATTTGCATTGAGCAGGAGGTTGCGCTCTTCCTGTTTATTCCCCAAGCTCCTGTACAGGCAGGCAAGTGTCCCCTTGGGGGTTCTTGCCTTGCCCACAGATTGTACCAGGGCTGGGGCAAGAGTGGGCTCCCTGAAGTGCCTTGGCCTGCTGGCTTTGCAAAGGTTGCTCAGCGGGCCAGCAGTGGCAGTACTCCCCCTGTCTCCCAGTGGGCTTAGTTTAAAGCCTGGTGGAGCAGTTCAGCCAGTCAGGCTGAGAAGAGCTTCCTCCCCAGGGGAGAGAGGTGGAGGCCATCTCTTCCCAGCAGCTTGCTGCCTCTCTTGCCCAAGAGCGGGCTGTGGTTGCGGAAGCCAAAGCTTTCCCGATGACACCAGTGCCGTAGTCTTTGGTTGACTGTGTGGATCCTCCTCTCCCTCCTCAGCCCATAGCTCCAGACTGGGAGGATTGATGAGAACACCACCTGTGCCCCCAGACCCTTTAGCCCTGCTCCCAAATCCCTGTAGCGCCTCACGACCCGGCTGGGAGCTCTCCGAGCCATGTCATTGGTGCCCACATGAATAAGGAGCATAGGATAGTGGTCTGTGGGCTGGAGGAGCTTTGGGATCTTCTCCACGGTATCCCAGATGCAGGCCCGGTGAGTGGCAGGTGACCTGTGGGGCAGATCAGGCTATATATGGGCCAGATTAGACATTGGGGCCTGGCAGTGCTCCCTCCCTGTCCTGTTCACAGCGATTGGGTCCTGGGAAGCTGGCACTGCCCCTTCTGCCCCATTTATGTCATGGCAGTACACACTAGATATGCCTGGCTGTGCATACTGGGATCAAGAACCAGATCCAATGCACGTGGCCCAGGACTCCCCATGGGTCTGTATTTAGTAGAAAGTAAGCTGTGCTACCACTGTCCAGACCCATGGGGAGCCTTGCAGGCCAGATGATACAGCACTGTGGGCTGGATCTGGCCCATGGGGATAAAGCAATGGTGTCCATCTAATCTAGCCCCCTAGGCTGAATTTTGAGCATAATGCTGGTCCACAAGATGGATCCAAAATGTAGAGCCATTTGATCTGGCCCACAGGGCTGAGATTTGGCAATGGAAACATTAATTGGGTAGCTGCATGGCCCAGATGACCCATCTCTGTGCTCTAGATCTGGCCAGCAGAGTTCCCCATGGGTCTAGACACTTTGGTAGCATGGTGAGTAGTGGTTGTCTTAATTGCAGTGGCTCCTGTGTGTGGCTCATGGGCCATATTTTGGTCACCCCCTGATCTAAAGGAACATTATAGTGTGTGAGTGTGAGAGACACAGGTTTTGGTCCGGGGTGGTTGCGATCCCACCTGGTGGCCACAGAATTCCTGCCCTGGCTCCCATTCTAGGGCCCCTCACTCACCTCCTAACTTTCCTACCATGCCTTTCCAATTATAATATTAAAGGAGAGAGTCTGCTTGAGGAGCCTAGAATGAGCTTCCTCATATTGTTGTTTGGGCTTTGGCCATTTCAGACCAAAGCTTTGATTTCAGGAAGTGCAGGCCAAATGCTGGCTGGCTGCAGGAATTCTTCTATGTGGTTATTCAGGAAATGCTGGCTGCATTTCCTGAATTGGGCTTTGGCCTTTCCAGCCTCCTCCTTTTTGCTCTACCTGCACCCTTTAGCTCTTGTCCACAGCTTTCTGGACTAAGCTTCAGGGTTCCAAGCTTCTTGGTTTGCCCTCTTGGGCTCTATCAGGTCATCCCTCTTGGGCTGTTGATCCTCCCTAGGCTCTCTCTCTATTTGGGTTCTAAGCCCTGTCTTTGCCGTGCCCAGAATCTGAGTCCTGTCCTTCTCGGGCTCTGACTGCCCTTCTCAGACTCTCTGCAGTTGCTGCACCCTCCCTGTAGGCACTGTGGGACCTTCTAAACCACCGTGTAGTCAAACCTCTGGGGTAAAACTGGAATCAAAACCCAAACACAAGTCCTTCTGGCTCAAACAAAACTGCTATTCCAGTCCTGGGTCTAGATCCATTCCTATCCCTCACCTTTCTAACTGACTTGGGGCCTGGCATACTCATAGTCTGCCTATACCTCACAAGTGCCCTTGCAGAGCTCCTTCTTGCTCTTTTCCCATGACCAGAGTGCCTAGCCAGCATCCATATATTCTTCCCAGGGCCCTGCCTTCTTCTGGTTAGGTGACTCCGCTGGGCTGCCGGCAGGTGCCTCCTAATTGATTTCATCAGCCAGTCTCTATGGCAGTGCAGCTGCAGCTGTGCTCTTCCTCTGGCGCAGGGCCCTGTCTGGGATCTTGTTCTTTAAAAAGACAGAGCCCACAGGCCCTCTATTGCAATGGGTGTGTGTTAAGACAGCTTAACTTTTTTAAGTTGACTTAACTGTCAGAGTGTACACACGTATGTGGAGTGGATTCAAGTAACATGTGAATATTACCTTGAGATGCATTAGTTAAGTTGACTTAGCTCACAAGATGGCTGCCACCATGTCAAAGAGCTGTATGTGTGTATGCTCTGACATGGCTTAAGTTGACTTGGTGAAGTTGCCTTATTTTAAGTCAACTTTGCATATGTGTATGCACCCAATAAGCCTACAGTAGGAAGGGGAAAGACAAAGAGAGGCCCAGGTTACAATAACATGATTGTGTACTTGCTTGCCTAGGTGATTCAGAATTTTTATTTTTAAGGTTTAAACGTATTCATGCTACATGTGCTTATAACTTCTGGAACTCTCAGCCAAACTGAAGCCCTGGTATGTTCACTGTGCACACATGTAACACTTAGAATTAAAAAAATTGTATGTGACAAATGGGTGAACCAAATCAGTGGGCTGGATAGATAATGCAAGGCATTAGTTGCAGAATGCTTTAGAAGGGAGTTCTTGGGTGTTGTATGAAATAGGAAAGTATGGAAGTCTCAGATACATATTTTGGAATTAAATGCTAGGTATTTGCGCAGCAGTGATAGAGGTGTAAACTGGAAGAAACTTCTTGGAACATTCAATCCAGTTTCTTTTTATCACAGGCAAGCACATCATATAATTCCATCAGAGAGACAGGGGGAGTTATAAATGAATTAAGAATATGTCACTGAAGAAGTGAAAAGAGTAAAGGGGGAAAAAGACCAAAAACTTTTTTTGTAAATTTTATTTGCATCTGTCCAACTCCAAAAAGTGACTGAGCTTTGGAAGTGCCTAAGATAATTTAAGGTATAATTTTTTTTTAAGGATTTAAGTCGGATATCTTCAGTAGGAACTGCATGATGTAGGACATTTGAAAGAAAGAGTCAGAATTTGAAACAGATGTATAGTTCAACAGAGAATCTAGTAAAGTATACCTTACTTTGAGACCTCAGGACCTTTTGTACTTCAGAAGCAAAGTGCATTGTGACACATTCCTCCTTGAGAAATATAGCAAAAGATTGCAGTTCAGTTTATACTCCCCACTGGCAGAATCTAGTAAATCTCCTCATCAGAGATGAGGAATAAAGCATCAGTGGGAGGATAGTTTCCTATACCCAGGAGATTTGAGGACAGGGCAAGGAACATAATCTGCATTTCACTGAGAGAAGAAAGGTCTCTGTGGATATTTATGCCCTCTGAACTTGCATTCATGTTCAGGATATTGTAGTTTTGAATTTAGTATTCTTCCCATGCGTACCACCAAAAATAAGAATGAACTGAATTCTAACCTTGGGGGAAGGGTTGTAGTCTTATTTATAAAGTTAGGGACAGAACTTGCACATAAACTGGTTTAACCCTGTAACAGAACAGAAGCTTAGTATACATAAACCAATTTCAAAATGTCTGAAACTGTTTGAGATGAACTTCATTGAATGTAGTATCAGACTTAACTGATTTGGGTCAAAGGAGTTCATGAAACTTCTGTCCCAGACCCCTTCCTGGTTCAAGTTATAAAAACACAGTCCCCCCCCCCATCCCAGCATGCTTTCCAACCCTGGGCTGGGCTGGGCTGGGCTGGGCTGTGCTGTGCTGTCTGCTTCAGCAGAGATGGGTTGAGGGAGGGGAGGGGGGAGGAGACAGACTAGGGCCAGGGAGGTGGGTTAAACCTACGCTTCCTCTGAGTACAGAGGTGCCTGCTGCTAAACTTACTGAAACTTAGTGCTGGCTGCAACTGTAGACTACAAGTCCCAGAGGTACCTGGAAGCAGGAAGAGCAAGTGATGAGCAACCCTGGAGAGTCATGCTGTTGTGATTCTTGAAGAGGAAGTACATACACAGCCCATGCTGGCTACATGCCAGACAGGTGTGCTCTAGGACCCCCTGGCTTGTGGCCTGAGCCAGCCTTGGCTGCATTTCCTGAATCAAAAAGGACGTGTCCAGTTGTTTCTCAGTTTAATCTTTGCTGTTTAGGCTAACCTGCAAAGACTAATTGATTCAGTCTCAGGGTTTTTGACTGTCTGTACTTATCCTAAAAGTACTACTCACTGACAGTGTACTGAATTGGTACAGAATTTGATTGAACTGCAGATGTATTTTCCATTTTTTACTAGTTTATTTACTCAAATCTAAGATGACCCTGGGTTCAAGGTGTGCCCGCCCCCCATAATTAGATTTTATACATGGACAATTTTATAATTTTAAAAAATTTTCCATGTATAGAATCAAATTACAGGGAGGGCAGTTGAGTGGGGTAGGTGTTGGGGGGGGGGGGTCAAGCAGCTTGCCCCCAGCTTATGCCTAACCTCCCTGCCAACTTTGCTCCCTGCTTGTACCCCTTCCCACAGACTTGGGGCCCCTCTTCACCTTGCACTCTCTCCCCAGGCTCTCTGCTTCTCCCTCCCATCACACCTTACCCCTGTTCCACATAGTGGGCTCTGTCCCTGTATTAGCCCCAGCACGCAGTTCCAGCCATGGTTGCAGCAATGAATGAAGCCTTCCAGGGCAGATCAAGGGTAAGAGGGGTGCGGGGGAGGGGGCAGGCAGGTGAGCAGAGGCTGTATTGTTGGGTGGGGAGAGGCAGGCTGCAGCTACAGCTGCAGTCCCAGGTAAGGGCTGGAGCATGAGCTACAGCAGCTCCCTGTACTCGTCCACCCCTCTACTTGATTCAAAAATGAGTGGATCTCTTCTCCATGTTAAATGGGGGTGGACACCTCATCTTAGTTTCATAAACACAGCATTTAATTTTTTCTGACTTCTGTGACCTTTTGATTCCACATGTTGTAACTTAGTTCATCATTTTATTTTAAAGATTTCTGTAGCACAGATTTGAATGTAGTACTCTCATCAAGCAAGATACACACGTTTAATTGCTTGTTAGCTGTGTATTAATATATTTCAGAACACTCTTATTTTACACCAAAATGCCTGATGCCTGACGTTATTTTCAGCTGAAATTTTATGTTGATTCACCTCTATCACTTTTGAATTTAATAAGTTTTTTATTTTGTAGATCTGTTTCTGGTGCTCTGTAAATATTACTGAACTAATTTAGATCAAAGTGGATAATCATAGTAAGATTAAATTTATCTTTGTGATTCCACTCTAGGTATCTCCTCTGCCTTCTTTTTTTTAAAAAATTGCCAGTTTCTCCCTCTCCCTTCATATTTTGCATTAAAATAGAAGTCTGAATTGTCAGAAGTGACGAGTGATTTTTTTTTTGAGTGCCCCAGATTTGGGCTGGCCAACTTGAGATAACTTAAAAAGGACTGAGAAACAGGTGATTAACAATTCCTGAAAATATAGTGTCAGGCATCCAAAATCATTAAATACTTGAAATCTCCAGTCAAAAGTAAATTGACTTTTTTTTTTTTTGCATTGTAATATATCTTTCAGATATTATAGTAAAATAGAAAAAAAGAAACCCACTAATTAAGATGCGTAGCTCTTAAATTTATTTTCTACTGCTTCTGGATAAAATATTTAATACCTTGAAAACTTTTGCTAATTTCAGTGAAAGAAAAAAGAGATACAGACAGAGTATCTTTCTGACTGGCTTCTAGTATTTTATCATCCTGAGAAAGTAGCAAAGCCTTATGTGTAGTCTTGAATAGCTTTAATTAGCATGTAGCTTTGAAATATGATATAGGTTGCTAAAATTGATGAGTTGTCTTATCGCTACCAGTGCCTTTACATTTGGATATGGCATGTTAATGTTCTAGGATAAAAATAGTTCATGAGGATACATCGGGGATATATCCTGTGACATCCCTAGACCAATGAGGGTTGATGCCAGGGAGTGGGGTATGACGGGGATCACTCTAGATTAGTGGTGCCCAACTGTTTGGCCTTATGGGCTGAAGGAGTGGCACAGGGGTGGTTTATGGACTGGATCAGGCCCTACGTTGCCTGTATCACACATGCTAGGATCGGGCTCCATGTCACTTCCACCTGACCCTATGTACCCACCTCAAGCCTGCACTGCCTTACCCCTGTGCATTTGGTTTGGGTCCCAGGTGCCAGGATTGGGCCCTACACTACCCCAGTCCTGCATTCCTGATTTGGTGTGCTGGGCCATTCTATCCAGCTTGTGGAGCTCCCCAACAGTCTGGAAGTTTTTGGACCTGTGTGGAGCCTTGTGGGCCAAATTACAAGGCTTTGTAGGTAGGAAGTGTGGGGGGTTAAGTACCCCTGCTCTAGATAATGCCATACTCTCACTCTAAAGTATCTACTGCTTGCTACTGTCAGCAGGGTAGTGGCCAAATTAGGGGTTGGCAGCCTATAGCCTACAGGCCAAATTCAGCCCCTGGAGTCACTTTATTCAGCCAGGGAGCTTTGATATTGCCATGACAGGAAATTCCATGCAGTGGCCAGAGATGGGAGAAGCAGTGATTGTGGCACAGCAGGGGGAGCAGTGGCTCTGGCTTCAGCATGGGTCAGTTGGGAGATGGCTTGTACTCTTAGCTAAGCTCTGTTAAAGCTTAGTCCTCTCCACTGCAAAATGTTGCTGACCCCTGGCATAGATGGACCATTGGTCTGATGTAGTATGGCTTTTCCGACTAAGATGTCGTGTTCAGGTTTTTTTCTGATTAACTGATATTTTTTTTGTGGGAGTCATAGAAAGAAATTTCTTGAGCAGCTAAGAACTGAGAGTTGCAGAGCAAAATCTTTTGGAATTTAAAGAAACTTGATCTTTTCAAATAAGAGAGCTAGCAGTTTTGAAATAAGTGAAGGTTAGAAGGGAACATAGAAAGAAATGACAAGTAAGGTAACCTGTGAGTCTGGTCCATTCTAGATCGGGGTTGAATAAAACAGCACCAAATGTCCAGACTGCGGGTAAGGAATTAAATTCCTAAATTTTTCTTAATGTTGATTTAATTGAAATGGTGCTTAGATAATGATGTAATGAGGCATAGCTTAAACCAGTGTTTCTCAGGCTGTGGGTCATGACCAAAAAGTGGGTCATAAGAATATATGAAAGGGTCATGAACAAACTTCAAAAATGGATCAACAAACTTTTTAAAAATGGTTTCTCCTTTAAAGGAGAAAAATGGTGAGAAACTGTGGCTTTTCCCTTGCAGGCTGACAGAGCTCCAGTCTGGAAGGGGCTGCCTAAGGCCCCCTCCTGCTCCACACACTAGGGGGCTGGACCCTGGTGTGAAGGGCAGCAGGTTGGGAGTGAGGAGCACTTGGGTTAGGACTGGCCTTTGATGTTTACAGATGGGTCCTGGTACAAAAAATGCTTGAGAACTGCCGGTTTAAACCACAGTGAAGTTTTTGGTAACATACCAAATAACATTTTTAAAGCATAAATGTTACAAGAACTATTTTGATAATGGGAGAGAGGGAGAGAGAGAGAAGGAGAGCATGAAGGTAGTTATTGGCGGAGTGTCAGATTAGTGTTAGGTTCTGTCTTTTTTGTAACTACACTTTGTAATGTTATGCAGTGTATACTAGACAAACCAATGACTGAACTTGATATATGAAACTACACACAAATGAGACAAGGATCTGGTGTGTGATGACAGCATTATGGAGCTGCCCTGTTGCTCATGCATTATGACCTGGGCAGCAGTGCCCCCCTTTAGAGGGGATATGCTCTGCTATACCCTCCACATACAATTATATAACAGGGCTGTGCAACTTCTGAGTGATTGAGGCCTGCAGGCTTCCTGCTGCACCACACTAAGTGTCAGGGGCACACCCCACCACTACAATGGGGTCCTGGGCTTTGTGGGTTCTGCCATCCTGCTCCCTGGGATGCAGCAGAAGGTAGAAACTGGAGCCTGGAGAATTCGGCTGTAGCAGCATGCAAGTGATGGGGGAGTGTCACCCAAACCAGAAACTTAGGAGGCTGTGAGGTTAACTTCTCACATGCCACAAGTTGTACAGCAGTCTTATAGAGGAAAAATTGTGAAATAGGATTTTAAACCTACTGTGTGATCACATAACTAAAAGGAAGTGCAATGCATGTGAGCTAAAGACCAGAGATAAAGTTGACAACATTAAGGGCACCTATACGTGAGCAGCGAGGCTGCTCCCACGTGTTGTAAACACAGCATGTCTGAGCAGACTCAGTTTATCAAGTCTGCTGGAGCATGGAAATTACCATGCTCCGGCAGCCTCCTGCATCTCGTATATCAGGGTCCCCGTACTTAAAAATGCAGAGGAAGCACTTTGTCTAAAGCTCATTCAGTGAGCCTTAAATAAAGTGTCCCTGTCACTATTTTTAAATGTGGGGATACCTGAGATGCTGTGGGCACTTTGCTCTCGGAGCCACTCCTAATTAAAGCGCCCCTTTCCCTCTCCAGGAGCACGTGTCCTAAATGTTTCCAAATGGTTGCTGAAAGAGAAGGATGTGTGAAAATGGTATCAAAGGCTGCTTTTCTTTTCTGACTGGCAGGTTGCAGTGCAAGGAATTAATGTGCAGTCCCCCAGCTTCTACCTGCTTGCCACTTCCCTTGTTGCTCAGGCTATTGCTGCAGCCCAGATCACAAAGTTTCCCCCTCTCTAACCTTTTGCTTCCTGCTCCCACCCCAGAAGCAGCAAATGGTGCTGTGGGAGCCTGTTGTATTGTACAGTGAGGCAGCTGAAGGTGGGAGGGTGTCTGTGTGTACAGCCCAGGCTGTGCCACCTGCCTGTGCAGTGCAGTGGCTGCCTGTACACATGGTACAGCAAAGTGGGGGATGCAGCACATGGCCTTATGTCAGCCCCTGCTGGTATGGCCCAAGGAATGATGGACTTACAGGTTTTAATGCATATCTGATCCACAGACCTTGTGGTAGAACAGTGAAGTAACTCAACTTGTAATAGATCTTCTAGACCAGTGGTCTCCAAAGTGGGCTGCGCGCACCCCAGGGGGTGCGCAAGATGATCCATTGGGATGCAGGAAGAAAATATTAGAACTTCTATTTATATTTATATAAATATACATATATTGGGGGTGCGTGATCAAAAATTTTTTACTGATGGGGTGCGTGATCAAAAAAGTTTGGAGACCACTGTTCTAGACTGTTCATTATAAGCCTTGAAAAAGATGCAGAGGGAAAAATTATACAATTGTAGAAGAGAGACTTCTGGAGGTCATCTAGTCCAGTCTCCTGCCACAGGCAAGATCATCCCTACCTAACCTTCCCATATTGCTACTTGTCTAACTTATTACTGCTTTTACTCCAAATACAAGATGACCTTGAATTTAAGGTGACTCCCCAATAATCAGATTCTGTACATGGAAAGTGTATCACTTTTTTTAATGTAATTTTCCATGTATGGGATCTAATTATTGTAGGATCTTCTTATATCTGTCCCTCTTACTACTGCAAAAGGTGAGCAGGGAGAGGTGATAGGGCAGGCAGTAATGGGGCAGGCAGTGCGGGGTTGCTTGGCCCAGTTCTGGGGTGGCAGCCTGGGCTGTGGCATGGGCAGCCAGTCCTGCTGCCCTTGGGTGCACAGCAGGGCTGGGGCAGCACGGCAGCCAGACTCTGCTTCCCAGCAGCCCTGGTGGCAGTGGCTCCTTCTGTTGCTGCCGCTGCTGTGTCACCACTGCTGCTGGACCCAGCCTTGCTGCCTGGGCACTCCAGCCTGTCCACTCCACACCCACTGCCAGAAGTGCCAGATAGTGGAGATGGGCCTGGGACCTGCATAGGCAGGGCATGTTTGACCAGGCACATGGGATGGGGCCACTGGAGGGCACAATCTGTTGGGGCTGCCTCACACTGCCAGGTTGTGCCACTCTACAGCCCCACTGTACTGGAGCTATCTGTGTACTAGGTTGGGGGCAGCAGGGGCTGGGTCATGGGTGTGTGCTTTGTCCCCCTCCTGGGTTAAGTCGGTTGCAATCCATTGTGCAGGAAACGGACTGTGGCTTTGCCTTGACCGTGTGCTGTAACTACTGTGATCTAGGCCCTGGCTCTGCCCGCTCATCTCACTACTGGGCTTAACGTCCTCCCAGCCTGTGGCTCTATTCCACCCACCTGACCAAGCATGCCCTGTCTGTAGGGATCCCAATCTAGTCTCCAGGGAGACCCTGTCCGCCCACTTGGTCCGGCACTCGGAACTGTCTAACAGTCTACCACCTAGGGAGTTTTGGTGAGCTGTTTTGAGTGGGGGGTGTGGGTGCTAACCCAGTTCACAACAGCTCGCCAAAACTCCCTAAGTGGTCTTCTGGCCAAAATAATTGCTCACCTCTGGGTTAGAGGTGGTTGAGCTGTGGTAACTTAGACTCTTAACCTGTGCCCCTTGACAAACCAACCAATTTAAGTTAAAGCACCAACATGTCTGAGCAGGGGTTGGCAGCCTTTCACCAGTGGGGCCAAATTTAATATAGCTTTATCCTAAGGTGGGCTGGATACAGCAGTTGGATTTTCTTCCAGTAGACAGTGCATTCTTCCAGAAAACTTACAAATGGCAGAAGATTTTTTTTTGGTCAGTTTGGCAGGACATATAAAGTCTCTTAATGGGTTGGACTGAACCTCTAGGCCTAAGGTAGCTGATTCCTGTGCTTGAAGATTTTTTTGTGTGCAGGTTGGGCCTCTGGTTATGGGCAACACTTGAGGTAACTTTGCAGTGAAGAGGAGGTCCAAGATGAAAAAACTTTCTTTAGCAAGTAAAGACACATTACTGTATCAGGAGTATTACAAAATCTTTTTTTTACTGTAAAGAAAGTTATAAGTGCCTTCTACTGGTTGCTCTCTAAATAACTTTACTCATCAAGAGCATGTTTAGCTTGGCTCCTTCAAATTTAAAAAATGGTAAAGGCAATAGGGAAAATGGAATTTTATGTCAAAGTGCTGTTACATTTGTATATAGTGGTATACTTTTGAATGTTTTAAGAGACTTTTTTGTAACTGGGAGGAGGAATTTGCAGAGCATAACTATTCATTGTTATACAGAAGTAGAGTATTAGAAATGAAGTTTCTTGGATGACTTTCTAGGTTCTGTGAGAAATAACAGGAACAGAACTGAGCGGTGGTTCATCCTTTATGCTTTTATGCCTTTATGCTTTTGGGAGCAGATTAAGAGAAAATGTAGTGTGTTGATTTTAGCAGTATTTACGGACAGGATCACAAAGCACATATATCTGACATGCTCATTCTAAAAGGCAGTGTGTTGGGAAGGTGAGGTTTGGGTTAGTGATACTAGAGAACTTAATTGGTTCACAACTCTGGCAGAATTGGTTTTAGTTCAACTGCTGTATCTATAAAATGGGAGAAGCTATAGTTGCCCAAGTTATAAGTAGGGACCTACTTAAATTGCAGTTTTGTGATTCATAGATTATAAGGATGCAAGGGACCTTGGAAGATCATTGTGTCCAGCCCCTTGCACCAAGCAGGAAAGACAGTTGGGGTCAAGTGACCCCAGCAAGATTACCATCCAGTCTCTTCTTGAAGATTTCCAGAGTAGGTGATTGTACCACCTCTGGAGGGAGCCTATTCCCAGTGTGCAAAGATGTTTTTCCTAATGTTGAATCTGAAATGGTCTTCCCAGAGTTTGTAGCTATTTATTACTCCTGTTTTTCCCCAAGGGTGCCCTGGTGAACAACTTCTCACTGAGCCCTTGATGTACTCCCCTAATGTAGCAGTAAGCTGTTTGTACAAACTGCGAAAAATGGTGGTCTCCATGACCGTTGCAAAAAATAACATTGGCCACACTTTTCCCAGGAAATCAACCAAAAAAAACTTAATAAAAATAAAATGCTGGCTCCCGAGTGAGAGCCAGTGGTTCTTGTTGCCTCTGTGGCCCAGCCTCGTAGCCTACCAGAGACCCCAGCTGATGGGGCAGCATGAAGGGCAGCAGTCAAGTTGGCTGTCCCCTTGTGCCTCTTTGCCAATTAGCGCTGAGGGATAGGGCTGCATAAAAGGCAGCCAGCAGTCAAGATGGCAGCCATTCCTTCATCGTTCCCGCCACCTCCACCCCCTGGGGCCTCTCCATCAATCAGCGCTAAGAGGCAGGGCCTCTCTACCAGTCAGTGCCAAGGGGCAGGGCTGCCACAATATGACTGCAAAATCGGCTCTTCAGGCCACAACCAAGCCGTGAAAATTACTTTCTCTCTCCACGAATTCAGTAATTAATTCCCTAGTTATGTGGCTTTGTCATGTGGGGATCCAAGAGGGGAGAGAAGAGCAGTGTGATCACATGCCCACTTGGCTGAATGTGCTGCACTGGCTGCTGTCTGAGCTCATGGGCTGATTAGCATGCTTACTACCAGAGCTCAGACTGCCCAGTAAGCTCAGAGAACTCCCTGTGCCTGCTGAGCTCCAGCTGGGCCTGGGTTGATCAGCCTGTGAGCTCAGAGATCTCACTGGGCATACTGAGCTCCATCAGAAAGCCAAATTTTCTTAGCTTGTGAACTCAGCCTGCAGAGCTCTGGCAAGAACTCCATGTGCCATACAGCCAGAGGGTGGTGCGAGTGCACTACCCTTACCTGCTCTAGATTTGCCTCTGGTCTTTTGTTTATAATAAAGACTGTTGAATGCCCAAAGATATTTACAGCCATCGGTGAAAAGTGCGAGTTAGAGGGAGGAGCTGTCTATGAGCAGTTGAATTAATATTTCTCTTTTCACATTGTCTACTGTAATAGCTATATTTCTGTATTAGACTTCCTGTTCTTCAAGCCAGATATAGAGCTGTGCTTTAATATGGTATTGGAGGTCAAGTGTGAGCAAAACTGCCTTTTCTTCCTGCTGTGATTCAGCTGAATGGTAGTGCACCCTACAAAAAAAAACACTGCCTTTAGCATGACATTATGAACCTTGCTTATCTGTATATTTCCCTTTTTGCAGACACACGATGAGTACACTGATGCAAGATACAGCTAGCTGAACAGATATAAAATGCCAAAATTTGGGTCCACAAAAGCAGTTCAAATTGAAAATTCTGACAGTGACAGTACGATGGTGGAGAAACCAACTGCAAGAAAGGTAAAAATACTTATAATTTAATTAAATTACATTGAGGCTTGTTTAACTTTGTAAGAACATGGAACATGTAAGCCAAATAAAACCATTTGAAGTGTCAGTATTTGAGGCATTCCAATTCTGTACATGAATGTGAATCTATTTTGATGCATTAGTCCTAAAATATAGTTGAGAGAGATTTTACAGTTTTTTAAACTTGAAACCTTTTATCAGTGTAGGATCAAGAGATTATATATTTAGATTTTAAAGCCGTGTAATGCCATGAATAATTTAGTTTTAAAAGAAACGGATTTCTTTTTGTTGTTTAATGTATAATCGGTCATGTTTCATTTTATATGAAATCTTCATATAATAGTATTACTATTTGTGATTACTACATTTTATTTTTTTTTTCAGTATTTTATATTAGTAGTCTGAGCATTTTCATAATTCTTTCAGAAAAAAGTACAACTCTGTGTAGTAAACACAAATACATTTTTATATAGTTTCATAAACCAAAAGAAGTTACTGTTGAATCATGCTGACTTGTTGATTTTCAGTGTTATTACAAATAAAATATGTGCATTTGTGTGCGATTTGACTGTGAGTCTACTTCAAAAGTTGTAAAAGTTTGTTTTTGATTGGGGAAAAAATAGGGTCAGCTGATTAGAAACATTTATTCTATAATTGTGCAGAATGGAATTAATACAATGATGATTCTTTTCCTATACTGCACTTTTAAAACTTTAGGCTAGATTATGACAACCCTTAAAGACTTTCAGTGAATGGCTGGACATAATTTCTCTGTTGGGCTAATGGAGTGTAAGAAGGGAGTAGCTGGTGTTGACAGTTCTATCAGCTTTCCAAAGGTGATACCCAGATACGGCCATGCTCTGCCCTCTGCTGCACAGTGCTCTGTTTCTCAGATATGACTGTGCTTGCTATTTTCCTCTCCTTCCTGCTAGAGGAGGCGTTTTCCTTCAGTGGTATAATCTGGTTTAGTGGGATTTTATTTCTATTGGTAAACATTGATTTTGCTTCACACTAGCAGGCCGATAAAAAAATATTTCCATCGTTAATCAAGATTTATAGAAAGGTGTTGTAAGAAAATGATGGCTGATGGAGTATGTGATAACACAGGGAGCAGTCTTACAGAACCAGGCTGTGACTGTAGCTTGGACTGCAGCTCCTTGAAATCCCAGGGGACTGGAAACGAAGGAAGAGGAAGTGACAAAGTAAATGAGGGAACTACAGGCCAGCAGAGCTGTGACCTATGGCAGCTCAGCTGGTGGCAGTCCTGTAGTAGTTATGTTTATAAGTGGGCGGTTAAACTGAACTATAATAGTATACTGTCATTAATAAATTGTCTGCCCCCATGCTCCTAATTTCACAGAATTCTGAAAATTTAAACTGATAAAAATTTAAATAAATACTTGAAAATAAACATCCATATTATCAATTGAAGTTATAAATAAAAATGGAATGCTGCCAAGCCCAGGTATAACCCTTCCATGTACAGCAGCTCATGTTCTGCTGAAAGTTGGGCTTGAAAGTGTTAAGATATTGGTAGATAATTGGTAGACATCGATTTTAATCTGTAATTCATATTTAATGTAAAGTGAATGTTTCTGCTGTAAGTCACTTTCTGTCAGCCATATTAAAAACAAATTTAGAAGTGAAATAAAAAAAAGTTATTTTAATCATTTTCCCTTGTACTCTTTAACTGTGTAGTTTGTTTTAAAGGAATAGTTCATTATTTAATAGTCCCAAGGTTACAGTTGAAATGCCTTCTCAAAAAGGTTATTCACTGGCTTTATGTAGACCTTTTCCTGTTATCTTAACACTGGTCTGTAGCTGAGACAATTTTGTAATATCTGTAGGAACCCAGGAAAATCTCTGCTTAGTATCCTTAGCTTCTGACATCCAATATACACCAGCCTTTTCAACTTTAACTTGTATTTATTTCATTAATAACTTTCCAAAATAGATTTCCTGTTTGGAACAATTTATTCTTACCTTTTATCCACTTAATTTTTTAAAAGGCATTTAAGGCAACAGGGAGTATACAGTCTTTAACACAGCAAGGCAGTGCACGTCATTGTTCTGTCAGAGATGTAATTTTGTGTATCAGGAATTCATAGATCTGAAGACTTTGAAAAATAGATTATTTCTGCTTGGGGGGTGGGGGGAAGGAAACAAATGGAGAATGCTCTTCCTTGGGCTTGTCTGTGATTTCAAAGCTTCTGCCTTCACTGAGCAGCCACCACAGGGAATCCACCACATTGCATACAGAGCCGCATGCCTTTTGCCAGGACTGCATGACTTCACTGCAGTGGCTGTGCCAGCAGGACATGTAATGCACTCTGGGAGACACCAGCTGTTGAAGGGGCCATGACAGTCAGCAGAAACCATGGGCACATCTCCACGTGCCTTCTGTCAGCTGCAGGGTAGCAGCAGAAACCTACTATCACTTCCAGAGCTGGTTTTATTCCAGCTGGCAGAGAAAAGGCATTCTGCTGCCACAGAGGATCATAGAATATGGACGCCATTTTGCCAGGCTATAGTGATGATATAAACCTACTCAGCTGTCACATGGAAAAATGCACATGGAAATGGTATTTGTAGATGCATGTTTAGGTGAATAATGGGAGTGAGAGTATCTTGAAAGATGATGTGTAGTAATTGGAGTATGATGTAGGGATTAATTTTTGGATTCTCTGGAAATAATTTAAATATTAGCATAAAGGATTCAGAATGTGAAGTCAAATATTGATTGTTGCTGCAATACAAATCACTTCTAATATTACCTTTTAATTATTTCTATAAATTAGTTTTGAGCATTCTGAGATAACTCTTGAACTAATTACTTTTTGTCCAGTTTTATAAAGCTAAATGTAATGAAGATTTTAAATAAATTGCCATTTGGACAATTAAAATTCCAGACACTGACTATTGTGCGTGTTCAGAGGTGTTAACTGATCTTTGCTTTTGGAGAGGATGCAGTCTGTTTTCTTCTACAGAAATAGATAGCTAGTAGTACTAAATTATTTGGATTCTGCGTTCTACATACTAACAGTGCGTTAAATTCTTTCTTCAGAAGATATGAGCCAGCATGTATATTCTAAAATAGTTAAAATAATTAAGACAGGAATCTTGATTACTTGCAAAGTTAAACAGTCTAAATGAGCTATTACATTTTCAAAATGCAACTGAAAATGCTGGAACAGAGGAAAAAATTCTTTGTGTACTTAAATATTTAAAGCTGAACCAATACCAGTAATAACAATATTAAGCAATAGCTAAGTATTAACATGATGTAAGCTGCTACATTCTTCAGTATTTTATACTAGTTCAATAAAAGTTAGTATTCACTGTACCATGGTGGTAGCAGCACTAGTTATAATCAAGAGGACATTTTTCATTATAAGCCTCCTGCTTTCTGATGTTTACAGTTTTTAGAAAAATTCTTTGGACAGAATTTTTTAGCTTTAATTATCAGTCACAAAGTGAATATTGTGGCAGTTAAGATAAAAAATCATATTTAGATATTCTGAGTAATCTATGAGTGAAGAGATCTCTTCATGTAATCAAAGATCTTTCAATTTTTTTTCTTGCTCTGGGAAAACTCAAAAGCAGCACAACAGAAATAATGTGGCATCACACCTGGCAGCAGAGTTTTGAGAGAAGGTTAGCAGCCAACTGGGGCAAAAGAACAAGTTAGGGACTGCTTAGAAAAGCTGGATACATCCATGGCACTGGATGAGGGATGTACCCAAGAGTATTGAGGAAGTTGGCTGATGTAACTGCAGAGCCACTAGTCATCACCTTTGAAAACTCATGGCCATTGGCAGAGACCCTGGATGATTGGAAAAGGGCAAATATAGTGCCTGTATTTATTTAAGAAAGGAGGATCCAGGGAACTACATTCCAGTCAGCCTCACCTCAGTCACTGGAAATGTGCTCAAGGAAACCATTTCTAAGCACTTGAAGGAGAAAAACGTGATTAGGAACAGTTGGCATGGATTCAACAAGGGCAAGTCATGCCTGACCAGCCTTATTGCCTCCTGTGATGAGATGACTAGATGTGGGGAGACCAGTGGATATCTTGACTTTAGCAAGGCTTTTGATACAGTTTCCCATAACATTGTTGCAAGCAGGCTAAGGAAGTGTACGGGCTGGATGAATGGACTAAGATGAATAGAAAACTGGCTGGAGCATTGGGTTCACAGAATAATAATCAGTGGTTCAGTGACTAATTGGCAGCTAGTATCAAGTGGAGTGCCCCTGGAGTTGGTCCTGGGGCTGGGTTTTTTTTTGTTTTGTTTGTTTTTTTTCAATATCTTCATCAATGACCTAGAAGATGGGATGAAGTGCACCACTAGCAGGTTTGCAGTAGACACCAAGCTGAGGGGAAGTAGTAGATAAACTGGAGGGTAGGGTTAGGATTCAGAGAGACCTAGACAAATTGAAACATTAGACCCAAAAAAATCTCATGAGGGTTCAATAAGGACAAGTGCAAGGTCCTGCACTTAGGACAAAATGATCCCATGCACCAGTACAGGCTGGGGGCTGATTGACTGGACCCAGTGCTCCAGCAGTTCTGCAGAACAGGGTCTGGGAGTTATAGTGGACAGTAAGGTGACTATGAGCCAAGAGTGCGCTTGTTACCAAGAAGGCTAATGGCATACTGGGCTGCATTGGTATGTGTGTTGCCAGCAGATCAAGGCAAGTGATTATTTCCCTCTTGTGTACTGGTAAGGCCACATCTGGTGTACTGTGTCCAGTTTTGGGCCCTCCACTACAGAAAGCATGTGGACAAATTGGAGAGACTCCAACATAGGGCAGTGAAAATGGTTAGGGGACTGGAGCACATGACTTCTGAGGGAACTGTGGGCTTATTTAGTCTGCAGAAGAGAAGACTCGGGGGATTAGTGCCAGCACTGGGAACCCCACACTGACCTTGCCACCATGGCAAGGTACCCCCTGGCAGTAGCAGTGGCAGCACAGAGTTGTGTCCCCTGCTGCTGCCACCTTGCCACAGCAGTGTGGCTGGCATAGGGCTGCTAGCGGCATCACTGAATCTCCCCACCCCACTCTATCCTCCTGCACTGGATTTTACCCACTGGGCCTTGGAGGCCTCCCAGCAGGGCAGGGAGCCATGAGCCTGTGGCTAACAGTCTGTATTTGTCCCTGCCCTGTATACAAGTGTGGGGGCATGTCCCAACCCCCATGACTCCCCCAGGAGTGTGTGTAGCAACTGGGATCCAAGAAAAGAAGGAAAACATGGGCTGAAGACCAGGAACAAGAAGCCTGATAATGAGGCAGGTGAGTTAGAGGAAGAGCTAGAAAGCAGTTTCCTGCTGTTAATGCCTTTAAGCTCCAACCCAGAGTGGAGACCAAAAGTTGGAAAGTGGTGGGGAGGTGAGAATATGCAAGCCTTCCTAAATGCAAAAGCAATCCAGCAGATTGAACAGGTTGCAGGAATGGGAGGGAGTGAAGGAGCTAGAGGAGTGGACCACCCTGAGTAGTAGCATAGACAGACCTTAAAGGGACAGACACACTCATTTTAAAACAAACATAAATGGCATTGACAATAGTTTTGCCTAACATCAGGAGCAACTTAACACGCAAAAGATGGGAACAGATTGAACCAGTGTTGAACCAAGTAAGGGCAAACATAATCTGCCTACAGATCGATCTGTTCTAGTGAAAAAAACTCAGTAACTGAGTTTTCATTTCTATCAAAAGAAATAAGGATAAGGAAGAAAGAAATCGTATGTGTGGCTTTTAGCAATCACCAGGTGCTGAAGATGGAAATGAGTCTTGGTAAGAGCCCCATGAGAGGGAAGGGACTGTGGAAGTTAAATGTGCAGCTGTTACATGACGAAGAGAGATACATGAGCATAGCATACAGGACAAAGTATGAGGGGTGCAAAACACTGAAGAAATATTTTGGGAGTACTAGAGAATAGTGAAGAAGAGGGCGGGGAAATTCTTCAGGGAGGAAGGCTGAACAAGCTTTGGAAAAAGAACGAAAGAGTCAAGAGAGTGGAAAAGAAAGATGCAGGAGCTGCTAACGGAAGCCACAGAAGGAAGATGGGTATGAGAAAAGCTAGAAGAAACAAGGCAAGAGCTAGAAATCTGGTTTAAAAGAAAGATGAGGGAGAAAATGTTCTTAGCACAAGTACCCTGAGTGGGAGAAAATGAGTGGTCTGGATACTTTTCGGTCAGAGTGAAGGCATCAAAAGGAGAGTTTAAAGCAGTGTGGGAAGAAGGTGATGCTCAGGTGGAAAAACGAGATGTTGGAGGCGACAAGGAGATTTTACAAAGTGCTATACCAGAAGAAGGAAACAGATGGGAATAAGAAGAAGGATTTTTTGGAAGAGATTGAAGAGAAAGTAGAGGAAGAAAAAAAGATAGAAGAAGAGATAAGCTTAAGGGCATGGAGGAGTGTTTAAAAACCTTTAAAAGAAGGAAATCACCAGGAGCAGATGGCCTGCCTATGAAATTTTATGAGACGTTTTGGGCATTGGGTAGGAAGGATATAGTGGATTTTCTGAGGAAATGGTGGAATTGGGAGAAGCAGGGAAAGATTTTACATGAGACATTGTGATCTTACTCTTCAGGAGTTCCTTCTCCCCTTTTCTGAAAAACCAATTACATTCCTTAATATGGACTATAAGTTAATGGCCAAGACCCTGGCTTTGAGGATGAGAGAGAACCTCAAGTAAGCAACAACCAAGTATGCTCAGTACCAGGTAGAAGGATCTCCACGGTGATCAAAGAGACACTGTTCCATTTCCAGGAGGGGAAAACAAACACCGGTATAGCAAACCTAGATTTAGAAAAAGCATCTGACAGAGTGGATCATAATTATATAATTGTGATGCTAGGAAAACTAGGGTTCCCAGAGATGTTTATATGCTGAATGAGGTTATTGTGTAGAATAGTGGAGAGTCAAGTCTAATGGACACCGAAGTGGGGCCTTTAAAATCCATACGGGGTGAGACAAGGCTGCTCCCGATTGCCCCTACTATTCATGTGACATGGAAGCATTGGCACAAGAAGAAGAAGGCAAGGTCATAAGCAGAGTAAAGATACTAGGGAGAGGGTGAGGTCAAATGCATACTATACAAGGATGATATAAATGTAGTACTTAGAGATGGACTTCTGATGGAAAGGGTGCTAAAGCATACAGCAGAGTATGGAGAAGCGATGGGGTTAAACTAAGATGGAAAAGCATGATAATGGGAGTGGGGACCTGGAGGGACTTCAAGAAGTTGGGTTTTCAAATAAGAGAGAAATTGGAGTGCTAGGGATTCTGATGGATGCCAAAGGGAAAGGAAATACGGCATGGGAAAAGTTGATGGCAGGGCTACGGCAAATACTTTGGTTATAGTCCAGAAGGATGCTGTCCTTTGCTGGAAAAATGGCGGCGGTTAAGGCTGTGTTACTGTTGATTATTCTATATATGGGAATTATGTTTCCACCAACATGGTATCAGGTAGCAGAAGTGTAGAGGGAAATGTGTGGGTTTTCTGGAATGCCAAAAGAGAGAGGGTGGCCACAGCTGAACTGTGCAAAGCAAGAGAGGTAGGAGGATGGGGGCTACTGGACTTGGATTGTTCACCTATATGAAATATAGTAAGCATGTTATGCAAGGTGGTAACAGAGGTAGAGGGGAAGCAGCATGTATCACGTGATTTCACAGAGCTGCAGTTTTGAGGAAATGGGGAGTATATTAGACCTCTTTGAAGAGTCTGTGGGCGTGGCAGCCACCAGTTTATTGTATCAGGATAGAAGGGTTCACACCCACAACCCCCCATCCAGGAGCCCAGCCAGCTGGGCTGGCAGCCCTGGGGTCCAGGGAAGGTGGCACTGAGCCATGGCAGGGCTGCCTGGCACCCTCAGCCCTCACGGCTCGGGCTTAGGGAAGGTTGGAACCACCTGGGAGCTCCAGCACGAGCCACCTCCAGGCCTGCAGGTCTCCGTGCATCCCTGGTCCAGGCCCCTGGAAAGCAGCAGCAATGGTAGCCCCATGCCCTCTCCCCCCACAGATAGCTGCTGCCGGCGGGATTCCCGCAGAACCACCTCCTGCAGCCCCTGGCCTGGGCCATGCTGAATACCAAGCCCCAGTCCAGTGTCGACAGTCCAAGCCACGCCCAGCACTGATGCTGCAGCACTGTGTGGAGCTGCTGCTGTCCTCCCTGTGCTGCTTGGGCTCCTGCTGGGACCCACATGGAACCGCTGGGTCCTGGCATTAGCCCGGGCAGTTCAGGGAGGAGAGTTGCAGCTCTGCCCGACTCACTGACGGTTCTAGGCACAGCTCGGGCTCCGGCAGTGCTGGGCTGGGGGCTGAGAGGGGTTGCTTCACAGGAATCCCGCTCCCTCCTGCTGCCATTGGCTGCCTCCATGGGGGTGTGAGGCTAGTGTCACCACCGCTCTCCAGAGGCCTGAACTGGGGATGCATGGGGACCCGTGGGCTTGGAGGCAGCTTGTGCTGGAGTTCCTAGGTGCTCCTGCCCTCCCCCGAACCCAAGCCATGGGGCCCAAGGGTTCCAGGTAGCCCTGCTGTGGCAGATCTGTGAGGGTCCTGGCAGGACGCAGGATCCGAGTGGCTGCAGCAGGAAGGCATGGCCAGGGGCATGCCCAGCCACCCACCTACAACCCTCATCCAGGGCCCTGAGCAGCTGGGCTAGCAGTGCCGGGAGTTTGCAGAAGGCAGTGCTGGGCTGTGGCAGAGCTGCGTGGCACCCTAAGGTCTGCGATGGGTTGGAACCACTTGGGACCCACTGAGCAAGTAAATGGGGAAGGCCAGGGCTGGTGCTGGAGCAGCTGCCCTCCACCTGGGCTGTCCGTGTCCAGCACTGCTGGGTCAAGGGTGGGGTGAGCCCATCACTGCTGGGGCCGTGCTCAGGCAGGGGGCATGCCCTAGACCCAGGGCAGTTTGGCAGAGACTCTGTTCAGATTGGCCATCCTGCCAGGGTTTACGGGGATCCCGCCTCCCCAGGCTCCAGACCCCCCCCACCCCTGCAGGCACCCCCTCTCCTCAGGATCCAAACCCCCCTCCTCCCCACACACACATACAGAGCCTCCCACACCCTCCCAAATTCCCCCTCACACACCCTGAACCCACCCCCAACCATATGGAGTACCTTAATAATTTTGCATAAGTTTGAGTTTTTCGGCGCATAATTTTGAGTTTTTAGGTATGTGATTAAAATTAAGATTAATTATGACTCTTTTTAATCGCACAATTAATTGCAATTATTATTATTATTATTTTTTTTTTTTTAACTGTTTGACCATCGTAATATTTAGTGAGATTTCCATTTATGCAAATACAAGATGAAGGGCTTCCCCTGCATCACCATACGGATTTGGGGGAGGGGAAAAACCTTGACTTGTATTTGACTAAATATGGTAGTTTTACCATCACCGAAACTACAGAGCTGAATGGCTGCAGAGGTAATTTGGTTTCCCCAATACTTTGGGATGAGCAGAAGTTGTCTCGAGGCCTTTGTTACATGTTGCGCTGTGAGCTGCCCAAATCCTGCCCTCTTCCATTCTGTTCTTCCCTGCTCCTCGAGGCTCCTCCCTGCCCCCAGTTTCAGAAGTTCTGAGCTTATTTGTTCTGTAATGCACCACAAATATTTATAGAGCTGTAAAAAAAATTATTAACAAACATAGGAATTTAATTAATATAACTAGTCATAGAATCATAGAAGTAGGGTCGGAAGGGACCTTGTAGATCTTCAAGCCCGACCCCCCCGCTCCTCCCTGCCCCGCCCGGCAGAAAAAGACTGGACTCAAATGAGTCCAGCCAGGTAGCCATCAAGCCTCTTAAAGATCCCCAGGGTAGGAGCCAGAATCACTTCCCTAGGAAGTTGGTTCCAGCTCCTAGCCGCCCTAACTGTGAAGTAGTTCTTGCGTATGTCTAATCTGAATCTACTGTCTAATAACTTGTGTCCATATACTTGAAGTATATTTTGATGAGTATATATGATTAGTTTCTTTATGTTCAAGAGAGTTGGTTTATGCTTGATGGACTTCTCTGTGTGTAAGATAACAAATATAATAGACTGCACGAGTTTAGGACTACTTTTAATGCAGTGTGTGTTACTGTTCTTAACATAGGATGCAGGTTTTTATTACTAAGTGCTCTAGTCATCTCTGTGTACTCCTAATGACCTTTAAGTAGGATGAACTTTTAACAGCTTTTGATCTGGCAAACTTGCATTTACGTTACAGCTGGCAGCCTGGTTACTCAGTACTTTGCATTAGTACTTAAACTCAAGTAATATTGAAATCATCTAGTCACACCATTGCAGAACTGCAGCATGCTCTTTGATCAGCCTGATTCATAGGTAACAGCATCAGTGGCATGAGAGTTTTATCAGGTTCTGGGTAAATGTTTCTTTCTTTCTTCCAGCTCAAGTACTTCTGGGATAAAAAAGATATAACAGTATTGACTCTTACTCAGTTTTTCCTATCAGGATAACTTTAAAAAAGTTATTTTATTGTTATCAAAAACAAATAAGAATCAAAGTATCTCAAGTATGTTGAAATTCTTTTTCAAGTATTGTCTCTAGACCACATGTTAGGGATAACTGTCTCTGCAAACTTGAGCTCAGCATGTTCTGTAAAAGAGTAACTACTAATACCTCTTCAGACTCCTTTGCTGATCCAGATATTTGCATTGAAGGTAACTGCGGCACTCTGTCTCAGACTGCTTTTTAGATTATGTGAGCAAGTAATGTCGGGAGATGGGAAGCCTTATTGTCCTGCTTCTGCAGGCCATCTTTAATCCATAGTTTTTCTCCTTGTGTATGTGGTGGTGGGTATTTTTGTTTGTTTGTTTTGTTTGTAAGCTTCCATCAATAAGAGTAGTGATGTTAGTGTTCATTAGTACCATTGGTATTTTCGTAGTTCTGTGACTATATTGCTTCTTGGCCTGTTTCATGTTATTACCAGTGTTTCAGCTCTGTTCAGTACTATTGGGCAAATCCTTGTGTCATGCCATTGGTCTTTTCTGTTTAATGACATTATTTGTAGTTTTATTATTGTGGATCTTAGCACAGCACTTTAAAGAAGGTCTTTGTCACTTCCAATGGCAAAATGTTGGTCTCTAACCTACATATTTAAAATACCTTACCTTTGTTTGTGCACCATCCAAGCCCAGCTTTTAGAAGAAATGGGAGACTCTGATTAAATTCTTTTTTTTGGAACAGTGGTTCTCTACCACATAGATCGTACATGTTGAACACAGTCCTACACTGTGCACCCTTCCTGGTTCCCAGCAGCCAATCTCCTCCAAATATTATGCACAACTCCACAGTCTGCCTCCCTCGTGGCTCCTTTACCAGGCATGCTGCAGAAATAGCCAATCTATCTCTGCATGCACTGGTCCTAGAATGGAATTAGCACTGTCACATTTTGTGAACTGTGCCTGGGCTAATTAGCCCAATTGCAGTGCCATACCAGGGGACTTTGTGCTTCCTGTTTGGGCAGTAGTGTGGGTGCTGACAGATATGGGGTGGTGGAAGGAATAAAAAATGCACTGTACTGGAAGTAGTAGTGCATTAGTTCAACCAGGCTCTTCACTTCAAGCTGGTTTCTTGGCACTTTTAGCTAAACCTGATTCAGTCAGCTGTTAAATAAGTGCCAAAAAAGCCCCAGTAAAGCATCCAATCTATAGATGTTGGGAAAGCCAAGTTCAGCTACCGTGCTGCTGCTTGTGGGCATATGCTGGGCTTGGCGCGGGAATGCACTGAGTTTAAAGTGCCCCTTTTTTGGGTTTTTTGCTTCTCCACGCCTGCAAGCAGCCACTGTGATGTTGTACCCCAGGAATATTGCATGGAGGTCAGACAAATTCTCCCTCTTTCTTTTTCCAACCCTGTGTTCCTTGTGGGCCTATCCATAGCCTGCTGGTTGAGAACCACTCTTTTATAGAAGGCAATTAAGAAACAGGCTGAGTTTACCTCTTTGGGGACTTCTTTGTCCTCAGAATAAACTCTTAAGCCAAGGCTGGGGGTAGGCTCAAGAATCGCTTTTGAGTCATTCAGGGATGCTTTAAGAATTAAGCTAACAGCTAGTGAAGAATAAGGACTAGTAAGTTTTGTTTTTGATTTGGTTTTTTTTTTTGTTGTTTTTTTCATTCATCCTGAAGAAATTGAAATTGAGGAACCCCATCTAGATGGAATGTTCTGGTCTTGGAGATTTAGCTCTTTTTCAAGTGTTACATAAAGACTTAAAATAAACTTCTCCTTTTGGCCTAAATTGGAAAAACTTATGTACTTGCTGTTGCTATTGAGAAAAAAGTATCCTGGACTTGTACGTTTTGAGGAAAAGACATTTTCTGTAGAAGGTGAGGTCTCTGCTCCAGCTGGGTTCTCAACTTTTTGGCTTCTGTATACCAGCACTTTCTTAGTGATATATAGATTGTGTTTGTGCCAGCAGTTTGCTCAAATACCTAACTGTTTCAGACAAAGTCCTGCCCTGCGCACATTTAGTGAGGAGCTGTAGAACTGAGTGTCATACATACATTAATATGTTAATAGATTGTCTTATATCTTTTGATATCCCTAGTATATCGTTATGTGGTTAACTATATATGTTGAACATAAGAGTCCAGGGTGGGTGTGTAACCGAGGGCAACTGGTCTGTTTCACCATCTTAATCTTCTGTGACCCATCTAAAAAGACAAAGTAGACTTAACACAATTAAGTTTGTATATGAATTGGCAGCAGTTCATGATCAGTGATATGGAAAGCTGCTGATGGACATAACAATAATTGCATGGAGATTTTATTCTGTCCTAGCCATTAGGATAACTTAAGATGGGTATCAGATTCCTTTTGTAGTGGGTGAGAAAAATGGACTGGCATCTTTTTAAATTCAGGCGTTCAGTCTCCCTGCACTATGGTGCATTTTCTAATGGGCCATATCCTTAGGCTTCAAAGTCTTCCTAAAGAGTCTTGTGTACTCTTTTCCTTTTGTAATTTAAATCTATCTAAAAAACCTTTGTTAGTCTGTTCTTGGATTTTGATTTTTTTTTCCATAAAAGAAATATGAAATATACTCCTGAAATATGTTCCTGAGAATACCTGCATTTTTCCCAGTTTAAGCTAGGTATGATAACAAATTTTGCAAATTTCTCCTTTTTTCCAAAAGTGAGCCCCTTTGATTAAATATCAAGACAAATTATCTTATTTTATTTGATCTACTTGTTGCTTGCCTGAAAGTGAGGAGAAAGGTGGACTAAAGCATCTGACTTTTTTTGGCCTACTCAGGTGATGATATTTCTAAAAATACAAATGTAGAAAAGGTAGCATCTCTCTCATTTGTGTCTTGAACAGTGAGGAAAAAGGATGCTTTCACAGAGGAAATCTATCGGGCACAGTTTGACCTTATTATTCCTGTCCCTGGCATAATCCCCCCTGTAGAAAAGTTAAAACTGACTAAGATAACCACCTTTACTTAAGAAAAAACATGTGAAAGGATTAAAAAAAAATGAAAACCTTGGGTAGACTTCATCATTCAGTGCACAGAACATGGGAGGGCGCCATCTTTGAACATGACAACAGTCATTCTTTGTTGACTTGTATCTCCTTTTCTGAATATGGTACAAAGCTAATCTTGGTGTCTAACCCAGTGTTTTCAGAGTCAAACAATCAAATCAGGATCTTTCCAATGTCATAATGACAAAAGAAAGTAGGGCTTGCAATTCTCTCAAGGCAAATCATCTCAACATTATTTATGAACATTTTTCTTACATAGTTGAAATATAAATACTGTATATGAAACTGGAATTTGATGTGGAATTAATAGGAAGTGCTATAAAATACAACATGATATTAAATTAATGCAACTATTGAAAGAATTTTTCTTTTAACATTTTGGGGTGATCCAACCCATCATCCATTAGACTACTTAATTTTCCTTACACGGTTTTCATCCCATTTTCAGTGTTCAATACAAGAAATGTAATTTTTTTGGCACTTGCATCTTGCAGTTTTGCATGTTGTACAGCTACACGTCAGCAATAATTCATCAGAAGCAGAATCAAGACATTTGTCGAGAAAAAGAGCTCCAGACAGATGTCTTCGTACCACTCCAAGTTCTTTTAGATTTAATATAGTTCTGTAGCTGGTCTTATCCAGGCTAAAGCATTCACATGCCACAAAGAAGCATCTCCTGAGATGTACATTTCGAATAGGGAAGGAAATGGGGGGGAAGCTGTGAGATCAGTTTACTTTTGTACAATGCACAATGAAGCTTGTTAAATGTTTTACAGTGAAGTGATGGCTGTAGGACCTTAAGGTATTCATCAGCTCCGTTAACTGTGTCCTCAGAAAGTGTGCCATCTTCAGCAAAACCTAAAAGGAATTTCTCTGATGCTGCGTTCAATACTGACAGTTTTATTCCCACTTTGCTGGTGATGTCACATCCTGTGAGAATGTGAGCCTTAATAAAAACACTGCACAAAGCTGGTCCTAGTTTCTGTTCAAGTATGTGAAGAACAGATCTGACTTTGGATTAAAGTAGGCTTGGGTAACAAAATCCAAAAGTCCTTTTTCACACAGTTGAAACAGATATCAAAAAAGGAGGACAAAAACATCTGTATCATTAGACGACAGTATGACCTGTGAAACCAGATGAAACTGCATCAAATAAATGGATGACCACGCAATCATCTACCAGCTTCTTCTAGTATCTGAACTAGCTCAATGAAACCATCCCAACACTCGTACATTTCAGATTTTGCCTGACAGGAAATGCTGGAAGCCTTGTAATCTTTGTAGAGATCATTAATCAACAGTAAATCATTTTCATAGGTGGCCAGAGATGTCTTTGCATCTTTCTCTGTGAGAGATGTCTTCATTTTTGTACATTTCTGAGTACTGCAAAATACTTGTTAGCAGGAGTGATTTTCCAGACAGCATTCCATTTCAATTTTTGTATGGCAAGATGAGAAATCCCTTGAGTGACCTCATATAGTGACTACCTTGCATAACTGATTTTAAACTTTAACACCTAATACATCACATTCCATCAAGGTATCCTGAGCACCATTCCCATGCAGGTACTTCCCAATAATGTGCGTGACAACTTTAGCTCAGTGAAACTTTCCCATCACTGGAACAATGTCTGTAAACTCTGATGGGTTGCACATTATTATATCTGCGATTAAATAGAATACTTCCTCATCACAAAAGGCAGGTAGAGATGTTTGATTCATCTGAGAGCAAACAGTCTGAAGGCTTATAGGGGATGCATAAGCCATTGCATAATCAGTAACAGGTTTTGGAATTACTGGTAGCAAACCAATATGCATCAGTGGTGGGTTTTTTTCTTAATAATAAACTGTGACATCCAGCCCATGTAGAAATGGGTGTGGCTGATGAGCTTTCACAAACAGTTACTTGTGAGTCTGGCTGCCCACATAACACAAAACAATAAACTGGGGCGGGCAATTATTTATTGTGGAGGGCTGCTCTACCCAGTTTTGGCAAGCTGTCAAGGGCCATATGGGTAGCCTGCCCCTTGACAGGTGCCCCGCCCCCTGGTTACCATCTTGGGACCAGTGTCCCAGGGCCAGCACTAGGGGGGCACAGGCTGGCAGGGAGAGGGGGGAGCTGGTACAGCTCAATAAAGCCCCTGCTGGCTAGGACCCTGTACTCCTGCTGCCCTGCTCTGAGCCCTGCTGGCAGTGGCCCTGGGACACTGGTGCAGGCCCTGCTTCTGCACTTGCTCACTCCCAGTACCTTCCCAGCCCTGCAGTACAGGCGGGGAGCAGCACGCAGCCCTGACCCCCTGCTTGCTGGCAGGGGAGGAGCTAGTGCGGAGCGTGGGGAAAAGTGGCCCCTCTCCCACCCCGTGGCCGGCACTCCCTGCTGCAGCCACTCACAGCCCACGCAGGGCTGTCCTGAGCAGGCACAGGCAGCCCCATGCAGGCTGTGCAGGAGCCCGCTGAGGATTCCCTTGGATCTTACTGCCCCTGGTTCCTGTCATTTTTGACAGGAAACAAGGACAGATTAAAAAAAAGTTGAAAATTAAAATTTAGGGGCCCTGTGGGCTGGATAGAATGGCTTTGTGGGCTGGGTCCAGCCCATAGGCCATATTTTGCCCACCCCTGCATTAAACCCAAATACTGCTATTAAGCAACAGTAACTGGTCATTAAAATAATATACAGTAAATAAAAGAGTACACAATAAATTGAGCAGTTGAATAACTGTTGTTTATTTATTAAAATAAGACTAGCAGACACACACACAAAATCAGTAATTATTTGGTAGGGCATTATATAGTACCATTTTTTTTCAGTTAATGGATGTGGAGCTTACATGGATGTAGTAACCTACTTTCTTTTGTCACTGTGACATTGGAAACTTCTTTAGTGGATTGTTTGTCCTTGAAAATATTGGGTTAGATACCAAGATTACCTTTGTACTATACTTTAAAAGAGGAGATACCAGTCACTAAAGAGAGATTGTCACCATGTTAAAAAATGGTGCTGTCCCACGTTCTGTGCACCAAATGGTAAAGTCTACCCAAGTGTTTTTATCCTTCCTCATGTGGTTTCATAAGTACAGGTGCTTACCTTAGTCAATTTTGACTCATCTACAGGGGTCTACGCCAAGGGCTGAACTATATATTTTTTCTCTAAATGCTATCTTTTATATGCTTTTTAACTACTGTATTACTGTAGCAGAGAAGGTATAGAATAGTGTTGCTCCCACTATGATTTATTAATTTTTTTCTCCTTATATAAAAGTATACTTGTAGTGTTCCCAGAAGCTCTAGATGGGTGTATCGATGAGGAAATAAAAATATCTCTATTCTTCAAAGGTTGCTTTTGCGCATCAGAAGTCTTTAACAGATTTGCGAAAACATGCTAAATTTTAGTACGTTGCGTTAATAAAATCTTTCAAGAGAAATAAGTTTTAGTATTTTACCAAGTCTCTTAAGTGTAAGAATGTAGTTTTGAATATAGTTGAAATTTCATTGCTGTTGTTTGTTTTGGGGTCACATTCTTTCCATACCAATGCAATTAGTCTTTTAGCATCATTCCTATGATATGAGTAAGTAAAGGAGTTCAGCAGAGATTTAAAGGATGCCAATTTCTTTAGCATTCCATTGGTATTTGTCTGATTGATTAAAATCAAGAACCTAAAAATGCAGCTCATAGATCCCCCCCATATTTGATATACGTGTGAAACAGAAACACTTGCAGGTAAAACTTACTGTCCCCCAGGGTGGATTTGATTTAAATCAAATAGAATTAAATCACTGATCAGGGAGTCTCAATTTAGTCATTGCTTTCTACAAAAAGTGCTTTCTTGTTGTTTTGATATAACCATTGTGGAAATAGACTTCAGGATAGTCAGCATACATTCTACATTTCTCTTTAGCCCAATGTTGAGAACTTTGGCTATGACAATTCCATTTTTTCACAGTTTTGTTCGCAAATTATCAGATTCGGCCAGTTCTCAGTATATCACTTAAAACAGTCCACTACTGAGTTCCATCTCTGTTTTGTGGGAGAGTTTGGTTCCTCCTGCTTTCTTTGGAGCAGCAGCTTCAAAGTGGTTGTTATAGAAGTGTTTTGCAATTTCAACAATTATGCTCAAAATGTTTCTCTCTTATTTCTGCTGCCCCTTCTTTCTTGCATTTATCCCCAGACCTTCTCTTCTTGGCCCAGATCTACTCTACCCCCAACAATCCTCTATTCATTTAACTTCTTGAAAATTTGTACTTTTAGAGAGAAGTAAGGGCTTGACTCTGTGTACACAAACTTGCAGAGAGACAATAGGGCTGATCCTGGATAATCAGGTCTCTTATCTCATCTTCACATACTTCTATTAACAAGGATGTTATCTCTGGAGGCATAAATCCACAACTGAAACTAAGCATCACAGAGATGCTTAATGGGGTCTTCTAGATTGAGCATGGAGTCCCATTGGGTAGAGTGGTTTTCTTTAATCATTACTAATCTATAGAGGAGCCTCTAGGAACCCCATAAGATTGAACCCCTAACATAGTCCATGACCTGTTGTGACCTATTGAAAAACTTTTCTAAAAATGTTACATGAATATATTGTGTCAAATAGTATGTAATTAGAAGCTATAATCTGTATTCCAGGATGATGTCTGAGCTTTAACGTATCTTAAATTAAAATTATCTTTATATACATTTATTTTTTTAAGCATCTTAATTGAAAAATACAATTAAATTTAAGAAATACATTTGTTTTGTTTTAAATCTGATAAAAAAAAAATTAATGCCTCCTGCTGTCCCCTAATTCCCCAGGTACTTCTAATAAAAACATGCCTTTCGTGTTTATCAGTAATGTTACTTGGCTTTAAAATGCAAATATTGTATGGAATTATTTTATATCTGAATGCTTTGTGATGCTGTTCTCTTGTCTGAAAACTTTACTTTTGTTATACTTTTAATTTGCATCAGAGCAAGGACAAGATTGCATCCTACAGCAAAACTCCAAAAGTGGATAGGAGTGATGTTGGGAAAGAAATGAAAGACAAGTCTTCCATGAAACGTAAACTTCCGTTTACTATCAGTCCATCCAGAAATGAAGATCGAAATTCAGACACAGGTAGAATCTTTCTATTTTCTCTCCTAATCATGTGTTTGGAATGAGCATTGTAATTAAAACTAGTTTACAATACGATATTGACTTTTTCAACACAAGGATAGTAGGTAAAACATATGTGCTTACGTGCTTGTTTCTGATGGGTTTTTCATCCTGTCAAGCACTTGCATGCCAATGTAGTGCCTCTCAGCTATTTTTTTCTAGTCATCCGCCAGTCTTACTCTTCGCTTTTTGTATTTTTGTCATAAATCTGTCACCTTCATTGTCATCGCCAAATGTCCAAAGAGGGGAGGGTAAGTTCCTCGTCTAAAACACATTCCTTTGCCTTTTGTGGCCTTCTTTTTTTTGTCTTCCATGCGGATCTCTAATGAATGCTAAGTCCATGGAAATAAATACCCCCATAGCAACTCATAGAAGAAATTTTTCCTGCAGCCTGAATTTCTGTAAGCTATAAAGGACATACCTGCTTGATGTTTTTTGTAATTCAAACACCTACCACTAGAATTATTTGCTTGAAGTTTTCATGGTCTTTCTTACTACACCTCCTTTAGAATCAGGATAACAGGGAGTTTTAGGATACCTCGCCTACTCCAAAGTATAATTTTCTCACAGAAATACAACTCCCTTGAACAGGCCTCCAGTCCAATAAGTGCTCCAATAACAACAAAACAGTAGGAATGCCTTCTTCCCTTTCCCAATTGTGGTTGAAAGAAAAATGCTTCAAATATAGCACTTTTTCAGTGCATTTATTTATAGCATCATTTCTGAAGCAGCTTCTCTTCATAACAAGGTTGACTATGCCTGTAAGCTTGACACCTCCATAAGCAAGTTGAAAACTAAATACAGGATTATAGTATATCTCCCAATTGTTTACTACAGGGCTGTCCAACTTCAGTGTGAGCAGGGATCGTCTGCTGTGCATGACACATGCTGTGGGGGCAGGCTGGTGCTGGCATGCAGCTCATGGGATTTCCCTCTTCTCCCCCTACTCCATGGGCCCTGCCAGGATTCATTTTCCCCCAGCTATGTGGGCAGTGACATGTGGCCACCCAAGATCCCATTGTGTGGGCTGCACAGGTCATGTTGCTTGGCTGTGCAAACAGTGGCAAGAGCATGTAACCCCTTCTGGGACCTTCCCTACTATGGCAGTGGGAGAGGTGGCTGCCATTTGGATAGCCCTGATTTACTGTACAGCCATAGTTAATATCATACAGTGATCTGCCTCCTGAATGCGCAGACCCAAGTGAAACTGCATGACTTTTGTCCACAAAGACAAGAATGATAAGCTGTCCTAGTTTTAGTTTGTAGCAGAGCCATTCACATTACATGCAAGAAGAAGTCATGTCATCAGATGTCAATTTCTAGTAGCTCTTTGGAATTGTAGCATCTTTTGCAGTTAAGTGAAGTCTCTTGATTCTGAAAAAGCCATGTTCTAAGCATAAATTCTCAACACACTACCAGAATCTGCTATATTGGGTAGAGCATTTAGTTTGAGACACCAATAGTATTTATATTTTAGAGTAATTTAGAATAATATAGTGTTTTACATGAATGTTACAGTTGTAAAAACCTTCAAAGTAATCATCACATCATGTAAGATTCTATTGCTATGTAATGTTTTATCAGTAGCATCTACTGTAACAGTTATAAGAAAGAGAAGGTTCATTATGCTAAGCACTGCACAGATGTATAAAAATGACATTTCTAGTTCCAAAGAAAATGTCAGGTATACAAGGTAAGCAGGTAGCTTAGACCCTGAGCAAGGGTGAGGTAAAGCAATAGGATATTCATAGGTATGATCACAACCTGATCTCTGACTGGTTGTTGCAGCTTTCTGTCTACTTTATGGCAGAAGTAACTAGTATCATCCCTGTTTTACAGATGAGAACCTTAAAGTTAAGTGGTTGCTGAGGCAGTCCAGAGTCAGTGGCATCCTTGGGTTTTCTAGTCTAAATTCCTTCCTAATTCATTAGACTAGACTGCTGTCTCTGATGTTGCCTGTGCATGCTGATTGTACTTAGAGAAGATTGGTAAAGGGAATTATAGTGAGAGAAAAGGAAGTAGGAGAATTGGGGTGATGCCAAATGGGGAGCAAGAGGCAATTGGAGCAAAATGAAAAGGACAGTTGGAGAGTTAGAAAAAAGAATAGAAAATGAGGTATTTCATGAAAAGCTTTGTCACCTGTTAAATATACCTTTTGAGTAATAAAGGGAAATGGAAATAATTACTTAAACCTTCAGATTAGAGTGATACTAATACAAACTCTGACTTCTGTCCTTTTTTCACAGTAGTTTATATTATCTTAGGAAGTGATCAAAATCAAATGATAATAGATACTAAAGAAGTGCAGCTAGTGCTAGTAATTAACATGACCCTGAAAAAGTCTGTGGTTATATGTTTGTCCCCCTTCCCAGATTTTTCATTGGTCCTTATGAATCTCATAATAAAAATATTTTTAAAGTTTTCTAGGCTTGCCAGGTTACCTATCAAATTGCTTTTGATTACAGATTTCTAACATTTATTATCCTTTATTTAAGATAATGACCAGTTTTGTTTGTGTTATAGAAGTGTTCTTCTGAATAGGTAATAGAAATATTGATAGGTTTGCTGCCCTTTTACTTTGAAAATGGAATCATCAGGTAACTCATCTCTGTGCACACACCAACACCCAAGAAAAAGTGTGGTTATTGTTAAAGCTACAGTGCCTGTAAAATAGTTCGTCTCCAAGAACAGATAGCGTTGATTGCCTTTTTGTCATGTGGGCCAAATGGACAGTGCCTGATCTGTGTGCTGGCCTGATCTGACTTGTGGGGTAGGGGAGGTAAGGAGTGTGGCCCAGGCCTGATCCAGCTGCATTGAGGCAGGGGCGTGGCCTGGCCCCAACTTGGCCCTGCAGTTAGGAGCAGGTGTGGCCTGGCCTTAACGTAGCTACATGGAAGGGAAAGGAGTATGATTTGGGTCCAATCCAGCCACATAGAGGTCGAGGGGTGCTTCCCAGCCCCAATCTGGTCGTGTGGGGCTTAAGAATTTGGCAGATGGGGAGGACTGGCAGTATTAAATGCCACTGCTTCTCCACCTCCAAATTTCCTAAACCCATGGAGAGTCCCATGGGCCAAGGGTTGAACACTAGGCCTGTGCAAATAGAGAAGTATTCAATTTGGATTTGGCTGATTCAGAGGACAATGATTGGATTTGGAGATTCAGATCACAGTCCCAAATAGATTTAGCCAAATCGGCTTTGAAGATTTAGCGCTTATTCAGAGAGATTTGGTGATTTGGCTATAGACTATAATGAGGATGCACTGAAATACCTATAGCTTCGTCATTTTTTGGCAGATTTGGATGAAAATGGCAGTAATGGTATTATCCCCTTCTGAGGGCATGAAGCCTTCTAAGATTCAAAGAGAGAGATATGGGGGTTTCTGGGAAACTGCACTTCAAGGCGCTGACAAGCAAAACTTGTGATGCATGTTACTTTGTGTGTCAGCGGAATGAAAACTGCAGGGATGGGTAGCCATTGTTCTCACCCTCACAACTCCATTGCAACCACTAAGCCTCAGGCCTCTCAAAAATCTTGCAGGTCTGGGCTTTCCATAGCCAGGACTGTGCAGTTGCTGGAGGTTATCTGGTGCCTCCTGCTCCTACCCACCTTTCACCGGGGAGGTTTGCAGTCCTGGCGTTTCCTGGGGCTGCTGCGCCACTGGCAGTTCCACCCAGGCCTCCGTACCCTGGCAAGGTGCAGTTTTAGGTCATGCCCAGAATGATGTGGGGCTACCTCCTCCCCATATAGCCCCAGCACTTATACCTTCAAGTTCTTCCTGGTACGGGAGCTCAGCAGGGAGATGTTCTTCCCCTGTTGTCTGGTGAGGATCTAAACTACCGCCTCCCGCTCTTGAGAGTGGGGCATTAAATGGCCGCCCTCGTTAGAACCTGTCCTGCCACATGCATAGCCCCTCATGTGGGCATGAGGGAGGCCTGCCAGGTTTCGGGCAGAGTGGTGCAGGGGATTCTGTGAAACTGCACCTCAAACTGTTGAAAGCAAAACTCATGTTACTTGTGTATGTTAAGGGGTTTAGGTTGTAGCTGTGTTGGTCTAAGGACATAGCCCAGACAAGGTTCTTGGGGTCAATCTGATATCTTTTATTAGATCAAATGAATAGTTGGAGAAATTCTTCTTTGGAAACTTTCAGGTTTGTCAGGCTGAGGAAGTATCTAGTTGGTGTGTGCTCTTCCTGGATGGAAAGAATAGTAAAAGAAGCCAGAGGCTGGCATGCAGTGCAGGTAAGAAAGCCAGTCAGTGAAAATGTAAATTGAGGCATCAGGGGCTGACAGACAGGCTTGGGGGGTGGGAGGTGGAAGAAGGATGTAGCAGGTAAAAATAGAGAGGTACATGCTACCTCCGTCCTGTGATCGAAGGTTTTGCTGCTGCACATGCTCTCCTGCACCATTAGGTCGCGCATGCCTGCCAGCACATGAACCATACTGGACTGCAAGGGATCCAGCTGATTTTTGATGCCCTCCTTCACCTGCCTCACTAGTGCCTGCACCTCTGGCAGTGGTGACACTTAGGGGCTGCATGAACACCCCTTGAGCGTGCTGGTGAACACCCTGTGAGGCCGCACTCTCCACTTAGGAGATGGGCAGGGGGGCAGGCGGGAGCACTAGCTAGGGAGTGTGAGCGCTGAATGTAGGCCGCGTCCGCTTCCAGAAGCCTTGCAGCGACTTCTGGGAGCACACCGGTTGCTAAGTTTTTTGCCATGGGGGACCCCCTCCCCCAGTTGGTGTGATTGGCCATGGGGGGATCCCAACCCCCCTGGTTGCTGACTGGTCACTGGGGAGGCATGTGCCTCCCCTGCCTAAGGCAGCAGCAGTTACCCATGACCTCTGGTGAATGCGGCTTGCCTCAGCCAAGAACTTTGATCCCCTGGAACTTCTCCATTTGGTTCTCAAGTTCCTAAACTATGGGGATCACCTGGCTAAGGAGGGCATCGCCAGTGCTGAGGGTCTTGGTGGTTGTGAGGAACGGCTTGAGGACCAGCAAGATCTGGGAGATGGTATCCCACTCAGTTCTGTTAAGGGGGCTACTGATCCCAATCTCCCTGAGCAAGGCCATCTCGGGATGGCCTTCTGTTGTTCCACCAGCCATTCCAACATCGAGTAGTTTCATAGTTTCATAGTAGCTAGAGTCGGAAGGGACCTAGGTAGATCATCTAGTCCGACCCCCTGCCTTGGCAGGAAAGAGCACCGGG
>NW_017728886.1:180724559-180737718 GCF_001723895.1 Crocodylus porosus | reverse complement strand
AAGACAGAGGCAAAGAAATCGTTAAATATGTTAGCTTTGTCATCTGGCGTGATGACTAAGTTGCCCATCGTATCCTGCACGAGTATGTGGAGTTCCACTGAGTTTTCCACATCCTGCATGATTTTTGTGCTGTGGGATGCCATCTTCCTGCATTTTGAAATCCGCTGGTTGGCAGTGATGGTGCCATTACTGGCAGCCCTGTCCCCCTCCAAAACATCCCTGACTATGAGGTGGAACTTGTGTGCAACATAGCAGATGCCAATAAAGTTGACATCACAGACCTCCTTGACCATCTTGGTCCTGTTGTCAGTGACCATGAACCCGTGGGTGAGCTGCCTTGCTAGGGAGCCACCCCTGCACCATGCAGTTCATGGCCACCATGATCTCCCTTGCCATGTGGGACTCATCCAACACCTCTGCTTGAAGATGAGCTGAGCCCACTGACAGGCTCACTGATTGCACCAGTGCTCTGTGAGGGAGAGGTAGGCATGATCTCCACCCCAGGATGAAGTGCAGAGCAACCTGTGGCACTGCTTTGCACAGCTCCTCCCTCAAGTACTCCCTGCGTGCCTCGTACAGGGAGGGCATCACTGTTCTGCTAAAGATAGTGTGTGCGGGCACTGGTAGGTTGGGGCCACGAGCCACCTGAACCCTGGCCGCTCAACTAAGGAGAAGGGCTGGTCATCTGGAGCAAGCATCTCCCCAGTACTCTGGGTGACCTCACTCACCTTCTGAACACATCCCCCTTTGTCAGCAGCTTTCCCCCACCACTCCAGGGTGGCGTGCCTCTGCTTTGTGAGGATGGGGGCTTTAGAGTAAGAGGGGGATTTCACTTTGGGCACACCACCACTGGTGCTAAGCTGAGAAGGAGCAAGGGCGAGGGGATGCGGCCTGCTGATATACAGCAGTATCCTATGGTGGTGAAGTGTTCTCCTCCTTTCCCTGGCTGATCTGCCTTTGACCGTGCTGGCGGATGGCATACTTGGGATTATCTGCTACCTCAAAATGATCCCACACTACACTACTTCCCTGCTTCTGGGTTGAGGGTGGGGATCCTGCCTTATCCCCCTCCTCAGCAGGCAGAGGCACAACAACAGGAGATAACTCAGCTGAACCACTTGCCTCCACAACCTCAACCTCCCATGAGGTGCTGCTTTCCAGAGAAGGAGACCTGGCTCTAGGGGAAGTTTGAGAGCTATGGAGCACAAACTCAGATTTCCCCTCCTTCCCCAGAATGTCTTTTGCTAGGGCACTCAGGTTCCCTGTTTCTAGATCCAGCTCCTGCTCTAGCACTGGGAGACTCAGCTGGGAGATGACATTGGGGTGGAAGAGACTGCCATTCTCATGCTGGTGGCTATATCTGGTGTTAGGGGAGGTGATGGGGGGACAGATACTGCTCCCACTGGCAGCAGAAGACTCATTTCTGCCAGGAAAGAGGATACGTCTGTTTGGGGGGGAACTTGCAGCTCTTCCATTAACCCTCTCTAGCCCCTTGCCTTGCCTTGCCAGAAGACCTGGCAGCTGCCTTTCCAGCAAGCTTCATATTAATCTTTGCTGTGCTGGAAAATGTGTGTGTGTGCAGCTGTAATATCTCTTTTTATCTCTGTGTGTGTGTGTGTGTGTGTGTGTGTGTGTGTGTGTGTGTGTGTGTAACTAACTAATATCTCTTCTCTGTTTACTGTGAGTATGTGTAATGTATGTGCTTTTCTGTACAGTGATGGATCATGCTGCCAGGGAAAACAGCTTTTTTTTTAAAATGTGTGGTGGGGGGGACGATAAGAATAAGAGGTTTTGTGGGGAAGAGTAAGTTGAAAGAAATGGATTGGATTGAGATAAGTAGAGGGATTCTAGGCAAGGGTAATTAGTAAGCTGTATCCAATTCTTTCCAAGAACAGAAACTAGCAGGAGACTGACTAGGAAGGCAAGCCAGTCCAGTAGTACCTTTCAGATGCTGTTGCTCAGTGACAGAAAGGCTGCAGACTGAGGCTTATGCTGTTTCTTGGTCCCTCCCCAGAACACTGTGATTGGAAGGGGACTCAGGGAAAGATCACAATCACTGGCCAGCTATACATGTCAGTCTTTTCCCCCTTGCTCCCCCTCCCTCTTCACAGTTTCTGTTCCCCTGAAAGACTGCCTTCTGAATCTCCAAATTAATTTGGAGGTGTGTTGCTTTTTTTCTCCCGATTCCATTCAGATTAAGTGATTTGGTCTCCGAATCAGGCCAAATCTTTTCCGAATGGAATCGGCAACTGAAGCTTCACACACCCCTATTGAACACCCCGGTGTTGATGGTCAAGGCTGTATTCTAATGAGTTTTCTTTTAAGTTAATTACTGATGGGGGGACATTTTGTCTTTTCTTAGTGATTCGATTATTAGAACTGTCACTGGGTTATCGCCACAATATTAGCATGCTAATTAGGAGGGTTTCTGATGCACGTTTTGAACTTTCATTTTCTCACATATAATAGCATCAGCCTTTTGTAAATTATTCAAATTTGGCATGACGGAAACTTAATGGTAATTCATTTGAAGGTAGTTTTTCAGTTTCTTGAAAAAAATGTTTTGTGTAAGAAAATCCTTTGAAAACAAAGTGTTTTGGCAAATTATCTCTATGTACTTAATTTTAAAGAACATTTGTTTAGCTAAATGTAGCTTATTGAGTTTATATATCTTATTAGTTAAGAGTAATACCAGTTATCTTTCAGGTTTGATTGTAGGATTTACATTATAATAGTTTCATATTTTTTATCACTGTATGAATATGTATACTCTGCTCTCAGGAAGTGTGTTAACGCTCATTGACATATCCATTGGCATTGGCATCTAACTAGGTACCAGTAGAAGTGAAAATAGTTAGACAGAACTCAGTTCAATCACTGCAGGCCTGCTGGAGATCCTGTGTATTTTCATGGCTAGTCTACCGTAAAGCTTGTGCAGCTGTATCTTTGTTTAAAGTTAGTAAAAATTAATTTGGGTGTGTTTTAAATATGCTACAATTATACTTCAATTGCAGCGTAGGTGTAGTTTTCCCACACTTTTTGTTTTGGAAGTGTAGGGGGATTTCATTTGTTTTATTTACTTTTATTTTTCCTGAAGATGCAAAGTGTATTATTCTAAGATAGATAATCAAAATCAGGAAAGTGATGATGATGGACACCAGAGTAGTGTGGCTAGTAATTAATTCATGGAAGAACACTTTTCTTGTATAGTAACAGCCATTCTGAATTCAGGGCTTCTAATTCAAAGCTAGCCATTTTATTTAAAGAATATAATTTATGTAGGGTATTTTATTTCTCGCCTTTTCAGCAGGTTTCTGACTTAAAAATCTAAGTAAAAGCAGTTGATGAGCATTTTTAGGCGAATGCTTTTTATTGGTTTGTTTTGTTTGATTAATAGGGGAAAGGATGACAGAAAGGATGCCTACAACTTTATCAGGGGCCACCAGTAAGGACTCAAAGTCTGTTCACCAGGGCCCTCCCTTGGAGTCGCCAGGAGCAATGGCCACAAGCTGAGGAAGGATAGGTTTAGAGTAGATATTAGGAAGAACTACTTCACGGTAAGGGTGGCCAGAGCCTGGAATAGGCTTCCCAGAGAGGTGGTGCTCTCACCTTCCCTGGAAATCTTCAAGAGGAGACTGGATAGGCACCTGGCTGGGGTCTTATGACCCCTGCCATCCCCCAGTGCTCCTTCCTGTCCATGGCAGGGGGTCAGACTAGATGATCTGTCTAGGTCCCTTCTGACTCACTGATTCTATGAGTTTATCTAAATGACAGAAACTGACTTGAATATAGGGCAATCTTCCTTTTGCACCTTGAGTACTAACTAAAGTAGTTCTTAACTTTTATTTATAACTTTTTTTTATATAGCTGATAGTAATCCTAGTTAATTTGTGAATAAAGAGAACAAATAATAAATTATGAATAAATCATTTTTGACAAACTGAATAGTTTTAGTTTTCCAAACATTTCATTATTTGTAATATTTTGTGTGCGTTTGTCTTTCCTTGTTTTTCCCCTAATTCCCATTTTTTTAAAACAAGTAGTACTCAGAACAGATGGTACTATATTTTCTGGCATACTGTACTCCCCTTGTTTTTTGGGAAAGCGGAATGAAGAAAAAAACTTTTTCTAGACTCATAGCTGAATGAGGGCTGCTTGGAGTAGGGAAAGAATAGTTTTGCTTCTCAGTATCACTTGCTCATTCCTTGCAAGCTCTGCAGTTCAAGCTTTAATCCTGCGACAGCCACTCCTGAAACTGTCTGCAGCTTTTGAAGTTTACAAGGAGAGAGTGAGCTAAAGTTTAGCTGCAAACTCTGCCCCTTTTACATAGTCAGCCCCTGGCAACTATTACAGCATCCCTATGCATTCATTTCAGCACAGAAATCAACTCTTGCTTAAAACGTGCACCCCAATTTGGGATAGCTAATTTTTGGGCAAAGACACATTTGGGATGGAAGTAAATACTATGATAATACTTTAGCTGATAATTAACCAGTGTCAGCAGGCACAAAATAACCACCTTACATGTTTCCATGTATAAATCTTAATACAACCCAAATCTTTCCTCCTGTGTATGTGAACATAAACATGCTTACATTTTTGCTAATTCACGATAAAGATTTTTTATAATTAAAGATAAGTGGTTGTATAAGTGTTTTCAGGATCGATACTTTACTTACCACTTCATTTATTAAGCATCTTGTTAACACTCGCTTGCAGATTTTGTGTGTTGTACTAGTTTCATTTTGTAAACTTTAATAATCTGTCCAATCTATACTGTCTCAGCACCTGCTAGAACCCTCCTATATTTCTCTGTGGTATGATGCATACTCAGTATATCCCACCATTCTCTGTGCATTTGACTGCTCCTTTATGACAAATCATTATACCTTCTCCTCTAAAATTAACTTACTGACTTCAGACGGTGTACCTAGATTATGTTTGTCTTGCATCATCCAGTACTTTGGTTGTCATCTTTGACTGTGTCATCTAACCTCATTACTGTTAAATATATTTCTCTTTTCTTTATGCCTCTCCATTTCCTAAGTTCCTTTATAGGTAGTAATTTTCACTCAGCAGCAGCCTATCCTTTGGCTTATCTTAGATCTGTTTGCTGTTATTGACTATTTGGGTTCTTTTAACTAGATTTATATTCACATTTCTTTGGCTATCTAATGGGGAATTTTACATGGAACTGTAGGAAATAAATTACTACTAAACCTTAGTATGCTAATTATACTGCATTTCTTTTGTCTGCTAAAGTGGTCATCCTAGTTTTACATGATTTGTTTTGAAAAACCCTTGGTGCATATTACTTATTTAGCTCTTTGTCCTCTTAAAGTGCTTCAGAAAGACTGCTGAAGAATTTAATTTTTTTTCCAGCCCTAAGAATAGATAGAGTTCTGTTTTTCTTAGGTTATCATCTGTCAACCATGAGTTCCCTAAAATAGCTGACAGTGGTTCTGATGGAATATCTGCTAGTTCAGCACTTTTCATCAGATTCTATAATTTAGACCTGTAGCAGCAAGAAATGTAGAGAAGTATCTAAATACACTGTCCCCTTATAACTTTTATAATTTTTAAAAGGAAAATTTTAGTCCAGCAGTTTTTTTGTTTTTTGGGGGGAGAGCTTTATTGTTAATATTAATTTAATATCATAAACAGCTACATAAAATATGTTTGAACACAAGGTATGTTCTAACATGGTGGTGGAAAAGTGTTTTTCTTGAGTGACAGATGCATGATTAGAAATCACTTCTAAATAAATGCAATTAAATGACCTTTCATAGTCAAGGATCCAGAAATGTTTTTTAAAATGTGTATTGCATACACGAATAATTTTGCCTGCTACTGAAATGTGTTCAGTGGTGGAATCTTGCAGTCTGGCTAACCTGTGGTCTGCAAATGCCTCTGACACTCTTCGAAAAAATTGTCACGGAGGCCATAAGAAGCAACCAGCACAGATTTGTTGAGGGCAGGTCATGCCTAATAAACCTGGTGTCCTTTTATGGACAAGGGGCATGAGAGTGTCATCATTAACCTAGACTTCAGCGAGGTCTTTGATACTGTTTCCCATGAGATCCTATCAATTAAGCTGAAGGGTACTGGCCTACACCAGGGAGGTGGGTTATCATTTGGCCCAGAGGTGGGATGGCCTTACACTGGAGGGCCATCTCCTAAGGTATTCCCCAGGGATCAGTGCTTGGGCCTGTGCTCTTCAGCATCTTTATCCACGACTTGGATGAAGGGGTAGAAAGTGCAATGATTAAGTTTGTGGACAACACCAAGCTGTGGGGAAATGCAGGCATGTCTGAGGATAGGGTAAAGATCCAAGATGACCTCGACAGACTGGCCCTATGGGCTGGACGCAATCAGATGAGGTTCAGTAGGGACAAATGCTGGGTCCTTCATCTAGGTAAAAAGAACCTTTACCTTATCTATACAGTGGGTGGTGGACCACTGTCTGGAACTGTATCTGGAAGCAACCTGGGGCTGACAATCAACCAGAAGGTGAATATGAGCCAACAGTGCGATGAAGTCACCAGCAGGGCAAATAGAACTCTAATATGTATCAGGTGATGTGTTGCAAACAGATCCAGAGAGGTGCTCCTCCTCCTCTATTCAGCACTGGTGAAGCCACAGCTGGAGTACTGTGTCCAGTTCTGGGCACCACACTTCAGGAAGGATGTGGATAAACTCAAAAGGGTGCTGACAAGAGCCACGCAGATGATCAGGGGCCTGGAGGATAGGCTGTATGAGAAGAGACTCCAGGAGCTGGGTTTGTTCAGTCTGAGCAAGAGAAGACTCAGAGTTGACTTGATAGCCACCTATAGGTATGTCGAGGGTGAACACCAAGATATGGGGAGCAGCTCTTCAGAAGGGCATCCCTTGGGAGGGTGAGAACTAATGGGCACAAGCTGAGGAAAGATTTAGGTTGGGTATTAGGAAAAACTTCCTTTCCATAAAGGTGTCTAGAATCTGGAACACACTTCCAGCAGGGGTGGTGCAGTCATTTTCCTTGGAGGTGCTCAAGAAGAGGCTGGACGAATACGTCTTTGAGCTCATTTGAGCCCAGTAAACTTCTACCCATGGCAGGGGACCGGACTTGATCTTACAGGTCCCTTCTGGTCCTTTGATTCTATGATTGGGAAACAGTTTAGACTAGATTATATTGCCATCATTGCTGAATGCACTTTTTCAATTTTAAAGCAATAATATGTATAGGTGAGATAAAAAATGAGCGCAACATACAGCATACGGTGCAATACAGAAGACATCTTCAACTATTTTGTTGTTTTAGGACATTGTTTTTTTGGCTGAGCATAACAACATTGAAAGGTGTCATTCTGAAATACTAAATATTTTAACATATGATAGCTGTAAGTTATTGTAATAAATGTAGAGTTAAAATTTAACTTGGGATATTTAACTTTTAAATATTTAAAACTTTCTAGAAAAAAAACCATGGGTATGAGTTCATAAACAGCAAATCATGCCACACAAAGCAGAACATATATTGTTTTGATAAATTATTAAATTAGTAGATAAAGTAAACAATTCATGTAAACAAATTAGTGGATGAAGTAATTCGTGGAGGAAATATTATCTCTCCATAGTTGAGGTTCAAATAAGATTTTATTATCAGTTTTATTCTTACTTCCCCTCACAAATGCTTCTTTTTATTAGGGTTAGGGCATAAGTAGCAATCTTTGTAACACTTTTTTTAGATTTTCAGTTCAGAATTAGGCTTCAGAAATGACTTTTTTTAAATGTTAAAAGTGTCTCTCTTGGGATTTTTTTTGTTTGTTCTGCTTTTAAAGCCACTTGTTATACTTGTGATCTTTCATTATTAAAGTAATTTTGACTGAAGTAGTTGAAATGTTAAAAGGATGCATTCATTTTGAGGGTTCAGTAGAGAATTTATTAATGATGCAGCGCTTCGCTGTTTTTCTGTGCCTGGGAGAGGATTTTTACTACCAGTGCTATATGAAAACAATCAACTTTTGTTAAGTAAGACACAGTTGTAGGAGAGGGACTTCAAAAGTGGTGAGAAAAGAGGAGCCTATAGCAGGCAGACAAGTCTGTAATAATTTTTAAAAAAAGGTGAAGGAGGAAACTTTCATCAGGAAGGAAAGGAAAAGATAGAAACAGAGGAGACCTTGGGGTGGGGAGGAAGCTAGAATCAGAAACGGAGAATAATGGAAGAGTAACAGGAAAAGGAGGGCAACAGAAGGGATTGCAGATGGCTAGAGGAGTGTGAAATGGCATAAGATGAGTGCTCAATGGGACTTAATACTCCATATGTATATGTCACTTGACAACGTAACTTTAGTTTCCCAAGTCACTTAAGCACTTTCGCAAAGGTTGTGCTTAATGTGTTGGTGTATATGAAAAGCTGTTTTGCATAAGTCATGAATAGGGACCTACTGAATTTGTCATTTTGTGAAATCTGGCATTGCCCATGAAAGTCACAAGGGAGGAAAAAAAGAAGCAAACTTACGGAAAATAAAATGCTGGTTCCCCAGAGGGAGCCCACAGTTCTCAGGGGCACTGCAGCAGCCCACTGGGGCAGGGAAGAGTAGAGAGCAGGCTGCCTACTCCAAGTGCTGCTGGCAAGATGGCATCCCTCTCTCCCACCTCTCACCTCTGATTGGCTGCGACTGCTGTCATATGGCCCTGCCCCACTCCAATTGGCAGTGTTTCCATATAGCACTGCCAATTGACAGGGCTTCATGCCAGACTTCCCCCATAGCCAGTCAGTGATGAGGGGCAGGACCACATGACAGGCAGCACTCAGTGGCAAAGGGCAGGGACCCCAGGGCCCCATAGCCAATCAGAAGCGTGTTTGGTGGCCTGCCATGCTCCGTACGTGAAATGGCTGCCCGGGCCTGAGTTCTGCCCCAAAATTGGCAGGCAACCACTGTGAATTATGTAGATCCCTACTCATGAATATTGTTACATGAAAAGAGCAATAAAGCTACTCCTTACTTAATGTCATAGTTATGTTCTTGAAAAATGCTACTTTAAGTGAAGCAATGTTAAGTGAACCCAGTTATGTCACACTAGTTACCTACTAGTAGGTGGTGGCCAAGCAACATTATAACCAAACATTGTGTGACTTTAAACGAGTATGTTCTCTAATAGATCGGTGATGTAATAAAACGATGTTAACCAGGACAACATTATGTGAGGAGTATTTAAGTAATTAAATAACTTGATAGAATAAATACTAAATGCGTATTACAGTAAAAATGCCAGCAAAAGGTGTGAATACCAAAAGATGCAGAGTCAGGATTGTGGCTGTCCAGTGTCAGATAACCTACAATAAGCAGTCAGCCATTTTAGAATAATTTTCATTGATTATTGGCAGCAATATACAGTTTTCTTTAATCTAAAAGTTGTGGAATTTGCAGAAACAAATGGAAATTTAGCAGTAAGAAGGAATTGCATCATTAATTAAGCCTGTATCTGAAAATGGAAACTTAAAATTCAAAAATGACGAATGTTGGCGACCTTTTAATTGAACAAAGAAAATCTGGTTTTCCTGTCCATCAGAGTGATTTGTCCCAGAGCGCATGAAGTCACACATTCAGCTGACACAATTCATGTTTTAAAGTAAGTTTCTTTTGAGCTGAAACTTTTTTGTTCCAGTGCAGGGAAAAGGGTGGAGGAAAGAGCAGTATATATTGGTTTCAGCAGACTGTTGCCCCGTTACAACTTAATTCAGTGCTTGTGATGAATGCTTCTGAAGTTTGCACAACTGATGCAGTTAAGAAAATTCATGGTTGCAAAACAGACCTGATTTTCATTCCAGGTGGGATGGTATCACAACTTCAGCCACTGGATATCTTTGTGAATAAGCCAGTTAAAGATGGACTTAAAAATTCTAATATAATAAAACCCTTCATCTGTCTGTCATGCTCTGCGCCAGCTGCACGTGTGCTGCTGAGAGGGTGCGTGCCGATTGGCTGTGAGGCCCAGAGCCTTATGGTCAGAAGGAATGAAGGAGCAAGTGCGCGCACGCACATGGCAGGGGCGGGGAGGCGGGGAAGAGGGAAGGGAGGAGAAGGGCGAGTTATGGTGGCAGTGCCCCCCACACACACACCTGCTGCTGCCATGCCTCGCCTCTGCTGCCACCACCACCTCCCAGCCCCGACAACAGGGAGCGGGGGTGGGGGCGGAATGTTGCCTGCCACCAGGGTGTCAGCAGCTGCTGCTCTGTGCAATCTCCCCTCCCCCTCATTCCTAAGATCTGGCAGCAGGGCAGGGTGGAGTGGCAGAGTGAGGGGGGCACACAGCGCCAGACATGGTGTGGGGGGAGTACAAGGGTGAAGGAGGATGTGGGGGGGGGGTGCATGGGGCTGGAAACGGAGCGGCAGCATTGCGGGGCACTTGGTGGTGGTGCTCTGTCCCTGTCCCCTTTCTTTGCCATCATTTATGATGGGCAATTTGCTAGTGTTTATCATAAATGCCTTGTAAATGAGGAGAGACAGCTGAGACCAACTAACTGATGGTACTGTGTACCTTTTCCTCTTGTGTGAAAGAATTTAAGGGATGGGATTCTTTGAAAAGTGTGATGCGCTCCTTTAGAAAATATTGCATCCCTAACCAACTTGACAAAACAAAAGATTCTTGTCAGAATCTTGACAGAACAGAGACATTTGTTTGTGAGAGGTTAAGTTATAAATAAGATTTTTCTGTCTCAGAGGATGACTAGGAGAGATTTGTGTGGTTTAAATTTATAGCGTTTTATTCCAAAAAGCTGAGGATTGTTTAGGTTTTTTATTAATGCAGTAGCACTTATATGCACACAGAAGTTATATACTCATAAATGTGTCTTTATTTAGTGTGATGAGGTTTTTTTTTTTAAGAATTATAAAAATGTATGTCATCTTAAATTTGAGGGTACCCTTATTTGAAGGAATATGGTCTGCTTCCACAGACTGCAGAATTAGCATTTTTATGAACAAATGAGGAAGGGAAGATGGAAGAATAATAGGAACCAAAATAGAAGCATTTCTAAATTTAAAACATCCACTGCCATAGTTTGCAAACTTTTTAAAACCTTTAAAGTCCTTAAACCAAAATAACATATCTTGCATTTCATGAGTTTCTTTTTGTAAATACTTGACTACAGGCAGTCTTTGGACTTATGACACAATTGGTTCCTGAAAACCACATCTTAAGTTGAAATGTTGTAACTCAGAACTGATTTTCCCACAGGAAAAATGTTATAAATGGTGGATTGGTTCCTAAACCAATGCCTGATACCCTATTTTCACCAAAAAAAACAAAATTTTGGACTCGGTCAATTTATAGATGAGCAATATTGCTACATTAATGTATTTATATTGTAAATGGCAATCATACTGATTTGGAAGGACTTCTTTGAGGTGATTTTGCTGGACTTTTTTGAAGGGCTCTTGGTTAGACTTTTTAAAGTGGGGGTAGGCAAAATGTTGCCCGCCAGGCCTTTCTATCAGGCCCTTGGGGCCCCTAAAAATTTTAGAAAATTAATATTTATTTGCCCTGCTGCCTATCATGAGGCCCTCAATGGGTTGCCAGAATTCAGTAAGTGACCTTTGGCGGAAAATAATTGCCCGCCCTTGTTTTAAAGGGTTTTTGGCTGGAGTCTTCTCAGGCATCTTGGCTGCAGGAGTTTTTCTGGAGTCTTGTCTGCTTACTTAAAGTAAGCGTCCAAGGAAGTTTGGACATATGTTCTCCAGGGAGATGGGCAACACAGTGTATTTTTTGCTGGCGTGGTGTCGGATCAAGTGTTGTAAAGTCGAAACTGATGTCAGAAAGTTGAAATGGGGTGTTAATTTATAAATGTTCTAAGTGCCGTTCATTTCAACTCAAAACATCTTAAATCAGGAACTGCCTGTATGTGAATGTGACTTTGAGGCATAAGTCCTGTATGTGAAAGTAATAGAGAAGAATAGGTAACTAACATCGCTACACGGACAGAACTACAGTAGTGTGAGTGCATTGTCTATATTTCTGTATTTTTTAGGTGTGTGTTTTTCCTGTGTTAGTGTCCTAAGAAGATACTAAGAGACTGATTTTTGTTTGATTTAGATATGGGCATTGTTTTATCACCTGGCAGTTAGTTGGAGTGAGAATAAAATTCAGCATATCTACTTTGGAAGGTCTGCCAGCAATGCCATAGGGAGTAACTTGTGACCCACCTTATTTAAAGTGTAATAATACTCCCCAACCAAATTTTGGGTATGTTTTTCCCCCTGTTTAATTCATCTAACATTCTTCTCAACCCTCCCCCATTTTATTTCATTTTATCTTCCTTTTTGTTTTTAAATTTATTTTCACTTTTACACCATTTTTTGCAGTTAGTGGGTTAGGGTATCAGTCAGAAGGCCTTCAACACTGTCTCTCACCCCGTTCTCATAAACTGGGGGACTGGTGTCGACACCTACACAGTCAAATGGGTCGCCAGCTGGCTGGAGGGCTGCACCCAGAGAGTGGTGGTGGACGGGTCATTTTTGACCTGGAGGGATGTGGGCAGTGGGGTTCCTCAGGGCTCGGTCCTCGGGCCGGCACTGTTCAACATCTTCATCGGTGACTTGGATGAGGGGGTAAAAAACAGCCTGTTCAGATTTGCTGATGACACTAAGATGTGGGGGGGATGTGGACATGTTAGAAGGAAGGAATAGGCTACAATCAGACCTAGACAGGTTACAGGGGTAGGCGGACAAAAATAGGATGGGGTTCAACACTGACAAGTGCAAGGTGATGCACCTGGGGAGGAAGAACCAGCACCATACCTACAGGTTGGGAACTCCCTTCTCATCAGTGCAGAGACAGAAAAGGATCTTGGAGTCATCATTGATTCCAAGATGAATATGGGTAGACAGTGTGGGGATGCAGTTAGGAAGGCCAACCATACCCTGTCATGCATCCACAGATGCATCTCAAGCAGGTCCAGGGAGGTGATACTCCCCCTCTATGCAGCACTGGTCAGGCCACAGCTGGAGTACTGCGTCCATTTCTGGGTGCCGCACTTCAGGAGGGATGTGGACAAGGAGAGGGTCCAGAGGAGAGCCACTCGCATGATCAGGGGACAACAGGGCAGGCCCTGCGAGGAGAGGCTACAGGACCTGAACCTGTTCAGCCTCCACAAGAGAAGGCTGAGGGGGGATCT
>NW_017728886.1:180686421-180723814 GCF_001723895.1 Crocodylus porosus | reverse complement strand
TTTCCAGGCTAAAGAGCCCCATGGCTCTCAGCCTGTCATCGTAAGGTCTGCTTTCCTGACCTCTGATCATGCGCGTGGCTCTTCTCTGGACTCTCTTTGTAGAGGCCTGCTTTCTGCATTGAGTACAGTACTTGATTGAGCCTTTAGAGAAGGGTGACAGAGAAGAAAAGTTGTTTGGTATGCACCTTAGATGTTATTTCTTTTGACTGATATAATTAGAGCAACCTGCAGACCTTTCTTTTTGATTGTGTAAACCTTTAAATTAAAGTAATGTAAAAGTTGCACCCGCTTTTCCCCACACCATGTAATTTGTTGTTAATTGCTGGTGGACCGTCTTGGAAATCTAAGGAGGTTTAAAAGTGAAGATAATCATCCGTTAATATAATACTCTGAAATAGGTAGACAAGTGTGTTTATCTGTATGTGCTGATACTACTATTGTAATAAAACAGAAAATTGGTAGTTACCTACGGAAGTACAACTAACAAGTACAGAAAACAAAATTGTCTGGATAAAGTTAGTATCTATAGGGAAAATATGGTAATAGCAGGAGATCCATTAGAAAGAAAATTGTTTTGCTAAAATAAACTTGGGAAAGAATAAAAAAAACAAAACTGAGTCTTTGAGATTGCAGTGTAGTGTGGCATTATAAAAAAAAATGATGCCTCTTTGGGCTGCTTGATCAGAGGTATCTTATCCCGAATCAGTTCCTCCTTGTAATGATCTAGTAAAGCCAAGCCTGTGTGTTCAATTTGGAGTACATCTAGATCAGAAAGAAATAGGCAGCTGAAGGGAACTTAAAAAAGTTAAGAGGCCAGAATTTTCAAATTATACAAATAAATATTAGTTCTAAATTCATATGAGGGGCAATTCTGGTTGAAGTCAGTGGGAGTTTTAGCTTCTCAGTAACTTTGGAAAAATGTGCCATTTATTTAGATGCATAATATATAGAGGTTCACCGATACATTGATCCGATATTAAGATCGGTACCAATATACAGAATATTGGCTGTATCGGAAATAGGCCTGAAGTGGCCAATTAAATGCCTATGTGTGTGCATAGCCACAGCGCAGCACACAGACAGTGAGGAGCAGAGCCCAGTAGCATGTAGCTGGTAAGTCTGTTGTAGTGGAAGGGGAGGGGAGAGAGAAGGGCCGTGGCGGGGGCAGATCAGTGCCCCCCACAGTGAGGGAGGGAGGGAGAGAGAAGGGGCAGGCATTACCCAGCTGGGGTAGGGAAGGGGGCACAGGGCAGAGCTGTGGCTCATTGGGGGGGGCACTTCCTGCCACTGTGCACACCCCATGAGGGTATTGGGCGGGGGGCATGGGCCCCCAGATCTGCGTGGGGTGGACTGCAGCTGCGGGCTGAAACTGGTGGGCTCTTCCCAGCAGGGGCTGGGCTCAGGGCAGGTGGCAGCAGTGCTGGGAGAGGGCTATGGAGGGGACTGCAGCCACCCCAGATTTTGCTGTAGCCCCTCTGTAGTGCCACTCCCAGCGCCTCCCATCCAGCACAGCCCTGGCTTTTTCCAACACATGGGTGGAAGCAAAGGGTTGAGCTGTGGCTGTGCTGGGTGGGCAGTGGTAGCACTGGAAGAGGAGCTACAGCACAATTTGGGGCTGCTGCAGCTGTCTCCCAGTGCCACGGCCGCCCACTCCAAGCCCAGCCCCCACCAAGAAGAGCCTGGCGCAGTCCTGGCTCCAGCCTGCAGCTGCGGCCTGCCCATCCCACCCCACGCAAATCTGGGGGCACATGCACTCCCCCCATGCCCTCCTGGGGCACACTCGGGAGTCTGAGCCACCTCCCCCAACTCCAGATCAACCGATATGCCTCCTTAAATCTCAGCTAGCAATATCGGTGTACCCCTAATAACTTATGTTCCCCAAAAATTGACCTGGCGTATTAGAGACTTTAAATGGTGACTAAAGGAGAGGGGTAGTATACAGAAGTTGTGTACTTGATGAGTGTGAGCACCAATGAGGAGGAGAAATGCATAAGAGATGTTGCAAGTGTGATAAATGTAATCAGATGAATTCCAGAGCATCAATACTTGGGCTGAATATTGCGGGGGAGCAGGGAATTCCCAACAGTGAGATTTATTAAATCGGGAGTGTTCAACCCCTGGCCCTTGTATCTCCCATTGGGTCCAGAAATCTGGTGGTTTTGGAGCTCCTCCACCACTGAATTTCCAAGTCCTGTGCAGCTGGATTGGGCTTGGCCTTGCATAGGGAGATCAGGCCCCATTGGTGCATGGCTGGATTGGTCCAGGGCCTGAGGCAGCCAGGCAGCAATGGCCTGGCTGGGTCCTGATGCAGCCATGTGGGGCCAGGCCATTTCCACATAGCTCCATCAGGCTGTGTTCCTACAAGGCTTTATTTATTGGGCTCCAGCAGATCAGGCCTACCAACTGGATCTAGTGTGTGGGTAGACTTGGCACTTCTTGTCTGGCCCTTTGGGCCAAAAAGGTTGGGGAACACTGTGTTAAATAATTGAACAGTCTGCTAAGGAAAGTGGAGTGAAATTTCTGACGTTTTAAAGCTAGGTTCTGCGAACAAGGGAATATGGAATAACATGGGAGTAAAGAGAAACCATCTTGTGCTGTGATTTGAATTATCAGATAACTTCATTACATTTTTTTATTTCCTGAAAAATCAGAATTGCAACAAAATCACTACATTGATATACAGATGGATTTTTTACCTCAACTTCTATATGATATACTTCCAAGAGTTCTAAGTCCTTTACCTAGGACATATAATACTTCTCAAATGAGAACTGTTGGGTATGATCTTTTAGAGAGTTCATGTCTTCATGTTTGTTTGTTTTTTAACTTTGTATACAAGATGGGGAAGTATATTTCAGCCTATTATTTTGCAACCCCCAGTTCACATTTTAGAAAATAGTTATTTGTTTCTCTAGAATTCTATGCTAAAATTGTGATTTTAGTCAGAATTTAATAAGTATATTAACATCACCAGAAAAAGAAGGCCCAGAGAAGAAGAAAATGAAAAAGGAACCCGGAAATAAGAAGGCAGCACCAGTTAGCATTCTTTTTGGTTATCCACTTTCGGAGCGCAAACAGATGGCCCTTCTTATGCAGATGACAGCGAGAGACAACAGTCCAGGTGATACCCATCATAACTGAGTATTTTATTCTCTTTCTTTGCTGTTTTAAATGCTACAGAAGTAAATTATGCCAGATTTTATTTGAAGCATGTAATTTTTAAAGTAATCCTTGATTTAATGAAAAACTATTTTGTGTTCAAAATTCTGTCCGTGAAAAATCTTAGTTTTTCAGAAATTGCACTTTTCATTGAATATATTGAATTTTTTTTTACTATCTTTGCTTATTGCTGAGAGAGGTTTGAATTACAGATAACAGTGGGAAATGAATTTCTAAATAATCCACTTGAGTATTTTTGCTTTAACCATTATATTATTACTTTTTTTCATCCAATAATGTATTCTTAGTATTCTAGAGTGCAGTTGCATGCTCATTAGGGTTCAAGGGTTTCCTAAAATGTTGCAAAATTATTTTCCTACTGTCTTCAAAAGGTATCGAATCAACTCCTTAGAATCTTACTCTGTTTTTATGTAGGGGGTGACCCCATAACAATATCCATGGAAAAAACTGATTTAGATTAACAAAATTTAGCCATTTAACTTATGTAATAACTCAAGAGTTCCTAAGTTCATTCTGTAGAAACAAGAAAAACTTATGTGAAGATAAAAGACCAAGTTTACTTTCAGAACATGGCAACAGTTGATTAACCTTTCAGTTTCTCCTGCTGTGTTTAAAACTAAAGTTGTGTGGAGGAGGCAGTTCAGTTTGCATGAAGGGGTTGGATATTTTGAGGTTGACTTTTGGAATAAAATCCAAAAAAGGGAACCTTAGGGGTCAATGGCTGCAGAGCTGCTTGGGAGCTAACATTCCTAAGTCTTTCAGGCTCTCACCTCCCCATTAGACCATCAGGAGACTTCCTGAAGTGCTAGCAGTTCAGAAGTACAGGCTCCCCAGCTGCCCAGATGCTGAGGAATTGGGTGGGTTAACTGTCAGATAACAAGGCAGGTATTCCTATGAAACCATGCCTTTTTTCTATTCATCCTTTATCAAAATTGAATAGTTTCTACCACGTAACTAACATTATCCAGTGAAAAAACATTCTAGTGGAGAAGCAGCAAGCGGATCTAGTTTATAACTTTGTGACTGTAAAATATTTTCTTCTCAAGCAGTATCACCTAATACTAGCATTTTAAATATGTGCATTTCTTCCTTCTGCCCTGCTCTATTTTATTTTCTCCTGGATTATTTCAAGGGTAGGGTGTTTTTCCTACCTAACGAAAACTGCTTACTTGATATCCCTGTTACATGCCTTACTCAGACTTCGGGAGCTCAACCACATTGTCAGTAGGATAATTTAGATTCCTGTTTTAGCTTTGACCTTTTCGCTGGGTCTAATGGCGTAGTGAAAAATTTTAGTGAAATAGATGTGAGACCAGATTTTCAAAGTTACTATATAGGCACCTAGTGGGATTTTTCAGAGCTGCCGACACACCAATCAATGCCTGTTGGTTTCTGTGGGAGGCCGATACTTAACCATCATTGGTAGATTGTACTGTGCACCTCAGCATCATAAAAATCTGGCATTTGGTCCACTAGTTGCAGAAGAGATCAATAATTCATCACAGTATAAGTAATTGTATCATTAACAGTTTTTCAGAACCAGGTGGCCCATAAGATGGGAACGTAAGTTGCTCTAGAACAGGGACTGACAACCTTTTAACAACAGTGACCCAAATTAACATAGCTCTATCCAAAGGCAGGCTGCCAGTTGCAAGTCTGCTGTTAATGCCTCTTCCCCTGCTGCAAGACTGCAAGCTGCCGCTGAGTCCTTGTGCTGCCAATTCCTACTGCTCTTCTGGCTTAGCAGGCCAGATGAAATCTTTATGTGGGCTGGATGTGGCCCACAGACTGTGTAGGTGGCTGACCCATGTTTCAGAAAGATACGATACTACAGTAATAGACATTAAATTCACTCAGTCTGATGGTGTCATGAAATGCACTTGCAAGCTTGTGGCAAGTTTGTACATGCATTTGAAATTTAAACTACATAGTCTGTTCAATAATACAACTAATAATTCTGAAACTTGTATGATAAGAAAATGAATGCAAAGTAAAAATTATTAGTCACTTACACTGACTGTTTTGATACTTGTTTTGTAGATGCCACACTAAACCATTCTTTGCAGACAACTCCAACACAAAAGAAAACACCAAGTTCCTCATCAAGACAAAAAGACAAAGTTAATAAGAGAAATGAACGAGGGGAAACCCCTTTACACATGGCCGCTATTCGAGGGGATGTTAAACAAGTTAAAGAGTTAATCAGTCTAGGAGCAAATGTAAATGTAAAAGATTTTGCAGGTAAGTTTGTTATGTGTTCAGTTCTTTCAAAATAGGATTTTACTCTTCAATTGTAAAAATTCAGTGTTAGTCCTGACTCTTTTCTAGAGATTTAACTTAGTTCCGTATTTCAGTTTAATTTCATTCTGAATCTAAAATTACTAGAGATGCACAAATACCTCAGTGCAATATTGGACCATCTTCGATATAAAGAAAGTTTATTGTATCGGGAATCTGCTTGATATGGCGGTTTTTTTAATGCTTGATTTGGTGCAGCCCCGGCTGCAGATCCCCGGTAGGGCAGTGCCTACCTCAGCCCCAGCCCCACTCCCTCCTTCACCATGGGGAACATTGATCTGCTCCCCCACGTCCCTTCCTCCCTCCCTCCCCTTCCACCACAACAGACTTACCAGCTGCACTCAGCTTTATTGGAAATCTGATTGGTATTGGCCAGTATGCCTCCTTAAAAATTGTCTATTGGTATTGGCCCCCAAAATATGTCGGTGCAGCTCTAAAAATTACAACGGTCACAAGTTTCTTAAATTGTATTAATGACTGTGGTGGTAACAAGGGATGATTAGTGGATATGGTGGAAGGGAAAGGGGTGTTTTAAAGCACTTTAAGATCCTTCAGAGGCCCCAGTTACACCTGGGGCTTTCTGTGTTAGGTGCTGTGCAAAACTAAAGGCATACAGTATACTTGAATAACTTCATAATAATAAATTATGTCTGTATTGTAGTTGGAGGTGAGATTGCAGAGCGTGCAAGTGCACATGAGCTAGGATTAATCAAGCCTGTTTTGGTAATGATAACACTGATTTAGGGCCACAGGTTTCAGTGCAGGCTGTACACGCCTACTGAATCCTTACTGGGCAACCAGCCCACACCAAAGCCCATGCCATCACCTCTTCAGTGTGATTGTTATCAAGCCTAGTTATGTTAAGGCTAGCCCACGTGTGCCAGCGTATGCTGAAATCGTATCTCTGCCCACAGTGAAGAGGGATACTAAGATACATAAGCAACTCGCACCGTTTTCTGTAATACTCCTTTTTTTCTTTCTGCCTCTGTCTTGTGTACATTCTTTCTCTCTCTATGCACACATTTGATATTTTAAAAGTACATATTTTTATTTGTAATTTTAGATTTATAATTATGCTAAAAAAAGAATTTCCTCATCAATTCTTGAGCCGCTTGCCTTAGTATTAGCCATTAAACTCTTGCTATTTTTGCAGTTATAGAAGTGGGTTATGGAAAGGTATTTGGAGAAGAGAGGAGTATCCTTGTAGTTCATTTCAGGCTGTCCTCTAGATATGAGGCAAAGTGGAAAAAAGCATAATGATATTTGTCAGAGCAGTTTTAATGTTGAATTATATTATATTAGTATTGTAGATGTTACTATTCAAGGCTAAGCTCCTTTTGACTAGGTACTGTGTAAATTTGGAACAAAAATGTTGTTCTTATCCTATACAACTTAAAATCTGAAATGTAAGATAAAGATAATAGTTGCATATAGATGGTGGAATACAAGAAAGCAGTTGAGTCCACTTTGATTAGCGTAGTAAGAGTTAACATACCAGCAACCTGTTTTCAAGTTTTAAAGGCAAGGCATCATGAACTGTCAAACCCAGATGATATTAACTCCTTTTTATAACATGCTGCCTGTTAGCACAGCTTTCAGCAGCAGCAGCTGACTTCCTTGCATATAATATTTTATCTGTTGTTATTCTGGACATTATCACAGGCTGCTTAATACCAGCTACTTCAGTGATCTCTGCTGGTTAAATTTTTACCTGTTAATGTCAATTCATTGAGCCTCTGACCCTATGATCAAGTCAGTTAGCAGATTATTGAAGTACTGCTGGTCTCAGTGGTCCTGTGATCATAGAATCATGAAAATTGGAATGGAAGAGACCTCAAGAGGTCACTAGTCCAGCTGCCTCGTCACTAAACAATCCCCAACTGGATCATCCCAGCCAAGGCTCTGTCTAGCCAGGTCTAAAATACCTGCAAGGATGAAGAGTCCACAACCTCTCTTTGTAACCTGTTCCAGTGCTTAACTACCCTCCTAGTAAGATAGTTTTTCCTAATATCTAATCTAAACTTCTGTTGCAGCAACTTGAGACCATTGTTCCTTGTTCTGTCATCTGCCATCACTGAGAATAATATAGCTCTATCCTCTTTGGAACCTCCCTTCAGGTAGTTGAAGGCTGGTATCAACTTCCCTCTCCGTCTTCTCTTCTGCAGACTAAAAAGCCCAGTTCCCTCAGCCTCTCCTCAGAATTCACATGTCCTAGCCCTCAAATTATTTTTGTTGCCCTCCACTGGTCTTCCTCCAATTTGTCCACATCCTTTCTGTAGTAGGGAGAGCCCAAATTGGATACAGTAACTCCAGATGTGGCCTTACCAGTGCTGAATAGAGGGAAAGAATTACTTCCCTTATCTACTGACAGTGTTCCTACTAATGCAGCCCAGTAGGCAATTAGCTTTCTTCGCAATGAGGGTACACTGTTGGCTCATATTCAGCTTATTGTTCACTGTGACTCATGACTTTCCATCTGAAACTCACCAAAAACCAATAGGCGACAACTGTGAGTGCATATGCCCTGACTCGATGCTGGTGAGATCATGAAGGAGAACTTTTACTCACAGCTAGATACCATCCCCTAAGATATTCCAAGGGAAGATAAAATCATTGTAACCCTCTGTGTCTCTCCCCTGGACGTTGCATGTGTGGATTCTTTTTTAACCTCACTGTGGCTCTTTGGGATGAACAGTTTGGTTACTGAGTGACTTTGGGGTCGGTTCCCCCAGGAGACTCGCCTGCCACATCTTTGATGATAATTCTTTTTGGATCGGGAGGACGATGTTTGGTCCTGCCTCTCCTGGTACCTTACCTTGGTTGTTCCCGCTGTTCTTCCTTTATGGGGCTCTGCCTCCCCTACACCCCACCTAACGCCAACCACAATGTTGTCACCCGTGTCATCAAGGTTGATGTCCAGAGCCTTCTCGGCACTCGGGCTCTTGGGATCTTACGGCCACAGGCTAGTAGTGATGTTTGTACTCCGAGCCTCTCCTATGGCCCCCTTTTCTCTGCTTATGCGACATCCGTCCTTGGAACCATTCTGTCCCCTGGCGCGTCACCTCTTCCCTGTGTTTGATATCTGCCTCCCATCAGCTGCATCTGGATCCTGGTACTGCTGAGTCCTTCTGGGTTCCAGTCTTCACTGTAGACTTCCTCTGCCCACACTGACCTTGTAGGTAAATCCTCTGGCCCTGTGTTCTCAGAGGAACCCCCTCCTGGGGTACCCACCAGGTCCCCTTGCTTGGACTGCTCGGGTGCCCCAGCCCCTCCAGGCCAACTGGGGACTCTACTTCCGGTCCTCTTTGCTGGTCTTCCACCAGGTCTTTTATCCTGGCCCTGGGCATCTGGCCAGCCAATGGGCCCCGGCATGCTCGTATAAAATGTGCCCAGGCTGATGTGGGAGCCGTTCCCAGCTCCTCCCGGCTTGTCTGTTTTATTTTCTCTTTGATCTTCGCCCGTAGCGGCTCTGCCTGCTGTGGTTTCACTTGCACCATGCTCATTGTCTTGTGCAGTGTCCTGCTGACTCCAAGCTTCGTCCAGTAAGTCTCTTTCACAATCATCCTTCTTGGAGATTTTAATGCCAGAGTGGGAAAGATCCTCAAAACTTTGCAGTGATATTATTGGAAAAGAGAAGGCATTGGAAATTCAAATGTTAACGGGGTCCTTCTCCTGCCAAAGTGGACAGAACATGGGCTTGTCATCACAGATATCCTGTTCCATCAAAGGAACAAGTTCCAGATGTCCTGGAAACACCCTAGATTGAGACACTGGCATTTGATTGACTATGTGATTGTTCGGACTTGCAGTCACCAGGATGTTTGATTACGAGACTCATGACTAGTGCTGATGACTGTTGGACTGACCACTGCCTCATCCATTCCTGCATGTCCATCAGAACTGTTCCTAAATGAAAAATGCAAAGGAAGCAGGTCAGGTGCAAGTTAAACATTGGGTGCTTGAAGGACCCATTCAGGCAGAGAGAATTCCAGCAACTCCTGAATGAGCCGCTACTAACAGAGCACCCAGAAAGAGTTGAGGAGCACTGGACAGGACTTAAGACGGCTGTTCTCTCATCCTGTGACAATACCATAGGATACAAGACCAGGAAACATCAAGACTGGTTTCATAAAAATGACAGTGAAATTCATGGACAGGGAACGGAAAGCTTTCTGTGCCTGGCAGGAAGACATCAAGTCTGCCATCGTAAAAAATGCACACCAATGAGCAAAATCAGGTGCAGAGGAGAACTAAAGAATGAGTGGTGGATTCAGAAATCAGAAGAAATCCAACATTTTGCTGACATCCATGACACTTATGGCTTCTTCAGTGCTACCAAAGCTGTCTATGGCCCTAGCACTCAAGGCCTTAATCCTCTAAGACCAAAGGATGCTTTGCTTGCTTTCAAAAAAGGGAGGACCCGGGCAACTATAGGCCCATTAGTCTTACTTCGATCCTGGGGAAACTCTTTGAGAAGATTATCCAGGAGCACATCTGGGAAGAACCAGCAGGGGGGACAATGTTCAGGGGCAACCAGGATGGATTCAATAGGGGCAGGTTCTGTCAGACCACCCTGATATTATCTTCTGTGATCAGGTCACAAAATCATTGGACATTGGTGTCGCAGTGGATGTAGTCTTTCTGGACTTCAGGAAGGCCTTTGACACCGTCTCCCACCCCATTCTCATTAAAAAGCTAGGCGACTGTGGTATTGATGCCTACACAGTCAGATGGGTTGCAGATTGGCTGAGAGTGGTGGTAGATGGGTCATATTCGACCTGGAGGGATGTGGGCAGTGGAGTCCCCCAGGGCTCTGTCCTTGGTCCTGCACTATTCAATCTCTTTATTAGTGACTTGGATGAGGGGTGAAAAGCACTGTGTTCAAATTTGCTGACGACACCAAGATTTGGGCAAGGTAGGCATGCTAGAAGTGAGGGACAGGATACAGCTGGACCTGGACAAGTTACGGGGGTGGGCAAATGAGAATAGGATGGAATTCAATACTGACAAGTGCAGGGTACTGCACTTGGGCAGTAAGAACCAGCAGCATACATATAGGCTGGGGAACTCCCTCCTCAAAAGCACCGTGGCAGAAAGAGATCTTGGCGTCATTATCAATTCCAAAATGAACACGGGCCACCAATGTGAGGATGCAGTCTGTAAGGCCAGCTGCACCTTGTCATGCATCCACAGATGCATCACAAGCAGGGCCAAGGAGGTGATCCTCCCCCTCTATGCAACACTCGTCAGGTCACAGTTGGAGTACTGTGTCCAGTTCTGGGCCCCACACTTTAGGAGAGATGTGGCCAGCATCGAGAAGGTCCAGAGGAGGGCCACTGGCATGATCCAGGGACAGCAGGGCAGACCCTATGAGAAGAGGCTATGGGACATGAACTTGTTCAGCCTTCACAAGAGAAGGCTGAGAGGTGACCTGATGGCCATCTATAAACTTACCAGGAGCAGCAGAGAATGGGACAGATCCTGTTTACCCAAGCAGCTCCTGGAGTAACAAGGAATAACGGCCATAAGTTGTTTGACAGTAGGTTCAGGCTGGACATTAGAAAGACACTATTTCACAGAGCAGCTAGCATCTGGAACCAGCCTCCAGGGGAAGTGGTGCTGGCTCCTACCTTGGGGGTCTTTTAAGAGGAGGCTTGACAGTTACCTATCTGGGGTCATACGAGCCCAGTATTCTCTCCTGCCCAGGGCAGGGGATCAGACTTAAAGATCTACTTAGGTCCCTTCTGACCCTACATCTATGAATCTATGATGGAACAACACTCCTGAAAGATAGTGAATCCATCATGCTTGCTGGAAAGAACATTTACAGGACCTTCTGAATTGTGGCTCCACTGTTAATGAAGATAAGATCAACAGCTTTCCGCAAAAAGCAATCGGAGAAGACCTCAGTTTACCACCAGAAGAAATCTCAAGAGCTTGGAAAAGTACCACCAATGGTGCCTTCTCAAGATCCTTCGGATTAGCTGGGAGGATAGACGCACAAACATTAGCATCTTGGCCAAAGCAAATTCTAACAGCATTGAGGCCATGATCGTCCAAAACCAACTTCCCTGGATAGGTCACATTGTTCACATGCCTGACTCCCACCTTCCAAAGAGAATCTTTTTCTCATAGCTGAAAGGTCAGTGAAGTAGTGGAGGGCAAAGAAAGCATTTCAAAGACACCCTGAAGGCAAACATTAAGAGAGATAACAGCAATATCAATACTTGGGAGACTCTTGCTCAGGACCGACCAAAATGGAGGAAGGCTGTTTGGGAGGGACCTCAACAGTTTGAAACACCTTGTTGACAGGCAGAAGAGGAAAAGAGGAACAGGCGAAAAGAGCATCAAAGCATCCAGCACAGCAACACAGTGCCAGTCCCTCCTGGAAACAGCTGTCCTCACTGCAACAAGATGTGGATCTAGAATTGGGAGATGGAGACACCTGTGGACTCATTACTAAGATCCTCGGAAGACCATCTTACACATTCACAAATGATCACCCATCAGTCAATTGTACACTGTAAACCCCATGTCCTTTTCTGCAGAGCTGCTGCTTATCCAGTCGGTCTTCATCCTGTGCCAATACATGGGATTTTTCCATCCTAAGTGAAGGACTTTGCATTTCTCCTTATTTCTTTTGGTCCGGTCCTCCAATTTGTCAAGGTCTCTCTGAATCCTAGTCCTACCCTCCAGTATATCTACTGCTCCCTCCAGCTTGGTGTCATCTGCATACTTGCTGAGGGTGCACTCTACACCATCTTCCAAGTCATTGATGAAAAGATTGAACAAAACTGGCTCCAAAACCAATCCCTGGGGCACTCCACTTCATACTGGCTGCCAACTAGACATCAAGCCATTGACTACTGCCCTTTGAGCTGAACCACCCAGCCAGGTTTCTGTCCACCTTACAGTCCATTCATATGACCTATACTTCCTTAGCTTACTTGTGAGAACATTGTGGGAGACCATATCAGAAGCCTTGCTAAAATCAAAGTACATCATATCTGCTGCTGTCCCCACATCCACAGAGTCAGGTATGACTTCCCTTAGTGAATCTATGGTGACTGTTCTTAATCACCTCTTCTCCTTTAAGTGCTTAGAAATTGATTCCTTGAGGAACTGCTCCATATGGTTATTAGCATGGGCCTACTGAAATCATGATTTTTGTGGATTTTGCAGAAATCACAAAACCTAGCATTGCCTGCAAAATCAGGCAATGCTGTTGAAATCCACAGGGGGAAGAAAAAACTTACTAAAATATAATGCTGCCCCCCCACAGAGGGAGCCAGCAGTCTTCATGGCACTGCAGCCCTGCTGTGCAGCCTGCTGGGGTGGAAAGGGTGTGGGGGCTGCTAGCACAAAGAGGACCCCAAGATGGCTGGTACCTTCACCTCTTGCTGCTGTTGGGCTGAGGGGGCTGCCTGTCATGCAGCCCTGCCCCTCTTCACCAATTGGCAGCGAGGAGTGGGGCCACCAGGGCCCTTTAGCCAATTGGAAGCATGGGCGGGCAGTGTGATCAGCCCATGAAAATGGTGGCTGGCCCCCGCAATCTCCCTGCAAAAATCAGCTGGCCGCCTTGTGTTGGATAGATCCCTACTCATTAGCTAAGATGGTGGGAAAACGTACATAACAGTTTAGATTTGTGCACAGAAATGGCTGATCTGACAGTGGTCCACAACTATAAGCAGAGAGAGAGTGCTGAGAAATTAGGAATAGGTATATCAACAGTTTCAAATATGGTCATCAGAAGACTGCAGATAAAAGAATATTACTGTTTAGTGTCTGCAATGAGCTGTAAATAATTGAGAAGCCTACACCTGCATGGAGTTGGCGAAGATACTGCTGAAGTGGTTTAAGTCCATTCATATCATCTTCCAGTAAATAGGTCTTGGTTGTCAGAAATGGCAGACACTTGCTAAAGATTTTTGGATTGGACTTTTATAATGACTTCCTTGAGCAATTCAAGAAACATAATATTCCATTTAAAGTTGTCACAGGAGAAGCTGCCAGTGTTGGTTATTGTGCTGTGGAATAGTGGGTTTCAAGGTTACTAATAACTGGATGGTTACACTTCTGATGATACTCCATGTGGGTGAAACTGGATTCTTTTTTGAAACTCCTTCTTGATGGAACATTCTGTTTTAAAAATGAAAAAAGTTATAGTGGTAAACAAGCCAAGTCTTGTTGGATAGTTGCTCTTTTACCAGTATAACTGGCACAGAAAAATGATCACTGTTTGTGACAGGTAAAATATTTCAACATTTATGATTAAAAAATAAAAAAACATTCTGAAAGGGCTAAGAGCCTCTCATGGATTGGTGAGCAAATATTTGAAGTGTGAGTTGTAACGCAGCACACTAAAAGCATTGTTGGGTGATTGTTAAGCTTACACCAAAATTAAAGAGCTAGTTTTTACTTCCTTCAAATGCAACCTGCATGCTTCAACTATGTGACCAGGGTATCTATCCTCAGTATATCCAAACAACAGTAATATCTGAACACAAATACATTATGACCTACGTACCTACATGCTGTGGAGTAAAACAAGAAAGAGATTGATGAGAAAATTTCCATTCAGTTTATGCACAGAGCCTGGAAAGTTGCCATTCCTGTCACCACTACTAATTGCTTCTTTGAGGCACATTTCCGCCAGCTAACACCTCAGTAATTAGCCCATCCAGTTGCTGTCATGATGGAAATGTACTGTTAGTATTGGTTACAGATTTGAAATGATCTGCAGTTGTTGATGCTAATGTAACTTCTGGAGAGTTTATACAAGTTTACAGTGGGTTTGTGACATTTACAAAAATGATTGTCAAAGACATTACTAGAAGTGTCAGCAGATGTTGTGATGATGATGAAGATGGGGGAGAAGAACAGCATAGTGAACTTTCTGGTCCTATTACTGGAACAATGTCATGTGTCCAGTTGCTATCCGCATTTCAGGTTGTCCACGCCTTTATAAATAGCATTCCTAAAGGAATAGATATGTTCACTGTTTTGGTTCATGTACAAGAGTGCTGACTAAACAAGCAAAGAATTACAGAATTCACTGTTGTTTGAAGTATTGTATGTGCAACGATATACTGTTATGTATGCTGGTAAGAAAAAATTAAATGTGTTGCAACAAAGAGAAACCTTTCTTTCATAATACGTTATTTGCAAAAATATATACAGGTAAAAATTAAATGGGTGTTACCATGTATTATTGGCTTGCTCAGTACTTCTTCAGCATGTGCTGCCACCTGGTGTATAACTCTGGTTATTGTCATAGGCTTAAAGTCAGGCTTTTGTCAAGTCCCATGTATGCAATTTTATTCAAGTTTGACTGTAACTTTAGAAAAAATAGGGCTGGAAGGGACCACCAGGGTCCTCTAGTTCCAAATTCCTGCTCATGATAGAATTGTCTTTGTGTAAAGCATCCCAAACAAATAATTTTGTTTAATCTGCATTTAGCATCCAGTGGCATAACACAGAGCTGCTGATAGTATTTGCTTTGCCCTTTTTTATATTCTGCCTTCCAAGAACAAGGCTCATGTTTCATTTGGGGATGTGTTGTTGGGGAAAATACCATAACTTGCTTTATTTGTCAATAGCTTATTTAAGAATACGAGAGAAATGCCATTCTGAGCTGTACTCAGCAATATGAAGTTGTTATTTCTGTTACATGTTCAGTGACTCTAAAATAGCACTGGCAATTAATACAAGGTTTTGCTTTAATTCCAAACTAAGGACTGTTTTGTTTCTCTACACAATGATCTTTCCAAGGGCTTAGCTGATGAGTTTTTTGTGCCCTGGACAAAATCTCTGTGCATCCCAGTGGGTGGAGGAGAGTGAAGACGAAAGGTGCTAAGTGCTGGAAAGCAGGATTGGGGGATGAGGGAAGGGTGTATCCCTACAGTACGTACAATGTGTATCCCTATGTTTGGCTTTTCCAGCTGGGTCATGAAGGACTGATCCAGGCCAGCTCTTATGGCCAGATAGAGCAGGGCTGTTTCTGCTGTCAGAGGCGGGTACCACAGTTGCCCCCATCCTCCCTCCCCACAAACTATACTACTGGATCTTTCTTAAAATGCAGAGGAATGTGGGGGTTTTTTTTTTTAATGTGGTGCTTTTATTTTCAGATTTTCAGTCTTTCCACAAACTTAATTTTGGTGTGTGTTTGGTTTCTATTTACTCAAAATAAATATTGGGTGCGTGCTTGTCCAAAGTGTTGATAAGACTTAAATTCATAAAGCATTCTGATCCTCCAACCAAGGTGTTCAGTAGAATCACATTATGTACATATAGCACAGTATAACATAGGAATTACCCTAGGGCAGTTGTTGCTCAACCTTCTGGCCCTGTGGGCCAGATGAGGAGGAGAGCCAATCCAGGGGCTAGACACTGTGTGGCGTTGGCCTGCAGGGTCAGTCCACAGGTATGATCCAGTGTACCAGCCTGGCCTTGGAAGCCAGACCCTGCACACTGGCCTGACTCCTCACATTGGATCCAGCCAGGGAGCTGTCCTGTGCACCGATGCCAAGGCTATGTCATTCAGTACAGAACTCCCCATGTGTCTGGAACCTGGGTGGGAGAAGAACAAGGGCAGTGTTAGTTGCCACCACTTCCAGAGCTGAGCTGTGGCAGTTAATGCTATCACTGCTGCTTTGTGCTTGAATTTCTGGTCCTGTGAGGTGCCTCATGGGCCAGATGTTGAACACCACTGGAAACTGGGAGTTCATTTCAAAATCACGAATAGCTAGCAATTGTATTGTCTTAATGTTTGTAGTTTTGTTATAGGAGCTATCACTTGCTTACAAGCAAATGCATATCATTAGTAATTGAATTTTGTGACTTTCACTATTGCAGGTTGGACACCACTGCATGAAGCTTGCAATGTTGGTTATTATGATGTTGCTAAAGTCTTAATAACAGCAGGGGCTGATGTGAACACACAAGGATTGGATGATGATACTCCACTTCATGACTCTGCAAGTAGTGGACATAGAAACGTAAGTACATAATAATAATAATAATAATCTGTAAATTAAAGTTTTGAATTGAGCAAGAAAACACCATTCTGAACATCCCAGAGTGTCTATATAACCCTGGTTCTGCTCTTCTTGGGTCATCCTTTGTCTGGCTTTAGTCCCTTTGTTCCACTGACAGAACTCTACTTGTCCAGTCTTTTATCTTAATGCTTGTTTCAAAAACTAGAAAGCTTCTAAAGGCTATAGAATGGAAATCCCGCCCCCCAAGACTTTCTACTCAGTTTCTCAAGAGAAAAGTATTTCCAAATTATGTTGAAGCTTCTGCAGGATACCATGGGGTTTTTTTGCATACAATATAAACCCTCACTCCCCCACTCCAAAAAAAACCCAGCTGCTGGAAGTTGGGGTGTGCATTATAAACAAGAAAATTCGTTGACAGCAGCTTCTGCCCCTTAAGCTTTTGCCAGGCCAAAATGAAAGTAACTCAGCACATGATCCATAGGGAGCAGAAAAATCAGCAGGCTCAGCTCTCTAGCTGCAGCTACTTATTTACTTGCTACAAGGAATTCTTTTTTTTTTCATTCTGCCTTTCAGAAACCAGGTGTGTATCTAATTCTGGGTGTGTCATATGCAAGATAATATAATATTTTAATTCATACTTCTATATCTGTATTAATATAATTAAATAAAACGGGGTGCTTGATACCAGGTCTTAAGGAAGAAAACTGAAGGTGATCCTGTACATTTATAGCCATTTGTTTTCTTCTTCATTTTTTATTTGTGGTTTTATTTCTGTTTTAGATTTCTTCAAACTGGCTGTTCCTGTCTTTGATTTCTTCTCTTTGAAAATTATTTTAGGTACTACAATGTATCTGGTGTATTGTGGAAGATGCAAAATAGAAATATTGTCTACATCAAGGAAGTTATTTTCTAAATAAGTTACCAAACTGAGAGAGTACTTTTGCATATGTAAAGAGGCAAATTGTGAGGGTGTTGTTGCCACATAGTAATAATGAAGGAAGGCGGTGGCTATGTCTAATGAATTAATAAATAAAATAAACAGTTGTCTTATTCCTTATTGGTATCATGGCAGAAGTGGGTTTTCATAATGGAACTGAATGAAGACAGTGCCTTGGAAAGGAGAAGTGGGAAACTTTTTGGTTATGGGTTGGATGGATGCTATGTTGTTTAATACAATGGTCATAAAAGAAGCATACCCCAAACCCATTTACAGTTTCTTTTCAACTTGTGACTAACAATAAATTGCATAATTTGGAGTTGCAGCAAAAATGTAAACAAACACAAGTGACTTGGGGTGTTTAGTTGAAGATACAAGGATTTGTGGTGATTGCTGTGATTGTTTGCTTACTGTGGATGTTTTCATTTCAAATGTGGGTGGCTGTGAAAGCTAGTTACACTACTGTTGCTTGAAGTGTCACTTGTTTTTAAGCAATAAGTGCTGTGAAGGTGGAACAGCTGGAGAAAAGTAGGGCACGTTGAATCTGGGTTGTGTGAGTGAGGGGTTGAAGCAAAGGGTCAGGAAGGAAGAAGAGTCCATTTATTTTCTCTTCCTATTGCTGTGTTCAAACAAATGCAGATACTTTAATAATATGGGTTTTTTTGGAAAGGGAAAGAGGGTTCCCCCCAGCTTATGGGTTATAGCCTGCTTTGGGGTTGCATTCCCACCTGTTGAAGTTTTGTTCTGCAACCTGGGCTTCCATAGATAAAAAGTTGGAGCACATTGTTAAGTCATGACAATACATGTGTCCCAAGTCAAATTACAGCCTGCATTACAGAAGTCAAAATATATAAGAACACAGGCATAGAAGAATGCATTCAAATATTAATCTATTTACTGCATATATTTTCTGATGGGTAATTTTGAAGCTCTTGCAAAATATAAATGACATTGTCATGTATTATTGCAGATTGTGAAGCTGCTGCTTCGACATGGTGGAAATCCTTTTCAAGCCAACAAACATGGAGAGAGACCGGTCGATGTAGCTGAAACAGAAGAGTTGGAAATGCTATTAAAAAGGGAGGTGCCTATTTCTGATGATGAAGACAGTTGCTCAGGTTAGAGAGTAGATTTTAATTGCACAGTTCTAGCAACAAATGATTTCTCCTTTTTATTTTAAGACCCTATTTTCTGTTGTATAATTGCTGGACATCACAATTTGAGATTAATTATTAGAGGTGCACCAATACGAGTAATACCAGTATGATTGGTCAGTGGCTTTAGAGGGTTATACCTTGTATAGGAAAGACCATGTGGGGAGGAGCAGTAGGGGTATTGCTCTCAAGGGGTATTGCTACATCAAGGATCAGTTCATCTCCCTGCAGATTGAGTTTTCTAACCAAGAAGGGTGTCTTGAGACCCTCTGGGTCAAAATATGAGAAGAACATGGGGAGGGTGACATAGTTGTAGGAGTCTATTATAGACTTCCTCGCCAAGAGGAAGATCTAGATCGGGAATTCAATAGGGAATTCGTCAAAGCCACACGCTTCTGATGCATGATTGTCATGGGGCATTTCAAGTTCCCTGACATCCCTTTGGCGCAGGGCCAAATCTGACAGGTCCTGTAGCTTTCTCACTTGCATTGATGACCTCTACCTAACACAGGAGGTCTGTGGGCCAACTAGGGGAGAGTCATTGCTTGATCTGGTCCTGGCCAAAGGGGAGGGCCTGGTGAGCAATGTGAGAATCGAGGGGAAGCTTGGTGACAGGGACCATGAGGTCACCTTCTTAGTTCACTGAAGAGCAGGCAAACCCCTCAGCAAAACAGAAGTCCTTAACTTTGGGAAGTCTGACTTTTGCAAACTGAGAGAATTGGTCAGTCAGGCAATTCAGAGGGCATACCCCCCTAGAAAAGGGAGTACATGAGAAATGGTCATCCCTCAAAAACATAATCCTAGAAGCACAGGGGAAAGCCATTCCATCTTGCAAGAAATGTAGTCAATGGGCTCGGAAGCCCCCTTGGCTAAATAAGGAACTGTTGGACCTCATTAAACTCAGAAGAGAAGCCTACACCAACAGGAAGCATCACCAAAGAAGATTACTCAGTACTTGCCCGCACCTGTAGAGAGTGGTTGAGGAAAAGTCAAGGCACAAACTGAACTCAGGCTAGTTATGGGAATCAAGGACAACAAAAAGTCCTCCTTCAGATGTGTGGGAAGTCAAAAAAGAACAAAAAGATAGCATTGGGCCCCTGCAAGATCCAACGGGGCAACTGACATCTGATGCCCAAGAAAAGGCCAGTCACCTAAATGACCTTTTTTGCATCAGTTTTTCACTCTCCCAGGAGGATCACACTATCAGGAAGGACACAAACTCTTCCAGACACAGGTGACAGGCCCCAAATCATTGCGGATCAGGTGAGGGAACACCTCAAGAAGATGGACATTCACAGGTCTGTGGGCCCAGACAGAATGCACCTGAGAGTCTTGAAGGAGCTGGCAGACATCATTGCATCCCCCTTGGCAGAGATATTAAAATTCATGGAACTTGGGCAAGGTCCCGGATGACTGGAAAAGAGCTAGCGTGGTCCCTATCTTCAAGAAAGGGAGGAAGTATGACCTGGGGAATTATAGACCTATCAGGCTGACATCCATCCCTGGAAAAATCCTGGAGAAAATCTTCAACACCAGACTAATGGAAGGCAACCATCTGAATGCCAGCTAACATGGCATTGTGACTAGCAGGTCTTGCCTAACCAAACTCATCTCCTTCTGTGAACAGGTAACACGTGCCTTAGACAAGGGAGATGACATGGACATCATGTATCTAGAGGTCAAGAAAGCCTTTGACTTAGTTCCCCATGAAGTCCTTATGGTTGAGCTGGGGAATCAGCATGGTGCAAGGTGACCAGTGAAGTCCCTCAGGGCTCGGTACTTGGGCTGGTACTCTTTAACATCTTCATTAACAATCTGGATTTGAGAGTCAGATGAGAACTGGCCAAGTTTGCGAATGATACCAAATTATGGGGGAGGGTGGTCACACCTCAGGACAGACTGGGGATACAGGCCAATTTGGACATGCTCTCAAGGTGGGCCGACCTAAACCTGATGGCCTTCAATATAGAGATGTGTAAGGTGCTGCACCTCAGTAGGAAGAACTCTCAACATACTTAAAGGCTCAGCAGTGCTACACTCACTAGCACTGCGACTGAAAAGGACTTAGGGGGGTTTCAATCGACCACAAGATGAATATGAGCCACCAATGTGATGCTGTGGCTGGCAAAGTAAGCCAGACTCTGGCATGCATACACCAGTGCATCTCAAGCAAAACCAGGGAAGTCATCCTCCCACTTTACTTGCCTTTGGTGAGACCACAGCTGGAGTACTGTGTACGGTTATTGGGCCCCCCACTTCAGAAAGGATGTGGAGAAGCTTGAGAGAGTCCAGAGGAGAGCCACTTGTATGATCCAAGGCCTAGAGGGAAGGCTGTACGAGAGGCTTGGAAGGACTTGGGGCTCTTCAGTCTGGAGAAGAGAAGGCTCAGGGGGGACTTGGTAGCAGCCCACAATTACATAAAAGGAATGCATCAGGACCTGGGAGAACAGCTGTTCACCAGAGCTCCCCAAGGGATAACAAAGTCTAATGGCCATAAACTCCAGGAAGGCCAGTTTAGACTAGACATAAGAAGAAAGTTCTTTATGGTGCGAGTGTCCAGGATCTGGAACAAACTCCCCCCAGAGGTGGTGCAAGCACCTACTCTGGAGTCTTTCAGAAAACAGGTGGATGTATTTCTTGCTGGGGTCACTTGATCCCAGTTGACTTCCTGCCTATAGTAGGGGGGCTGAACTCTATCTCACGAGGTCCCTTCCAGCCCCTAATGTCTATGAAATAAACTGGTCCGGTATCAGATCAGTACCAATATGAGGAAAATTGAGAGTATGGGCAATCGGCTTTTTTTGCCTAATGTGGCCAGTAATGTGGCTGATAAATACCCCATGCATGCACACAGCCACAGCATGCGTGCAGCCAGGAGCTCAGCCCTGCAGCTTGGAGAGGAGCATCAGCTAGTAAACCTGTTGTGGGTGGAGCAGATCAAGGCCTCCATAATGAGGGAGGGAGTGGGGCTGGGGCAGGTGATGTTCAGCCAGGGCAGGGAGGGGCACGGGACAGAGCCCTAAGCGGCTTGCCCAGGCAGCACAGGGGATGGGGTGGCGGCTCCCACTACTGCGTGCACCCCGGGAGGGCATGGGTGGGCATGTGTCCTTGGATCTGTGTAGGGCAGGGTGGGCTGCTGATATGGGCTGGGGCCAGGGCAGCGCCAAGCTCTTCCCAGCAGGGGGGTTGGGCCGGGATGTGCTCGGGACAGGCAGCAGTGGCACTGGGAGTGAGGTTACGGGGGCGGGGAGGGACCTATGGCAAATTTTGGGGTGGCTGCAGCCCCCCCCGCCATAGTCCCTCTCCCAGAATCATCACCACCTGCCCTGAGCACAGCTTTACCCTGCCCCACCCTGACTGAGCAGCATCTGCCCTGCCTCACTCACTCGCTCACTGCAGGGGCCTCAGTCTGCCCCCCGCCATGCCCCTTCCTTCCCCCTACTCCTTCCTCCATACCAGACTTACCAGCCTGATGCTGGTCTTGAAGCTGCATATTGGAATCGGATCAGTATCAGCCAGTATGACTCTTTAAAAAACAGCCATCGGTATCGGTCCAAAAAATCTATCTGTGCACCCCTATTAATTAGTCCCTGTTGTATATCTACACTTTAGGGACGGGCAATTATTTTGGGCAGAGGGCCGCTTACTGAGTTTCGGCAAGCCGTCGAGAGCTGCATGACAGGCAGCTCAGGGCAGATTAATATTAATTTTCTAAATTTTTTAGGGGCCCTGTGGGCTGAACAGAATGGCCAGGTGGGCTGTTTCCAGCCCCCAGGCCGCATTTTGCACACCCCTGCTACACGTGCTTATTTTTTTTAATGGTTTGGTTGTTTCTCTTAGCAAGGTAGAGGAAACTATATTTTTGTCCATGCTAAAAAAAAAAAAAAAAGACCCTATGCCTAATAACATTGAGCAAACCTAATGCCCCCGTGCTTTCAAGAGGCTTGAAATGTGGCCTTTAGTCACACTGGTGACAAGAATATGCCTTGTGCAAGCTCTGAACAAGTAACTTTCTAAGTTAGAAAGAACCATTTGAGGATTAAACGGTGGTGTAAAATGTTGAATGTATGTAACAAGGTCTTGGCCCAAAGGGTGGTTGTGATGCCCTATGGTGACCTAGTGACTCCTACCCCCCTCTGGCTCCTTAGAGTACCCTTCCTCTTTAACCAAGCCTGCCATGCCTTGATGCATCTTAAATAGTATAAGGAGGCTGTCCCATGGTCCCAAAGTGAGACCTAAGTCCTCAACCAGTCAGCCTCAGGTTTGCCCTTAGGGCACTAAACTGTAGCAGACTTGGCCCTGCAGTGTCTTGGGGCACCAGACACCTTTTGGGCTGCATTTGTGGCCTCCGTCCTCCCCTGTAGTCATGCCCATGCTTTGCAGACAGTAATTGAACAATTTGGAGGGTCCCCTTGGCCTTACGACAATACTTGGTCCCCTTAGACCTCAAACCTTTGTGGGGGTTTCAGCATTCCTGGCTTCGGAACCTTTTTCTCTGGGTGTGCGCCCCTCAACGTAGGTCCACTGCCCCAGACCTTTGCTTCTGGGCCCTGGCTCTGGTCTCACCCTTCTCAGGCCCTGGCCCTTGTCTCACACTTCTCTGGCCCTGGGGCACACTGGAGTCCTGGACCCAGACAAGGCTGCTCTTTTTTTCTCAGCCCCCTGAGCAAGGCTGATTGCACAGCACCCAGCCCCTTGGGACCCTCACTCAAGAAAGGCTGTTCTCTTGCTGCCAAGCCATCCCTCTTATGGTCCCAGACCTCTACAAGGCTCTATGCAGGGTGCTTTTGAGGTGCCCCTATGGCCTCCATGCTGCCCCCATAGCCACATTCTGGTCTTCTGGTATCAACTTAAACACAACGCGAATACAAATAACCACTTTTAACAAAAAGTCTCCCGCACTCTGGGTTTATGCCACCCTGTAAGCCCTACCTCCCTTTGGGCTCTCACCTCCCAGCAGTCATGAGTGATTGGGTGCTTGCCAGACTGGTTCTTTCAGCCCTGGGCTTATATGCCTCTAAGCCCCACTCCTTTCAGTCATGTGGCTCCCCCAGCCACACACCTGGGTTTCCCCTTTGCCTAATGACCAGCCTGTGCTCCTCTGCTGCAGCCTCACATAGCAGGTGTGGCCTCCTGCACTCTTTACTTAAAGTGATAGGGGCATCTGGCTCCTTGTCACAATGCATTACTGAGATTCATGGGTTTTGAAAGTAATTTGCTACCAGAGTACTATATTATACTTTCCAAGTCTCAGGGAAAATGATAGTAATCAAGACCTGGACTTTTCATATACAAATGTTTTGCACCGTGCTTAATTTGCAGTGGGTCATTGAATTAAGAATGAGACACTTAGCTGCTACTTTACAAAGAGTGTCTCACTTGGCTTTTAATAGAGGGTGAGCTCCAGTCAGCTGGAGTTCATCAGTGGTCCTGCACAGCTGATTAGAGAAGCGGTGCCCTTTGAAGTAAAGGCTTCTGTGAACAGCTGATTGGTATGTATCCACAGGAGGCCTGCTCTTGCTGTATATAATTCCAGACAGTTTTCAAGCTCTTGTAATTGTAGAGGAATTAGGAACCTAACCATGGAAAAGAATCCAGGTTATACTGTATACTGGAATTGAGTATTGATTAATATTCCCAGAAATTAACATTCCCAGATGGACATGGGTATCTCCTGTAGGAAGAGGAGTGAAAAAATGCAGTATATAATTGGGTGGCAAGATAATAGTGGCTTTAAGTCATTGCATTTAAGTGGCCACTAACTGCTTTAAGTCATTTCTCTTTCATTTCGATGTATTAGAAATGACTTAAAGCGGTGTTTTGATAAATTGTATAATTAGCTATGTATTTTAGTTAATAGTCACATAAAGAGTCTGATATTTTTTCCACTATGGATTTTTGTCAGTTTATTTTAATTGCTTTTGTTTAAATGCAGTTATTTCAGCAAGACTTAAGGAAGTCTTTCAGCTGTAGCTGTTTTAGCCATTTGAGATCCCTCTAATTAATTACTTTCTCCATTTTATCCAAAACTAGCTTCTTTAATTTTTTGGGGGTCTTTTGAGACACCAAGTGTGAACCTTAGTTTTAAGACTTAGTTACACCAGTGGACATTCCTACATTGTAATATATTTAACTTCTATAAGAGTAACTGACAAGATGTTTATATAATAAGCATTCCTTTGACATGGTTCTCTCTTGTCTCTACTTCCATGCCATAGTTTTTGTGTTCTGTTGCTGCATTATTTCTAACTTAGATTATAAACTTTCTGGAAAAGCACTTGTCATTTCTTTAATGTGCATATAAAGTATGAACCTACAGCATAAAAGGAATAGAATGTTAAAATTCTCTTCTCCACACCAGGTAGGCTGTTGTGAAATGAAATTTAACTTGGGCTTTATAGAGAGCATCAACGTCGCAGGTTTTTAGAACTAATGTCAAAAACTTTTTATGATTTTCAGTTACAGGTTTTCATAAGTTAACATCTAACATACACTAAAAATGAATATAAGGGGCAGTTAAAACATTTGCACATAGTTCAGTCCTTCAAATAACAGCAGCCTCTGAATTATTAGCCTGTACATTTATACTGCAGTGACTGGTTGTGCCAAGTCATGATATGATGAGTGATGGGATAGATAGGTTCTCAGAGTTCCAGTGGATAATTCTCTCAAAAAAGCTCCCTATTCCCATTGATGCTTTTTGAGAAAAATCTCAACAGCTGGTGAAAAAGGTTATTGGCCTGAACCTGCACAATTAGGTGCGATTTGATAGCAGTCTTTAACTACCTGAAGGTTAATTCCAAGGAGGATGCAGTTAGACTGTTTTGAGTGGTGGTAGATGATGGAACAAGGAGCAATGGTCTCAAGTTGCAGAAGGGAGGCTTAGGTTGGATATTAGGAAACATTTTCTCGCTAGGAGGGTGGTGAAGCACTGGAATGGGTTACCTAGAGAGGTGGTGGGATCTCCATCCTTGGAGGTTTTTAAGGCCTGACTCAACAAAGCCCTGGCTAGAATGATCTAGTTGGGGATGGTCCGCTTTGAACAGGGGGTTGGACTGGATGAACTCCTGAATTCCCTTCCAACCTTAATTTTCTATGATTCTATGATCCAGTTGCAGAGCAACCCACACCAGCCCATCTTAACACACAGGGCCACATGTGGCCCACAGGGCTCCCCCTGGGCCCAGAAATTTGACAACAGAGGAGTGGTAGTTAACTCTGCCACTACTTCCCACCACCAAATTTCTGGCCCTCTGGGGTGAATGACATTAAATGACATGGCCCTTGCAGGCCTTATGAAGCCTGCATGCTGGAGACAAAGCAGCACTGAACTAGACCAGTGATGGCAAACACCTAGTTTAAAAACCTTGGCCTAGAGTAGTACATTGTGTGACAGCACTGAAATAATTATGGTGAAGTCTTAAGTGCTGTCTTGTTTTGCCCTTTAATAATACTGTTATTTATCTGTAAACTGAAATATTTTGTCCTTAACTAAAATGTGAAGGCTTTTTTTCTCTTCAGTCTCTCAACCTTGCTTGTTTGTTTTTGTGTTCTCAATCTAGATTCTGAAGAAGCTCCATCTGTAAATCCTTCCAGTGTAGAGGGGAATGCTGATTCAGAAGTAGAGAAAGAATCTCTAGTCAATGACAGCAAACAGATGGTCCCTAGTAAGGCACCAGTTTCATCTGCTCTTGATGAATATGAGTTTAAAGATGATGATGAAGATGAACTTAAAAAAATGATTGATGACAGACATATTCTTAGAAAGGATCTAAGGAAAGAGGATGAGTCTGAAGTAGAAAAGAATAATTTATTTGTAAAACAAGAAAAAGGTGTTTTTCCAAAATTTAAAAGTAAAAAACAGAAGCCATCAAGAGTTTTGTACTCAAGTTCTGAAAGTTCAGATGAAGAAATTCTTCAGGACAAAAAGATTGTCTCTCCTTGTTCTATCTCAGAAACTTCGAACTCTGATGTAAGAATGAAAAAAGAATATATTGTTTCAAGTGAACACAAGCAAAAAGGGAAAGTTAAAAGGAAATTAAAAAATCAGAGTAAAAATAAAGAAAATCAAGAACTAAAGCAAGAAAAAGAAAATGCTAGAGTAACAAACCTAGCTAGTCCTGGATTAGATTCTTTAGATAAAGCCAGAGAGGAGGAAACTTTTAAAAAGTCTTTCAGCCCAAAAGAAGATTCTTCATTACACTTGTTTCATATCTCTGCTGGAAAATCTCCCAAGCATCCCTGTGGATTAAGTGAAAAGCAGTCAACACCACTAAAGCAAGAAAACACTAAAACATGCTTATCACCAGGAGGTTCTGAAATAACATTACAGTCCGAGTTAGTTCGGTATGATCATAATACAGATTCTGAATACCTAATGGAAAGTTCTAGTGGAAAATCTTGCAAACATAAAGAAAAAAGCAAACATCATCAGAAAGAGTTTCAGTTAGATTTTGGAGAAAAATCTAGTCCTAAAATTAAAGATGAAGATAATAGTCCAACATTTGAAAATTCAGACTGTATGCTGAAAAAAATTGATAAGGAAGGCAAAGCTCTTAAAAAGCATAAGCTGAAGCATAAAGAAAGAGAAAAGGATAAACACAAAAAAGAACAAGAGGGGGAAAAGGAGAAACATAAGCACAAAGATAATGCTAAAGAGGTCCAAAGAAATATTGAATTTGATAGAGAATTTTGGAAAGAGAATTTTTTTAAAAGTGATGAAACTGAAGATATATTGTTAAACACAGAACATGAATCTCAGTCCTCAGACAGAAAATCCAAGTTGGAAAAAACTACAGCAAAAGAAGATAAATTAGGAAAAGAGAGACACTTCCAGAAAGAGAGAAGTTTAAAGGAGGAGAAAGAGAGAGAAAAAAACAAAAAGGAAAATGAGAGATTTTTTAAAGAAGAAAAAATCAAAGATATAAAAGAAGAAAGAGAAGTCATGTTCACAGATAAAGAAACAGAACTGCTTTGCTTAAGTACAGGTCTTAAAGATGAGCCAATTAGCACACATCTAATAGAAAAAGAAGTGGATACTGAAAAGCAGGAAAAAAACCTCAAGGAAAATAAAGAGAAAGTTGAAAAGCGAGCCTTGGTTAAAGAAAAAGACACTGAGAAGACAGAAAGAAAAAATGTAGATAAAGAAAAAAAGATAAAACATGACTATAAGCCAGAAAAAGAGAGAATAGAACTAAATGAATGTATAGAAAAAGCAAAGGAAAAACCAAATTCCCAGCAAGTGGACAAATGCCATAAAGAAAATGATAAGATAAAAAGTTTTGGTACTGTTAAAAAGCTTGATGAAAAAGAAAGAAGCAAAGAAAAACTTGATAAAAAATATGATAAAGAAAAGATTGAAAGCAAAGAAAAACACTGCATAGAGAGAAGAGTCAAGCAATCAGAAAAAGATGGTGAATACGGTAAACCAGAAAAAGGTAAAAATAAAGACAGAGAGCTTGAAAAAAAGGAAAAATCCAGAGATAAAGATGGCTTTGCTGTAGCCAGCTCTAAGCACTTACAAGATGAAAGGAGATGTAATACTACAGAAAGTAGTAAGGTAATTCATGAAAAATTTCTGTCCTTGAAAGAGAAAGTAAAAGATGAATTGCTGAAAACTCCAGATGGGAGAGAGAAAGATAAGAAAGATAAAGATATAGATCGATACAAAGAACGAGACAAGCATAAAGATAAAACTCAGCAAAACAATTTACTGAAACTGAAACTTGAACCTGAGAAACCTAAACCTAAATCATCACCTGCACCAAAGGATACTCGACCTAAGGAAAAACGATTAGTAAATGATGATTTAATGCAAACTAGTTTTGAAAGAATGCTTAGCCTTAAAGATTTGGAAATTGAACAGTGGCATAGGAAGCATAAAGAAAAAATCAAACAAAAGGAGAAGGAAAGATTAAGGAATCGGTCCTCTTTAGAACTTAACAAGATAAAAGATAAGGAGAGAACAAAATATTCGGTAACTGACTCAAAAAACAAAGAGCTGATTCGTTCCAAAAGCTCAGAGCTGTCAGACATTTACATGAAAGAAAAGCAGCAGAAAGATGCTACAAGTGGTAGATCACAGTCTGTGGACACAAAGAACTTAAACACTGGAAAGCTGTCATTAGTTTTAGACAGTAACTTAAACAGATCCCCTAAATCAGAAAGTGAAAAGACAGGTCTAAGCTCCAGATCAGTGTCCATGATTTCAGTTGCTAGTTCAGAAGATTCATGCCATACTATAGTAACTACTCCAAGACCTGTAGTTGAATATGATTCAGATTTCATGCTTGAAGGTTCTGATTCCCAAATGTCCTTTACACAATCACCATTTTTGGTTAGTGCCAAATCACCAGCCCTCCTTGAAAGGGAGGCTGATAGCCTTGCAGAGTTGCCAGACCGCATTAAGCCACCTTTTGCAAATAGACTTCCGCCAGCCTATATTAGATCAGCTTCTGTTGAAGATGTTAAACTGGTTTTAAGTGACTGTAGACCTGTTGTAGAAGTACGAAGGTGTAGTATGCCTGCTGTTATTCCTGAACATACAAAACAGCCTAGAATGTCTGAAGAAAATAATCAGAATATTCTGTTAGCAGCACCAAGTCATGTTTGCAGTTCCCCCAAACATGAAATACCTTCTAGTTTACCTGAAAGGGATTTTCCAAATAGTACATCTAATTTGCATTCCAGTTTTGCATCTTCTCCATCTGGAAGTGGTTGCAACAAGCATGTTACATCCGATATAAATATTATTAAAACTACTGCTCAGATGAGCCCTTCAGAAGAAAATCATGTGCATTTAGAGCTGTGTAATCAGAGTAGTATGACTCAGCAACCTAAACCATGGGATGTGCCTTTTGACAGACTTAATTCTTTAAACAATGAGTTTAACTGCTCGGGTTACAGGGTGTCAGAACAAGATAGTGTTGCAGCATTGCATAGTTCTGAAAACAGGACCGTTAAAGAGCAGAAATTGTCTGACTTTTTACCTCAACATGCTGAAATGATGGGAAGTTCCAGTTTTCAGGAATCTGCATCATTTTTGCCTTCACAGTCTCCCAGCTCTTTGCATATCCAGCCACCTCCAGATACTGAGTGTCCATCCAAAAATACATCTTTACTAGGTATTAGCAATCAAGAGCCAATATTTGTGCAACAGCAACAAAACATAATTCAGATAACCGATTCTACTTTGGATACAGACACTAGTGGTACAGAAGAGACTGAAAATACCTTATTCCCCTCAAATTTTAAAAAGGCTGATATACATATTAATGTATATCCTGAGAGCTCCACAAGGAGTGTTTCACAGAATTTTGAAAGAGCAAATACTCTCTGTGTGTTATTGTCTGAAAAGGATGTTACTACAAATACTGGTTCACAATTAAATGCAAATTCATATACCTTCAATAAGCTTGTTTACAAGAATTCTCAAGCTGATGAAGTGGATAGTAGCACAGGTGAATCTCAAGAAATCAGAAATGAAAAAGTCCAACACGAAAATTTTGTTTCAACTCATGAGGTTAATAATAGAACTGACATTGATCTATGTGAATTAAATACAGGCATACCAAAAGGAATTATGAATGAATCTGCTAATAAAAAAAATTGCTCTGTAGATAGTGGAGAAATTATTTTGGCAGATGATCTACCACAGTACCCTTTATCTCATTCGGAAAATGCTGCACAACACACTGCACAGGAAGATGTGCATAAATACAATGAAACAGTTAAGCTAGAAGTAGAAGAAACTGACGATCATAAGGCAGAGCAGCAAGAAGTTCCTCAAAGAATTACTAGAAATAGAGCAAATATGCTTGCTAACCAGAGTAAGCAAAATCTTGTTGGCTGTCCACAAACATCAGAAAAAGAATCTGAATCGTCTGCATCTCTGAAAGGAAGGATAAGATTAACCGAGGAAGATGATGCTCAGGTCCACCATCCACGTAAAAGAAAAGTGTCACGTGTACCTCAGCCTGTACAAGTGAATCCCTCTTTACTTCAAGCTAAAGAGAAAACACAGCAATCTTTGGCAGCTGTTGTAGATTCCCTGAAACTTGAAGAGATTCAGCCATATAGTTCGGAGAGAGCAAATCCATATTTTGAATATTTACACATAAGGAAAAAGATAGAAGAAAAGCGTAAACTATTATGTAGTGTTATCCCTCAGGCACCTCAGTATTATGATGAATATGTGACATTCAATGGATCATACTTACTGGATGGCAATCCCTTGAGCAAGATATGCATTCCAACTGTAAGTAATAAGGTCTTTCTGTGTACAATACAATGGATGGCATGTTTTCAGTTTGCTTTATTATAACATTCATATTCTTCCCATTCACTTGAAGGCTTCTGAATATTTTACCCCTAGTTTGGTATGTTGGGCAGAGTCTGCATGCTGAAAGACGCGCACTGACTAGTGTACTAATGTTGACTAGTGTGAGTTCATGTAAGTTTTGTGTGCTTTCCCTTTACACTAGGCAGGAGCAGTAGGTATTATAATCATCGTTATAGAAGACAAGCAGTAATATGTGAAAGATGTATAGTATAAAAGATAAATAAGCAAATGTTTTTCATGCAGTTGAAAGTGTTCTGTAATATAAAAGCCCTTCTTGAGAATTTATTCTAGCAGAGATCTCATTTACTTTTTCAAGTACCTCTGTATTCCTACTCTTGGTACAGTTGATCTCACAATGATGTTGTAGGAAGTTGATTCAGAATTGTAATTTTGGGGGCAAGGGGATACATGTGGATTTCTCTGAAGTGTCATGTTCAGCACCTAAGGGTTCCTATACGTATGCTTAAGGGTGGGGAGGGGCCATTTTAATGTGTGGTTCCCTGATGGCTGCCCTAATTAGAACAGTCACATGTATTAACCCCCACATTTTAAAATGGCCACAGGGGGCACTTTAAAACTCATTTGATGAGCTTTAATTAAAGCACCCCTGTGGGGATTTAAAAATGGGGGGGCCTTAATACACAATGGTGAGGCAACCCAGAGTCTGTTCTGACATGTTCTAAATAGTATGTAAACCAACACACCTGTAGGCAGCCTAAGTCTGTAGAAGGAAGTACACATCTTCACCATCTCATTTCTTTTCCTATTACAAGGAGAGCAGAAGCAGCACTATACTGTGTGCTTGTTTTCCTAGTTAGGCTTAACTAGCGCAATTTGTAGTCAATTCTTTTTTTTACATTTTTGTGTAGGTAATATAAAGTGTCAGAGCTTGGCTTCAGTCCTGGCATTTGCCTATGCCAGAACCATGAAAGGGCGTCAAGAAATTCCCCAAATTTCTGGCACTTCCCACATACATTGCTTTATTTTTTTAATTTTTTTTTTTCCCCCTGGGAAAAGTATTTCCTGACCTAGTATGCCTAAGGCAATTATCCCACAGATCTGCTGTGGCTCTCAACTGATATGGGGGAAGGGGGTGTCTGAAGGCTGCTAAGCCTCCAGAAGATCACAGTTCTGTGTATTATTGGAAAAATCTTTTTCGTGCAACAAAACAATTTAGTGGGCTGACTCATCTGCTCCAGAAGCAGCACTGGCATTGGCATTGGGCTCCAGTGGGGTCTGTGACAGCTTTACCACATGGAGAGGAATCGGAGAAGATTTAATACAATGCTTTCAATAGCAGCGTCTGCCTGGTAAAGTCCCTTCTAGGTCCCTTAAGAGGACACATGTATGCCTCAGTTTTTTCCATGAAGAAGAACCTGAACTAGAGACAGAGCAGGTGACCGCTAGGTCTGTTGAAAAGTCAGTGCAAGCTTCTTCTCTTTACTGTTTTTAGCACATGATTCTGCACTGATTGTTGTCCCTTCTAAGGAGAAGAGAAGAATATAAATCTTGGTCTGGCACTAAAGACCTCAAAGACCCCCTGAAGTGATATGCTCAAAAGTAGAAGATATTTTTCATCTGACTCAAGGGAAAGCATCTTATTCCTTTCACGGCAGGGATCTCTGGTAAATTGCACTTCTTGCTGTTTCTGAAAGTCTCATTCTGGCATCCTTAAAAATCTATCCAGCTATCATTCTCACATTCTACAGCAGAGTTTCTCAACTTTTTAGCCTTAAGGTACCTCTTCATAACTTTTTTTTTAAAATGTAGTGGCATCCCGGTTTGAAAAATCACTAAATTTAGAATCTAAATTCAAAAAGGATTGGGTAGGAATGCATGTTGACAATGAAAGAAGAAAGAGGGGTTATTCATTGGCAACTTCCGTGTTCTTCATGAGTTGCGGAGATGTATTTATCCTTCCTGTCCACCTTTCCCTCTGCCTTGGGAGTTCTCTGTGTAATTCAGACCATGTGGTTCAGGAAAATAAACAGAGGCAAGTACACTTTCTTGAGTAGCTTTAGATCCAAGGATTTGATGACTCACTGGACATATGAATATCCTTTCCCCGCAGACACAGCTTGGAAAGTTCTCTGAAGATGGAGACAATTTTTGAAGATCAGTAGTTACTGATGGATGACTTCCATTATTTAATCCAGGATACTCTTTGTTCCATTTTAGACCCAGTTATTTGATTTAGGTTATTTCTCTCTTGTTAATTTACCGCTGCTGGAGAAAGAGCAAGCACAGTTCCTTGTTGATATCGTCAGAAGAGGTGAAAGAATACATGCAGAGTAGATCTGCCCATGGTATCCAGTCTGCAGCAGTGCCTACAGTTTCAGCTTATGGCTGACAGTTCAGCTCTGAAAGTTAAAACTGAAGCTGTTGCCTGAGTAGGAAAGGCATGGCTGAATGAGCTGAAGATTAGGCTCTGTCCCTGCTGTATCGGATCATAATTAAAATATTTTTTCCTTTTTTTTTTTTTTAATTCATTCTGCTATCCCAAAAACAAGGTGCATGTCTTATATGGGGGCATGTGGTATGCAAAAAAATATTGTAGCTATTGATAATGGAGTCCTTTCTGCTGTTCAGGCGTCTTCTACCCTTGGCAACAAAAAGTTCAACTGGGCCCATCCCTATTTCCACAAAGAAGCTCCCAGTCTGTACGGGATTCCTCACACTAGAGACATAGATCTTGTAAGGTAGGAAACATGATAATGAGCAGTTGGCTTTTCAAATTCTGCCCCAATCTCCTAAGGCTTCTCAGTTTATCTTTCAGTAAGACTCGGATGGAGAAGAGTTGAATTTGTAGGAATCTCTGTCTGCTAATGGGCTCACTTGCTGCTGAACTAGGCCTCATGTAGAAGGCTGTACTTTTATTCTCGTAGTCTTCTGTATCTGTCCCAATAGGATAGGGACAGGCACAGGAACTCCCACTGTTAACCCACCACACATTTTCCTTCTCTTTTTCAGAACCTTAATACTTCAAGAGATTTTATTCATAGCATCTAACCTGGATGAGCCCTTTCCCAGTTCTAAGGAATGGGACTATTCACTGAACAGAGATGGCAATGAAATCCAGGCTCTGTTGAGACCATTCTTAACATAATCCAGCCTCTAGATGATTAAAACCCACCTTGTATATGAAATTGTGGAACAAAAAATCCATCCACAGACTGGATTATATAAGTGTGGTCTCAACAGAGACTGGATTCTTGTCCCATTACCTGGATTTATTTTCCCAGCTGTTTCAGTGGGAAGGGGACAACTCAAGACAAAACTCAAATAATTACAATAAATATGGGGGATCAGGTAGTCCCTTTGCCTTATGCCACCCCAACTTTCCCCTGCTGAGTGGTCCTCCACCACCGTTACTGTCAGGCCCTGCTTTCCCTGAGCACATGGAAGTGAGGAGCAAACTTGAAAAAAATGACTTTGAAGTAAATATAGCTATAGCAATTTATATATAATAAAAGTAGACTTAGTTAATCTACAATTAATGCATTTTACCTTTTTTTAAAAACTGTTCCAAGTTTTAGCACAGGTACTCCATAAGCACACTTTTAAGCAGCACTTTAGCACCTACTTATGTACAATACAAGCTGCATGATATTAGTCCAAAGCCAAAAGATTCATGTTTTACCATATAGTTCATTGGGCTGGGCCCCAGCAGAGTCAACAGTGTTTCAAGCTATCGTGATTCTACAGCTCAGCACTGGTTAGTATGTGTGTGTACTCCAAATATCCTCCCCCACTAAAAAATAGATTGTGTTAATTAGCCCCCTCATCATGACTGAAACCAGGTGATCTTGCTAGAAGTCCTAGGATCCTCCAAAAACTTGTATGTAGATCTGGCTTCACCTCATGGAGGGCAGGACCACAGTAATCGTATGGAATATGCTGAGAGAGTGTGAGATAGGGGTTCTAGGAGAACGTTTTGGGGCCCTGTTTGGTGATGTTTGCCAGATATTCAAGACTAATGGAGAAACAGGAGTCATTGAAATACGATAGAGAAGCATAGATCATTTGTGGGAGTGACGAGGAAGTCAAAATCTATTGAGTGTGGTAGCTCACCATGACTTGAAAAGAGTTGCCACTGAGGGGGACTGAATGCAGTTGGAACTTCTATGTTATTTATTCAGATGGGTTGCACTCGCACAATTTATGGTGCTGGACTGGGCAGTGTAGAAGCCACATCTGCAAACTGGCAACCAGTCCAGAAACAAAAATAGACTGCTTTGTCAAATACTATTCAGGGCATCTGCTGAGACAGTGGCACGTGTACATGCTGCCCAACAGGAAACCATGGAGCAGTTATGGTTCTACAAAGTCTTGGACATTTTCTGAAGTAAGTATGACCTGTTCAAAGAAGTGCCTGCAACCGTAACTAGGTACCAGAAGTTGCAGGAGGCTGTCAGAGACAATGACGGACTGTTGACCGTGGACCTGCTTCCTGGTGATGGCTGCCAGGTCATGTGGGTGTGAATCTTCCACGAGGGCCTACTGAAAGACCACAAAGACTTGAACTGGCAAGTAGTCCACCAGGCATTCCCCATGCAGGCTCTGAGATGCGGAGAAGGCCAGAGAAGCCAATCCAACTGCACCAAGGAAACCTGCCCCTGGAAAGCAGATACCATTGACCACCTCCTATAGTTCTGCATGTACACTGAGGCAGTGTGGGAGAAAGTAAACCAGCTCCACTGGGTGGTGACGAGTCAAAACCATGACCAGAGAGGCAGCGCTGTATGGTCATCCAACCAAAGAATAGGTGTATCCATCATTACACCTTGTTCGGTTTGTCTCCTGGGTCAAGAGGACCCCATGGAAGATCAGGAATGTGCTGAAGTACTGACACACAAAGCTGTCTGTTGAAGACTGTGTTAAAATGGGACTGACCAAGCTGCAGACGTACTACCAGAAGATGATTGGACAGGACAGTGAAGAGTTGACAAAGATCATCTCTCAGAGGAACCATTGGCACAGACTGTTTAAAGACAACCCCCCCAGGGAAGATAGCAATGACAATGTGGAAGAAGTCAGGGAGAACAAAGACGAAAGTGGATCAAACAACAAGGACAGCAGAGGAAAAGGAGATGGTGATGACAGTGAGGACAGCAACAAGGAGAGCAGCAGCAAACACATACAGACCAGAGACTAAAGAAAGGAATAGAAGGCAGAGGCAGGCCAGCATAATTGTAACAGTGAAGAGAATGTGGATGGGAACATGAGTATGAGAATTGTAACAGGAGTGCAGATGTGTATGTTGTAATGGGTATACTGTAATGGTGTACATGTCTAAATATTGGAAAGATATAGTGTGTGTGTGTGTGTGTGTGTGTGTGTTGTTTTTATTTGTTTTTACAAAAAAAAAGGGTGATGGGGGATGTTCTCAGGCTTTCCCTCTAGCTTGCTTGTTCATTCTTTTGGCTAGGGGCAAGTGAGACTAGGGTGCATCTGAACTTCAAGGCCTCTGGGCTTGGGGAATACATGTAGAATGCCTGCCATGGATTTGGGAGTGTCTGAAGTCCCAGACTGAAGAGTCTGGGAGGTCGGATATTTACTGGTGGTAGTGCCACACAGACTTGAACAATTGAGCTCTGCTTAGTCTAAATTTGGAACTTAATTTGGAAGTGAGTTGGCCTTGGAAATGAAATAAAAAAGAAAGTTCCCATCAGCATATTTGCCCAATGTGGGCCAGACATTTTGCGTTAGTTGCATTTTAATCAACTTTTTAGTTGGTTTCCATTATTGAGGACATACTGCTTTTAGGAGCAGTTCAGAAAGAGACACTATACTTAATTAAGTTTCCTTGTATGCAAATGTAAGACAAGGGGCTTCTACCATGTTGACTGGAGAAAAATCCTCATCTTATATTTGAGTGAATATGGTATTATTTAAATTATGTTTTCCTTACTATTTAGTACCTTTGTTCTCTGCAAGTCTATTTATAGCATCTGATAAAGTATGCTGTTGCCTATGAAAGAAGCTGGAGGATGGTGCTAAACAGTCTTCTTTCTTATCTTGGATGTGTAACCAGGGAGCCTCTGGGAGTTTGTGATTCTATTACACAAAAGCTGTCCTTCGCCCAGAAAATATATAGCTTCTATACTCTTTCATACAATATTTTTAAAGCATTCCTTTGGGCAAAACATTAGCTTCTAGCCTCTGATTTTTTTGCCTCATGTTAATCCAATACACAAATTAAAATGTATTTTTCTCATTTATTCTTATGTTTTAAATATCACTGCCTTTAAATGTCCGTATGAAGCCGATAGGTTTAAACTGTGATGCTGTTCACCCTCAGTGCAGTTTTTAATGGACTATAATCAACATGATCCTCCCCCTCTATGCGATGCTGGTCAGGCCACAGCTGGAGTACTGCGTCCAGTTCTGTGCACCCCACTTCAGGAGGGATGTGGACAACATTGAAAGGGTCCAGAGGAGGGCTACCCACATGATCTGGGGACTACAGGGCAGACCCTACATTGAA
>NW_017728886.1:180658867-180686251 GCF_001723895.1 Crocodylus porosus | reverse complement strand
CTACCTGGCTGGACTCATTTGAGTCCAGTCTTTTCTCCTGCCCAGGCAGGGGGTCAGACTTGAAGATCTACAAGGTCCCTTCTGACCCTACTTCTATGATTCTATGAACATAGGATTTGTGATGACTGTACCAGGGGCAGGGGGAAGAAGCGGAGGGTACCTAAATCGGACAAGCTTCAAATCTTTTGTAGACTAGGAGAAAGTTGTCTGAACTGGAAACCATGAATTTAAATCTTACCTCTAACCCATTTTTTATACTGATAGACACTTTACTCCTCTTCAGTGCATAAAGCATGAACCCAGCCACTTAAGTATGAATTAACATTTCTGTTTCTTCTTTGCATCAGTGAGGGGAAAAAAGTTACAGCAGCAGAGATGGTGCTAAAATCTAAATAAAATTATTAGTCATTTAGTCATACCCTTTTTGTTTAATAAATCTTTAGGTATGTACTTTCATGTTTCTAGCCATTACCCCACACTGCCCATTTAGAGCCAAAGAATGACTCCAGGATTTATAAACTCTAACCTTCTATAACTGTTTAGCAAGTTGTCGTGTACTACATTTGGAAAGTATGTCCAGTCATTTTATAGTGGGTATGACTCATAGAAGCTAGCAGTTACTCTTGTAGTTCAAGTAAAGAGCTGGCATTGCTAACACTATGGAATCACTATTGAGGTGCTGCATAGAAGTGCCAGTTTGAATTGAGGATACGTTTTTGGTATCTGGAGATGGAACTGAAAGTTGTACAGAATGGAGTATTAGAGAGGATTCCTGTAAAGAATGCCGTGAACCTTTCTATATTCTCTGTGGTGTGTTAAGTTTTGCATGTTTTAGGTATGAGTCATAGATTATAAGGCCAGAAGGGACCTCGAAAGATCATTGGGTCCAGCCCTCTGCACCAAGCAGGAAAGATAAATGGGGGTCAGGTGACCCCAGCAAGGTGACTTTCTCATCTCCTCTTGAAGATTTCCAGGGTAGGTGATTGCACCACCTCTGTAGGGAGCTTATTCCAGAGTCTGGACACCCTGACTGTGAAGAAATTTTTCTTAATGTTGAGCCTGAATCGATCTTACAGGAGTTTGTGGCCATTACTCTTGGTTTTTGCCAAGGGTGCCCTGGTGAACAGTTGCTCACCAAGCCCTTGATGTACTCCCCTAGTGCAGCAGTAAGCTGCTACCAGGTCCACCCTCAGCCTTCTTTTTCTCACGCTGAAAAGTCGCAGATCTCTCAGCCTTTCCTCATATGGCTTGCCTTTTAAGACTCTGATCATAAGGGTGGCTCTTTTTTGATGTAGTCATGACCTACTAGCAAATACTTTGTTTGTGTTAATGCAGTGGCTGTTGCCTTACGATATAAGGCAAATAGTTAAACATCTGACATCTCTCTAGTTCTCCATAATGGCTAGTGTCTCAGTTTAGGCCTGCAGGAGGGTTTCGTTAGTACTCGGAGAAGGCAGGGTTCTAGTATTTCAAGGCATTTCAGTCTCAGAGAGAGCTCCTTTAGTGAAATCCAACCCTGCAGTACCCTGGCTTGGTAACCAGATACAGTTAAATTTAGGTCTCTTCCTGTTCTGTTGTATTCTAAAGTCCAACTAGACCTTCATAAACTATTTTGTTCTCTGTGAACCCATAACTAATATATTGCTATTTTTGAGATATGTTACTGTTGTAGTTCCCACCTCTAATCAGAGGCTCGTGAGTTGACTTTAGTAATCTGGTATAATTTATTTTTATTTTCCACATGAAGTCACGCTGAACCCAAATCCCAGCTTTATTCAAAAACTCAAATCCTACCATATTTATTGAAATCCAAGATGAGTTTCCCCCTGCCCATTTAACAAGGGGCAGGGGGGAGCCCCTCAACTTGGATTTGAGTACAAGCAGTTGCTGTGGCTCTGACTTATCTCTGACGTAGGCTTAGTCAGAGCCACAGCTGCTGCCCACTCCCCACAGTCTCTGCCCTTCCCCTTTGCCCACCCCCCCCCGAGCAGCTGCTGCCACCACCACTACTGCATATCTGGACAGGGTCCAGAGCTAACATATCCCATGTCCTGTACTGGAGCAGGGTTTCACAGATGTTGGGGTTGGAAGGGACCTCAGTAGATCATCGAGTCTGATCCCCTGCCATTGGAACTGGCCAGAGCTGGAGGGTAAGCATGAAGGGAAGGGAGGGTAGGTGGGAAGGGGGTTAATGAGGGGAGTGCAGGCACCAGGGGTTTAGATGTGGGGGCAGGACAAGTGGTAGGGAAGGGGAGGCCAAGGGCAAGGAGCAAGGGTCAGGCCACTTGTCTCACTTGCCGTCTGCCTCTTTACTGCTGCTTGCTCTGCTGCATTGGTGGGCAGGGGATGAATTTAAGATGAACCTTCAGTAATTAGGTTCTATACATACATGGAAATTTATAATATATTTTCCATGTATAGAATCTAATTTGGGGGTAAGTTGTCTTCAGTTAACAGTAAATACGGGTAAATATGGTATTTAGAGAAAAACCTGTATTTAAAGTACAGAGAACACTTGTTTTCTGTACTTGTGTGCAAATTCAGTGTCAGACAAAGTTATACTATTCCCCAGCAGATGCAGTTAAGCTTTTTGTTTTCTTTACAATCTTTTTGGGGAAAAAAATAGATTGTCTTCTGTTACTGATCTGAAGTTTAATCAAGTCATTTATTAGAGGTTTGTATTTTTAATAGTAGACCGTATCTTAGTAGACTAAAAGGCCGTTCATCCTGAAGCTATGGTATCTTTTTGGGTAGAAACAGAATCTTGTCTCTGTAGAAAATGTTTCAAATTACCTCCTCATCCATATTGTACACTATCACGATATTATATGGATACTAGGAGGATGCAACATTTGGATGTAATGTCCTAGATACTACGTTATGGAGGTGTCATTGTAGATTTCTTCTCATACTCATCTTGTTCAGTTTATATGTCTATATAAATTACGAAAAAGAATGAACATTTGTCCTTCAGTTTTCCAGTACCCAGGAAGATGTCAGTTTGTTTTCAAAGGCAGACAAGGTTCTTTGGGTGAATCTGATATCTTTTATTAGACCAATTTAAATAGTTGGAAAAAGATTTTTTTAAAAGCAAGCTTTCAGGTTTAAAAATGCTTCGTCAGGCTGAGGAAGTTTCAGCAGTTACGTGCTCTTTCTGGATGGAATGAAAAGTAAAGAAGCCAGAGGCTGAGCTGGTATGCATGGCAAGATAGGCAGTCAATGAAGATGTAAATTGAGGAGTTAGTGGGTGAGAGAGAGGCTGGGTGGGGGGAGAGAAAGGGGATGAATAGTGGAGAGATACCTGGGAAAAATCTATTGTAGGATGTACAAGCTGATAGTTTACAGCAGTGATTCTCAACCAGGGTGCTGCTCAGGATTAGAACTGTTAGATGTGCAAATACCTACACTGGATTTGTAAGACAAACCCAGAAATTTCAAATAGGAATCTGTAGTATCAAAAATATTCTAACCTGCTGTGGTCTTTTGGAATTCCTTACAACAACAACAAAAGTTCCATTGTTTTATTTGTAGTGTAAAAATAAATGAAAGCTAAGCACTTATTTTCAGAGGGGTGCCTTCAGTCTAAAAGCATTGAGAACTGCTGGCTTAGTTTTATGGTGCCACCTGCTGTTCAAAATTCTTTTAAAGAAGTGTTCTGGTTTAATTAGAGTACTCTGAACTTTGGTATAGACTAGGGAAGACTTAATAAGAACATACTAGATAAAATAACATTTTTCTTTCACAATAATTATTGGTTCAAAATATGCATTGACATTTAGAAAAAAAGCACAGCATTCTAGTAAAACCATCCCTTGGTCAGCTGCACATAGAAGGGGAAATAATCTGGCAGTAGTGCTGCCAAAAAGTATCGGGGTTTCATCATGAATCAGACTCAACATGAGTCAGTAGTGTGATGAGTGATCAATACCACTGACAGCTCAAAGGGATGTGGCTACAGAACAAAGAGATTACTTTTTTAAAAGGAAAGAGGGTTTCAGTATGAGCAGGCCAACGTATCTTGGACCTACTGTAAATTATGATACTTGAAGATTCTGGATTGCTTGTTTCATTGAAAACACGGTGACCTTTAGCTTCATTAAAACAATCTCAAGCACAATATCCGTCTATACAGTCATGTTCTGTCTTCCATTTGACAGAATCAGTTGCTTGACATCCTATTACATGCATCAGTTGAGGAACTGTCTCATGTCTGGGACCTCAGTGGCATCCTTCTGAGGTTTATAGAGCTTCCCTGCAAACTTGCTTTTTATTTTCTTTTATTCAGGGGGAGGGCTGATTCTCTTTAATCAGCTCACTCAGAAGGTATTTCTAGTTGTCATCCTTTCAATCAGGAGACAGCATCACATTCAAACATTTTTTTTGGCTTTTTCTCCCTAATCAGCTTTCTTTGGGATGAAAGAAAGTTAAAATATCACCCTGCATTTTCCCCAGCATAGGCTCAAAATTATGAGCCAATTAATTTACTGATCTTCTTCCTGAAATCCTGCATGCCATGCTGGAACAGAAATTAAACACTCTGAATGTTTTCACGTACCTGGACAAAATAGAAATGTTCATATTATCTTTCCATTTCCGGCTATAGTTACCCATTCTAAAGCTTAGGCCATTTAATCATAGAGAATAGCTAAATGGATAAAATAATGCATCTTACCATTTGGCTAGTGTCTCTCTCCCACACTTCATCAGGGGACACTCTTCCAGAGTTCAACTGTGATCTTGTCCAGTGTACAAAAACTGCAAAGTAACACCATGGAATAATGTATTGATTATAAAGGATATGCATTGGGTTAGCCCCTAGATCACATACTTTTGCATGCAAATATGTATACATCCATAATGGCATCCTTGTTGATGATGACATTGATGAACTTGAATAACAGCTCTTTATGATTAGATTCTACATGATTTACAGAGAAGTAGAACTTGAAGGGACCTTAAGAGGTCATCTACCCTGACCTGCTCCAGGCAGAGTCATCCCTGTATAAACCATTCCAAGAAAGTGTTTGTTTAACTTGTTCTTAAATACTTCCAAGGATAGAGATTCCACAGCCTGTTGAGGTTGTCTGTTCTAATACTTAGTGACCCTCATAGTGAGAAGTCTTCCTAATATCCAGCCGTAATATCCCTTGTAATTTTCAGACTGTTGCTCCTTGTCCTGTCCTTTGTGGTTGGTCACTGTCCATTTTATAACATCCCTTCAAGTACAACTACCCTATTCGGTCTTATCTTCTGTAAATTAAATAATACCAGTTCTTCCGGACTTTTCTCAAGTTGTTTCCTAGACCTTTATTCATAGTTTATTTATACTTGGGTCTCTGCCTGCACTCTGATACAGAAAGATTTATTTTCTACTTCCATGAATGCCATGACTATTTTCTATGTTTGGGTATCAAGCCAAATTATTGGCGGGGGGGTCTGAAAATTCACTGCATTTGCTATGGAATTCTTGGCTTATTGGATCATATAATTGTGAGTGTCTAGAATTCCTTTTGTTTATTAATCAGGATTTAAAGTGGCTAATAACTCATAATTAACCTTAACAGATGCTCACATCTGAGAGCTGCAATAACTGATCTTAAAGATGTAGCCCAACATTGAATGAAATTGCAGAATACTGTAAATTTTGTTCAGTAAGGCAGAGACCAAACCCGTTTCTCATAAATATATAGATATGTAGTATGAATCTTGTCGATAGTATACATTTTTATATCAAACTAGGCAATTTCCTGCTAAGAATGAGGGGGGAGGGAGAATGGGCTTGGGCCTGAAGGGGGGGGGAGGAGTCCTGTTCCTGCCTTCCCCCAACCACTGCCGTGTTGGGCCTCGTTTGGCTGAGCCTGCTGCTCTCCCCCAAAACTGCATTGGGCCCACTGCCCTCCCCCCCACATTGGGCCTTGGCCCACTCCTCCTCTTTCTCCACCCCTGCTGCCACAGCTCACCCACTCCTCACCCCCACTGCCACTGGGTCAGCCCTGCAGGCAGCATCAACAAAAGGGGAGAGGGGTGGGCCAAGACCAGTGCTGGTGGCCTCACCCCCCTGCGGACTCCCAACCCCACACCACTGCCACAGTCACCTTCAAGGAGCAGGGGGGTGGGGAGGGTGGCAGGACAGCCTCCAGGGGTGCTGTGACCTCCCCCGGGGCCCTACCTACCCGTGCCAACATGGGTCTTGAATGCACCTTCTCTCACCCGCCATGTCTTTGATCTTACATTATTAATGGGAGGCTGCCTTCCTGCCCACTGTGGCACGGTGCCCGCCTTACTATGCCTTACTATGCTCTACTTTACGCCCTATGCTAGCCCTCTCCCGGGGCCTGCCCAACATCTGTGCTCTCTCCCGGGGCCTCTCACCCATAGACAGTGCCCCTTGAACCTCTCCAGGTCTTGTATCTTTATCATCACCTGGCTATTTGCTTCTTGCAGTATCCCAATTTCAGTTTCTAACCTCTGGATTTCTGTCTGTCTATCATGCATTTCTGTTAGTAATCGTTCCTTTTTCCCTGTTCACCTCTACCCCCCTAACCTGGCTGTCTGCTAAGCAGATCTCAAGTGATCGTACCTGATGCACCAGTTTTTCTCTTTCATTCTCCGCCTTCTGCAGCTGGATACATATCTCCTCCTTTTCTTTCCCTAAGTCCTTTAGATCTCCCTCCAGGGATAGCCCCTGCTTTTCCAGCAGCTCATGGTTCGCTTGGAACACTTTAACCTGTTCCGCTTCCTGCCGGATCAGCTTATCTAGCTCTGCAGTTCGAGCGTCACCTTCCCTCAGCTTGTCCCTCAGTTCCTGGGCCAAGTCCTCTGCCTGGCTACCTCTCTGTTGCCAACTTTCTAATTCCTTCTGCAATTCCGTTATCCAATCTTCCCTTTTAAGCTCTCGGTCTTCCGCATTCACTCTTCGTGATTTTTCTCTCTTATGCTCTAACTCTTCAATCTTTCTTTGTTCAGCAAAGTGGTCGGATCTCCGACCTCCCCTGTTCCATGCCTGCATCATCCTAATCTCGGCCCCACCCTCATCGGGTTGGCCTTAGTTTTCACTCAAAAAACCGGGCAATGGGTACAGTCCCTTTGGCCCCAAAATCTACTGAGCCGCAGCCCCGCTGCCTGACTATCACTGCATCCGTCCACAATTAACAGTCACAGCCCTCGGGTTCGTTCTAGCTCCTACTCAATGCACGGCCGGGCGTTTCCCGGCCAATGCACCACTGTGGCAGCGCGGCCTCTAGGGGTGCCGTGACCTCCCCTAGCACCACTACCTACCGTGCCAGCTTGGGTCCTGAATGCACCCTCTATCTCGCCCGCCACATCTTGCTGGTATATTATTAATGGGAGGCTGCCTTCCTGCCCTCCTTGGCATGGTGCCTGCCTTGCTGTACTGGGACTCTGTCCTACTCGCTGCCACCCTCTCCCGGGGCCTCTTGGCGTACGCACCCCCTCCCAGGCCCTGCTCAATATGCTCGCGCTCCCTGCCTGCACTGGGGCCCTTGCTCGCGATTCTCGCGCTCCCTGCCTGCACTGGGGCCCTTGCTCGCGATTCTCGCGCTCAGGGCTCAGGCGGCCTTAGCCTTACCTGGCCCCAAACCCCTTCTAGGGTCCTATCCCTGACTTGGGCTTCCCAGAATTGGGGCTCAGGCAGCCTCAGCCTTACCTGTCCCCCAGACCTGCCTTCTCGGGCCTATGCCCACTGGGGCCTGTCCTGATAGTTGCCCACACTGGGGTCAGGGTCGGGACACCCCAACCACAGCGCCACCCCGGCGCCAAATTACTGTGCCTTCCCTGGCACCACTTGCTGTGCCCTAACAGGGCACCAGGAACCCCCATGCTACTGGGGAGCTCCCCTGAGGCCGCCTCCTTCCCCTACAGCCTCACCCAGTCCTCCGGTGTTATCACAAACAACCCAACAGAAACGCAAAGCCATAAACCAACCGGCTGTAACACAAAATAAGCCTCCTGGCTATAACCTACGTTCAGCACCACCCTGGCTATTGTCCATCTCCCTGTCAGGGTTCTCTCCACCCTGTATCATAATGCCGATGCTTGGGCAGTCAGGCTGCTCTGCTCTGCAGCAGAGCTCAGGCTGCCAGAGGGGAACTGACCCTGGCCTCAACCTTCTCTTTTTATAAAGGCCAGGCCCTGCCCCCTGGCAGTCAGCTGACCCAATCAGTTGCCACAGCAACTCCCACCTGCTGCTCAGGAGGCAGTGGCAGCTAAGCCTATTTAACACTATTCAGTAGCAGGCATCCTAGTGCCCTGCTACAGGGGGCAAGGCCAGCTCTGGTGCCTGGCCCTCCCCTCCCCCCATTCCATTGGCACCACCTGCAGGGAGCAGGGCAGGGGGTTTGGCTTGGCCTTGCCGCCCTGTTCCATCTACTCCCTTGCCAATCCTTCCAGGGAGCAGGGCAGGGGGTGAGGCCAGTTGTGCTGGCCTCACCACCCCCCCACCCCGTCTCCTGTGTCCTTGTCATCGTGGTGGCACATTGTCACCTGCCCAAACACTTCTTGCACTCTGATTGGGCGTTTGCCAGCCAATCAGAGCGCAAATAAAGCATTATGGACAGATTAAGGCTTTTATAATATTAGAATAATAAACTGTGTGTATTCATTGGCCCTTATAATCTCTATTTAAAGGGGATGAAAAAAAAAAAGGTTGAGTGTGTGTTTGTGTATATATGTATGTATTCCATTTTAAAAATGATTTCAGTGTACTGTATTGGCTAGTCAAATTTTTATAGAAATTGCTCTGTTTTCCACAATGCCAAAAACATCTGTAATGTGAAAGCAATATGTTTAGGAAGAGCATGATACTAATAATTGATATTCAGACTGGGTGCAAAACGTAAGTAGTAATACAGGATGTTACAGCTGTTGGCAATATTATCCAAAGTACATTAAATTAAACAGCATATAAGCCTGCTTCTGACTTTTCATTTAGGTACTACCAGTGGTGGTAAACAGCCTTTTTCAGCTATTTTTAAGGAGTCCATCTAAATTAGTACTTATAGTCTGTTTATCACATTGCTGCAAAGTATTCTGAACACACTAGAATAAGAATAGAAATATAGAAGTGAACTATATATGAAACGAGAACTATAGAAAAAGATTTAGAACTCTGAGATGTACGTTAATAGCTTTTCAAATAAATCTTAAGTTTGCTGTTGGTTACAAAGCAGTTGTACCTTCATATTTATAAATGCAAAACTTTGTGGATAGTTTTAAACAAATGTGCTATAGTTCTCCAATAAAACATAGTACAGAATAAAATGTAAAGGGAAATATATTTGAATATGAACTTAAAAAATGCTCTTACCCACTAAGGACATGTTCCACACGAGCAAAAGTGTGGTGCCTCAGAGCAGTTTGAGACTCTACAGGAGGCGTGCCACAAACTAAAAAATGTTAAGCAGCACAGACTGTTAAGTTTGATACCAGGGAATCCCAGTATTAAAAGAAAACACTATGCAAAAAAGCAGCACAGGGCATGTTCCTGAGGCATGCCCCAAAGCAAGCTGGGTCCTCCAAGGAGATGCTCTAGCACCCAGCCAGAGCGTCTCTATGCCTGCTGCACGTCCCTACTGCTCCAGTGCGCTGCCCGATGCATGCCTGCCTCCACATGCCTACCAATGTACAGTGCCATACATAGCCTGTGGGACTCAGGTGGCACCACACACTGCCATGGAGCTCTGCCTGCAGTGAGTCATGAGTGCCCTGAAGGCCTGCTGCTGCCGCTGGCAGCAGGAACTGTGCACCATGTGGGGAAGGGGGGACAGAGCCTGCAGCCCGCCTCCCTAAAGCAGCCTGTGCAGGGGAAGGCCAGCCTGGAAGGGACAGGGCTTGCCCAACCCAGTCCCTGAGTCCTAATTGAGGGCTTCCCAGAAACAGCATGGAGATTGCTGGGGCCTCAGTGCAGGGAGAACAACAAGGGCTGGCACTGCTCAGAGCCACAAAGGAGCGGGTGGGACAGCTGCAGCTGGACTCATGTTCTGATGCTGAGACAGAGCTGCTGCCTGGAGGGAACAAGTGGAGGACAAGAAGGGGCTGCAGGTCAGGGACAGTAGCAGGGCTGTAGGTTGGGAGTGAGGGGCAAGGGCATGGGCAGGCCACCAGCATATCAGTGCTGTTCAGCACCACCAAACTGCGGGTCCAGCTCCAGCTGTCCCTACATCCTGGTGGGGGAAGGGGTAGCTTTGATTTTTCAAAAGCCAAAGTATATAGATATTTAGAATTTATTTTATTATGATAACAGCATAAAAAGCTGCCCTGTGGTGGCCCCAGCTGTATGAAAACCTGCCCTGGTGAGCAGCTCAGGAGCTTCTGGGGCCTGACCAGTTGGTATCTGGGGACACTCGCCCTTGTGCCAGCTGGACTGCTGAAGCAGCCCTAACCTGGAGTGTCCCCTGCCCCCTCTACCCACTGCAGCAGTCTGGCAGTGGGGGCTGCTGCCTAACTGTGACCTGCTGCCACCTGCAACAGCATGCATGCTCTGGGACCTGAGGCCCCATGGCTGTGCACCTGCGATGGGGTGCCCCGCTCTAACATCTGGGCAGCTATCACCCAGAAGATGTGGTCCTTGCGGTGGCCCACTTTGAGCTGTCCAAGTGTGTCCCCTTGGCCATTTGGGACCAAGAGGTCAGCCACCTCATCTGCCTTCCAGCTGGGTCCCTGGTGCTGGCCCCAGACAGGCTCCTCTGCCTGGTTATCTCCACTTGTCTCGCCAGCAGAGATCTTGGCATTCCCTGCTTAAAAATTGCAAATTCTCTGATATGAAACCCAAATTCTCTCATTAAAATACCCAAAATAGTATTCTTTCGCTATTAAAATGAAATGCCGCTATATAGAGAGAGATCAGTTGGGCAATGTTTTATTGATATATTTACAAGTTTAAAGCAATTTGGAAGCCTACCACTGCCTTCATCATCATACAGGTTTCCCTCGCTTTATGTAGTAGATGTGTTTCTGGAAAGCTGCACATAAATCAAATTTGCATAAAGGGAATCCAGTTTATAAGGTAACAAATAGGAATATGTTCCTACAGTGGTGAGGGAGTGAGGCTGGGGCTAGGGAATGGGCAGGGGGAAGGGTACTGCGGATGCAGCCCAAGGGCTGCAGGCAAGTGGCATCAGCTGCTCCTGGTGCTGCAGCAGGAAGCAAAGTGGGGGGGGGACTGTCAGTGGGTGCAAGGCGGGAGGGGCGCAGCTCTTGCTGCTATGCGCACCATGGGAGGGCTGGGGGGCTGTGCTGGGCTCTTCTTGGGGGGCGCCTGCCCCCGGATCTGTGCGTGGGAAGAGAGCAGGCTGCTTGCTGCTGGGGTCACTGGCGGCACTGGGCTTTTCCCAGTGCTTGGGGCAGGTGGCAGCCTTCTCTCCTGCGTGCAAATCCAGGGCCACACGCCCTCCCCCCCAGAGGAGCCTGGCATAGCCCCCCAGCCTGCAGCCCTCCTGGGGTGCACATAATAGCAACAGCTGCACCCCCCCAACCCCACATCCACTGCCAGGTCCTTCCACACCTGGTGTCAGCTGTTCCCGGGGCCGCTGAAGCAGGGGCTGGGATGAGTGGGAACAAATGGACCCCCAGGGGACATGGGGCATGGTGCAGCTTGGCCACACTCATCCCAGCCCCTGTTGAAGCATCCCCAGGAGCAGTCAACGCCAGCTGCCTACAGCTGCTGGGCTGCACTGCACCCTAAACTCCCCAGGGCTCCACTTGTCCCCACTCACCCCAGCCCCTGCTGAAGCAGCCCCAGCAGCAGCCACTGTCAGCTGCCTGCACTGTGGCACAATGTAGCCTAGGGGCTGGGGTGAGTGGGTCAAGTGGAGCGCTGGGGAAGTTGGGGCACAGCATGGCGCAGTGCAGCCCAGCAGCTGTAGGCAGCTGGCATCAGCTGCTCCTGGGGCCGCTGCAGCAGGGGCTGGGGTGAGTGAGGCCCTGCCCCCACAGCTGTGTCCCCTCCTCCCACAGACTTACCTACTTGGAGGAGCAGGGAGTGTGTGCCTATGCCAATTGCATAAGAGTGAATTTACCTCGTGTATAATAAATTTTGGGTATAAAAAGGGTCACCGCATAAGAGCAAATTCACATATACAGAACCCGCATAAAGTGAGGGAAACCTGTAAAATAAATTCTAAATATCTATACACTTTGGCATTTACTTTGGCTTTTTTGTCATAGAAAAATCAGAGCTGCCTCTACCCTGCTTCGCTCACCAGGATGTGCAGCACTGATATGCCAGTGCCTTGCCCCTCACTCTCAACCTACAGCCTGCCCCAGTCCCCTCACTCCTGACCCACAAGGCCAGGTATGTGAGTGAGGGTTTTGTAGGGGTGTCTTGGGGGTGAGGGGTTTGTGGGCAGACTGGGGGAGGGGGGCGCTGTGTGCGGAGGGGCTGCTCAGGAGGGGTGGGTCCCCTGCCCCCTGCAGCTCCCCTGCACAGCTGATGGACTGCCCCCTCCCAACAGGGCCCACAGCTCACCCCCGCAGGGGCTACAGTCCCCCTGCAGAGCCCACAGCTCACCCCCGCAGCAGCAGCTGTTGAAAGCCTCCTAGCACAGCCCCCCTCTGCGCGGCACAGGGCAGTGTAGCTCAGCCCTGGCCAGCTGGCACCCAGCGCTGTTTGTGCCACATCGTGTTGTCCTAGCCCGGCTTGGTGCAGGGCCATGTGCTTTTGGGCAGCTCCAGATCACCTGGACTATCACCCAGAACCCCGTGTTGCTTGTGGGGACCATGTGTTGTGCTGGGGTCAGGTCCTGCATGCACAGACCCTGTGCATTGTTGCACCAGGCCAGTTCTGTGTACACAGGACCTGGCCCAGCGCGACAGCTGGTCCCCGCAAGCGGTATGAGGCCCCAGGTGACAGCCTGGGTGGCCTGGAGCCACCCAAAGGCGCACAGCCCTGTGCAGTGCAGGAGGGGCTGGGACCAAGCCACACTACCTGGCTACCAGAGCATCTCTTTGGAGGACCTGAGCCTCCAGTTGCCTCAGGGCATGGTCCTGGACCGTGACCTGCCCCACTTTTTTTTCTGCAGGTTTTTTTGTTTTGCTACCTGGATATCCAGGTATCAAATTTTGAGCCCACACTGCAAATATGCAGCGCAGGAAACACTTTTTTGTTCCCAGTGTGTGTCTTGCCGCATCTCAGTCTGCTTTGAGATGCAGTAAGAGGCACATGCAGACTCATTTGGACGTATCCTAACTGTTGAAAATATAAAACATAAAACACTTACTTAAAGCATTTCAGGATAAACTCAAGTATGGATGACTGTCATCTTTTGACTTATAAAGACTGCATTTAGTACTGTATATAATAAATTATTTGTTTTTCTTTTCTGTAGGAGTCTTTTAATCTCATTATATATTGTTCTTTACTGCAGACAAGCTTTTTAAATAAATTATTTACAAACAAAGGTTACATATAAAGTTAAAAACAGTATTTAAAACTGACAGGTATTCTATTCTTAATTATTATTTTGCTTTTTTGAAAGGGTTGAATGTTAAAAATCATGTGTCATGAATATTGTCAAAAATCAAATTTAAAAAACTTTTGAAATGCCACTCCCACACACGCATCTTTTTTTAATTTTAAAGATAATCAGAACTGTTACCTCAAAAGGAAGAGTTGCTTAATAGGATGCAGCAGAAGATCTGTAAATTCAGTTATGTTCTAGATGTGGTTCTGAGAAACGCATCCTAGTAAAAAATGACTGTTTATACTTTTACTTTTCACTGTTTGAATGCATAAAACCAATTAATGTAAAATTGTTGAATATATAGTCAGTGCGTTATTTGTAACTATTTTTTATAGATTACGCCACCTCCTTCACTGTCAGATCCACTTAAAGAACTCTTTAAACAACAGGAAGTTGTGAGGATGAAATTACGTTTACAGCACAGTATTGAAAGGGTAAGACTATAATAAAGTATTTATGTCTTTGTTATAAGCTTTTTATATGGATGGGCTAGAGTTTAAGTTACTAGTAAAGTCCTTACCTTGTTTTACAGTTCAGAGAAGTGTTGCAAATATTCATGCTACATGTTAACCTGGAAATAACAGCAGAATTTAGATGCAGTATGTGGTAGCACATCCCACACTAATCAATAGATAATGTGAGAAGTCCATCAACTTGAAATTTGCTTGGGTTGTCTAAAAAGCAGTTTTTATATGAACTGTGGAAATCATCCAGAAATACGGAACAGCATTCTCAAATTTTTTTTGAATGTCAGTAGTTCTAATATTATAAACACTGACTAGCTTTGCTTAATGTATGTTCTGTTAATACTACAATGTATTTCTTAAATAAATTAAACAATAATTAAACTGGGTTGAGTTGTTCTGGAGTAATGTCCAGCGAGAGTTTTACCTGGCTCCTAAAATATGCATGTTAACAAGCATATTTTGTTATTTTGTTAAAATCTCACTACGCTTTTGTTAAGAGTTACATTACCAGACTTTCCAAAGTTAGAGATGGAAGATCCTATGCCCTTGCCAAAGTATATTTTTAGATCCATCAGCATTGCCTGTTGAGCTTTTTGTTTTAAGAATTCTGCATGTATTAGAAAAAGTAGCGAGGAAAAGTCTGTAGATCCCTTAAAAATCTTTTTAGTACAAAGGTGGTTCTAAGAAAATCATGTTCTGAGGAGTATTAGCAGCCCACTAAGAGCTGAGTATATTAGCCCAGGGTTTTGAATTAAAGCAGTTTCCCAAAACAGTGCTCAGATGGAATGTACTGTTCTGCAGATCAGGTCCAGCTTTGAATTCTGCATGGCTTTGAACCAAATTAGTTATGTAAAGCCACATTCCCTTGGTACTTCAGGCCAGGGCCTCACATGCCCCTGAGTACCCAAAACTCCCTCCCTCTGTAGCAGTCCTGCCACTTTTTCCATTGTGCACTTTGTTGTTTATATAGGCTGACGTGCATGTCAAGTGAATGTAGCCTAATCTGTTGCCTGTGATGTGTATAGGCAGCAGCAGATGGTGCTGGAGAGATTCCTTTGCTTTCTCCAAACATGAACTCCATGGAATCTCTCCTAATGGTGAATATCAGGCTTTTACCATTTACCTTTTTGAGACTTCTGTTTACTGATACCTAAACTGTTCCCTGAAATGTTGGAAGTGATTGGATAGGAAGTCCAACCCTTCAGTCCGAACATAACATAATATCTAAGAAGTAATTACAGTTGTCTGTTTAGGCTGGCAGTGGGAGAGGCAGAAACACAATTTTTATCTCTCAGCCCAAATAACTTGCTCTCCTTCTGCATCATCACTGGAAGCTCTCAAAACAATTCATGAGTCCTGAGAGGCCTCTGGATTTAGAAATGGAAAAAGGAAAATGAGATTATTTCTGCTGCCTTGATCTCTCTTTTTTTCTCCCACTGTACTTGGCATCCTTACATCTAGACTTGCAACCTCCACTTTGCCTATTGCTCTCCAGCAGCCACCTGCCCACATCTTTTCTGCTTTTGAATCCTCTCTCTGTTCTTTATCTTTGCCCCTTCCCCTCTCACACACCAAATACTGCTCCCTGCCTTGGTCCTCTCTCATTTTGAATCCTCTTTGCTGCCTCTCCCCTTGTTCCCTCTGACTCCAGCCAAACTGCTGCTGCTAAAATCACCATCCCCTCCTGCTGCTCTGCTTATGTCACTCATTTCTTCATAGCCTTTCACTGCCCTTTCCGCATCTTCTGCATCATAGTCAAATTTCTCCCCTCTATGGCTATACTTTTTGTCCTGTTGTCCCCTTTTTTCAACCCTAGGCATCCTTTGCATTCTTATCTCTAGCATCTCTTGTGCTGTCTTTCATTCCTACCATCCTCACTCACTGAACAATCATTCTGTCAACCTGTATGTCATGTGACCTGCTTTTCTGTTTTATTCCTTCCCAGAACTATTTTTCTCTCAAGAATAATCTTAGTGAGATTCCTGTATACAACTCCTAGGGTACTCTGGGTGTGAATTGTGCTGACTGGGTCCTGACTCAATGGCATGTCTTTCTCAATTCAAAACCAAAATTTCAATGAATGTTCTAGGCATCAGTGGACTGAACCCACTGTAGATTTAGGTGAAAACTGGTAAAGCCTAATTTCCACTGAATTATAAGCTCCTTGGGCTGAGGAAGAAGAAGCAGTGCATTACTTCAACCCAGCTCTGCACTAGCTGTAAAGATCAGGTGCTTCAGTGGAGCTTTTTGATGCTTTTGGCTAAAGCTGATTAAATCAGCTATCAGATAAAAGCACCAAAAAAGCCCAATTAAAGTGCTTGATCCTTACAGACACTGCAGAATCGGGTTGAAGTTATGTGCTGTATCTTCTGGACATGCACTTGGTTCGGTGCAGGAACATGCCGAGTTTAAAGCACCATTTCGGGGTTGGGGGGGGTTTGTGGGTTGTTGGGGTTTGTTTTTTTGGGGGGCAGGGACATCTGCAAAGCCTCACCAGCAAAGACCAAAGTCAGTGCCTATGGGCACAGGGCCAGTCCATGAGCTGGATCAGGTCCATGGACTCCCTGCCCTTTCACCCACCTGCATGCTTGATCCAGCACAGGTAACAGCCACCCAGCCCAGGATGTCAGCCTGAGAAGGTTCCATGAGCTAGTCCACAGAATTTTTTTAAATGTTTTGGCTCTACTGGTAGGAGAGTTTCTGCGAGTGCCCTGTATTTTGGGGGAAAAAATTTCCACATTGGTCTAGATCAACCAAAGTTGACAGGTATTCATAGCATAGTGTTTTTAATTTAAAAAATCTGTATCCTCACCCTTTATCTCTGCCTAATGATGAATGCATTTTTGTTTCCTTGTGGACTAGGCGTTTAATTGATTATGACAAGAAACCTAACGATCATTTTATTTTTGAAAGTTTCTGCATATGAGACGATATAAAAATGCCCTCTTCATAAAAAAAATAGTATACTTATTAGGGATGTGAAAGCTTAAATATTTAAATGATGAGTATATTTATACTAATAATGTGTTACCAGTTAAAATTTAGTGCTGGGTGCAGTCCAGTGAAGAAGGGAAGCAACACAGTACTGTAGGAATAGGAAAGTAGCACAGTAGACAGGAAGGAGGACTGAGGAGGAGGCAAGGGGTGACTTGTACCCATAGCTCTTCTGCTCGCTCCCTCCCAGCATGCTAGCGACTCGAGCGGGCTGGGAAAGTCCTTTGCCTGATGCTACTGCCCACAGCTTCATGTGGGCGGTGTTGTCTGGTGGGGCTTGCTGCTGCCACCTCCTCTCCCTGCACCATAAAAGGCCTCAGGGAGTGGCTCCCAGCAGAAGCTGTGTCCAAGTAGATCTGTGCATGACCCCCAGCTCCCTGTTCTTCTCTGGGCAGGCGCTGCAGTCTCTCCCCTAATGGCAGGGTGGGGTGGGCCAGGCGCCCACCTGGGGCTTCACACCCTCCAGCTGGGACTAGGTATGTGTTACTGGTTAACCATTTAACAGATATAATTAAAGGAGGTTAAACGGATTTTTTTTAAATTTATATTTACATCCCTAATACTTACCATGATACATGCCGCCTCTAACATCACCCTGCCCTCCAGCTGCTTCCGAGTCTTTTTCCAGAAAATGAGTATCAGTAACAAGAGACTGTAGAACAAGGAAGAAGGCAAATAAAACTGAGAATGAAATCCTGACCTTAATGAAATTAATGGAAGGTTTGTCATTGACTTCAGCAGGGCCAGGTTTTAGTTCAGAACTTTAACTTAGACAAGTGATATCTTGCCACAGAAAGCAAAATATATATATATATATATATATAATTTTTTTTTTTTCAGGTATGGTATAAGGCTGTTACTATAGGAAGAAGGGACAGAAAAGTTTTAAGCCTGTGGTTAGCAATGAAAAATACTTTTAAACAAAAAAATAAAATAATGAATTCTTTCACAACTTGGGAGTAAAGTTGGCCGAGAACTAAGAATTTTGGGTGCCATCAGAGCACCATGTCTCTTTATCTGGGATGCTAATATTCTCTGCTGCAGTACGTTTGGAGTTTTGGTTCTTACTCCACTGCTGAGGTGTGTAAAGCAGTTAGCTTAACAGCTGCACCGTCTATCTCCAGTGAGAGAGGAAAGTCAGATGATTTTTCCATTTCAGCTGTGGTACTGCATCTCACCTCAGGATATGATAAAGAAACAGGGAGTAAAAACCAGTGCTCTTTAGAAACCAAGTAGCCTGCCAGAAGGTGGTGGTGCCACTGTTGCTTGCAAGGCTAGCTTTGTTGCTTGCATGGGTACTCTGTAAACATAAACTGTAGGCAGTGTCTAAGGTTTCCAGCTGTCATTGCTGCAGATATTAAATCTTGGACAATAATTTGAAATCTAGACCTTCAGAATCACTGTAATACATTTGATCTTGGTCTTTATGTAGAAAGCAGGAAGCATTTTCAAATGCTTTGAATCTTTAAAAAAATATAATATGCTATATACAGTCGAGTCGCATCTTACACGTATTTAATGTATGCAAATTCAGTTATACGTGCGTGGCTGTTGGGGCTGGGCACCGGGTGCCAGCTGGGGCACGGCGCATAGTGCGGCGTCGCATGGTACTGCCTGCACACGTCGGCATGGCTGGGGGGCGGCAGCTCGCTCAAGCTCAGCTGGCTGCCCTGGTAGAATGATGCAGCTGAGAAAAAGAGGGGCGAGGAGTGCGGCGGGAAGGGTGATTTCAGCTATACGCAATTTTCGCTTTATGCACTGACTTCAGCATGTAACCCCCGCATAAGATATGACTCCACTGTATGTTATGAAGGGCAAAAAATAAGGGAGTGTTTTTTATTAAAGCCGTTAAAAAAACTTAAGGCCTGTAAATAAATAAATAAATTAGGGATGCAAAGATTTTTACAAATGCCAATTAAAATGACAGTTTATGAAGTCTACATTTATATGTTCATATTTTATTCAATTAGGAAAAGCTTATTGTATCCAATGAACAAGAAGTTCTACGTGTCCATTACCGAGCAGCAAGAACGTTAGCTAATCAGACACTACCATTCAGTGCCTGCACTGTACTGCTGGATGCTGAAGTTTATAATGTGCCTCTGGATTCTCAGGTAAAAAGGGTGTCAGAGTGGCAAGCTGAATGGTTCTCCTAATCCTTGTATTTGTAAATTCTTATAGCTGACTTCAAAAGAGGAGACACTGGGTGACATCTTTTTGCCTTGGCAAAACTCCCAGAATTTTGCCTGCTGTGGGTCATGTTTTGATTAGCCCTTATTTGGGTGTAAAATTGAAAGGACATCACAGGAAATCAGAGCCACCATGTTTCCTTATTTTAATGCATCAGCCTCTTGAAAATCATACAAGATAGTCTTACTGATAATTCTGCTCTCTCCTCTGAAATTTAGCTTTAATGCAAAACAAAAATTAGATGGACACAGCCCAATCCTAAACTAAAAAATAATCTCTTTTTTTTTTAATGAGTATTACATTGTCCTAGAATGGGTAGGCAATGTTTTTTGACCAGAGTGCTGAAAAACACCACAATGCCTGCCTTGGAAGGTGCTGGAGTGCTGGCATGCCAGAAAAACAAAATAAGGGCAAGGGGTACATGGCAGGATGCCCTGCTTGTGCCCCCCAGCCCTGCTGCCCCTGCCTCCCAGCCCAGGTTCTGTGGCTGTCATCAGCAACTACCCTGGCTCTGGGCAACTGCTGGAGCCCAGGCTGCTCCCAGCAGGGCTTGCAGCACAGCCCGCCCCAAGGTGTGCACGCAGTCACTGCCAGCATGGGGCTAATGCCAGAGCTGTGGAGCCTGGCGCAGCTGTTTGCAGCCTGCCCACTGCTTGCAGCTGCCCAGAGCCCAGGCTGGCTCCAAACAGCTGCTCTGGGCTCTAGAGCCCAGTCACCAGCTCTGTGCCGGGAGCGTGGGAGAGACCGGGGTTGCGCTGCCTCATGCCCCTCCCTCACCGCCCACTCTGAGGTACGCATGCACGTGCTGGTACAGAGCTGATGCCTGGGCTCCGAAGCCCAACACAACAGTTTGCAGCCTCCCAGTTGCAGCTAGCCCCAGCTCTGGGTAGCTGCTGCCAGCCGGGAGCCTGGGCTGCTCTCAGCAGGCAGCTGGGATGCTGTAAGCCCTGCTGGGAGCAGCCCAGGCTCTGTCACTGGCAGCAGCTACCCAGAGCCAGGGCTGGCTGTGGCGTGCCGAGCAAAAGGGCCTCAGGTGCTGGGGGTTGCTGACCCCTGTCCTAGAAAGATCTGGGGATTGGAGTAGCATGCGTCGTGAAGAAGTTTAACGCTAGGACCTTCTTGCTTTGTGCGTAACGCTATCTTGCTCAAATCAGTCATGAATAACTGACAGTTGCCAGGGAAAATATTTGGTATAGCCAGCTGGGGTGTATATGGTGTGTTCCTCCCTGACCCCAAGTATAGCAAGTCTAGACGCATCATATTCTTGAGTTCACTCATTCTGTGTGGAGCAGTATTTGGGAAAAACAAGTAGTTGACCCTCTAGGGCTACTCTTTTTGTATTTGTTTGATATATAGAACTACTCTGACTCCTGCTGTGAATCTGAGAACATTTGTATAGTACCAGTTTTCCATGAGCAGTCCCATCAAAGAATAGTAGTAGAGATATGATTAGATCTTGTTTTTTGATGGTTGTGTGTTCCACTCAGAAGTAACTATAAAGAATGGAATAAAAATATACAAAAATAGAAAGCAGTAGAAAGTAAAGGAAAATAACTGTAAATAATAGAAAAATATACTAGAAATAACAGTATAACTAATAAAAGTAACTTGAGTTTGCTGTTGTGGCTATATGAAAAATATTGACATTGAATAGAAGGCATTTTAAAATGGAACTGTTCTGGAGGTGTCGATGTATATGAAAGTCCACGTTAGTTCTATAAGTCTTTTTATAGAATGGATCTAGTGGTTTGGAATGCTCTCTTTAGTGAAATTACTGCCATTAGAAATACCATATTTACTCAATTCCAAGATGAGGTTTTTTTTCCCCATTCAACATGGGGGCGGCTAGGGGAAGACTCAGAATATAGTATCAGATTGCTCCAGCTGGGAGTTGTGGAGACTGGTACATGGAGGGCCCAATTCAGCCAGTAACAGCATTGGCGGCACACAGGTTCCTTCTTTGACCATCTGCTCCCTGCCTGGCTCCCTTGTTGGCAGGGAGCAAGAGGAGAAACATGCACAACTCCACGTCTTCTCCCTGCATTGTAGGGCAGAAGTGGGTCAGGAGTGGTATGTGCCTGCATTAGGTGGGAGTTGCAGCTTCAGCTGGGAGTTGTGGGGAGCAGCTGTGCAGGAGCATGACTCTGCCAAGGACAACAGCAGCAGTGCACAGATTGTACCCTGTAGCCTCTGCTCTTTGCATTAAGGGGGTTGGGAGGGTGGGAAGGAAGTGGTGCAGGGAGCAGAAGCTGGAAGGAGGAACCTACATGCCATAAATGCTGTCTCCTTGCAGAACAAGGTAGAAGTGAGTCAGGAGCAGCTGTGGGGCTCTCCCAGGGCTCATCAGCCAGGGACAGCAGTGGAAGGAGGGGGACAAGTGGCTGGGAGGTAGATATGGTTCCTCTCTAAGTGGTGAGGGCAGGTGCCCAGGGGTACAGGCAAAGCACCTAAAGCAGTTCAAGTCCTAAGCATATGTTTGTCTTATTGAAGCCAATGGAGCTTAACTCCATGTTTAAAATTAAGCTAGTACTTAAGTGATTTGAAATGAAAGCTTGATGAGAGCATTGGAAGGGGAGTGACACCACTTTAAAATTCGAGAATATGTATTCCTTGTAATAATTTGTTCTATTATCACAATCTTTTCTAAACATCACACTCTTACACTACTCATCTCTTCATTTTTTTTATATTGAAGCCCAAAACCAAACAACTCTTAATATTTCATAGCAAAGGAGAACATAAATAGTTTGTCAGGGAAAAGGAAGGGCAGGCAACACCCCAAGCCAAATATGTTTCAGGGGAGAAAACTGTTTGAAATATCAGCGGTATTGCTGTGAGACTGCTTAGTATTTCTACTCTTACTGTGTGCATGTATCCCCTGAGCAGTGCTGTGTTATAGCAATTAATGTTGCACATTGAGCAATAGATCTATACAGTTCTAGTCATGTGGACTACACCTTCAGAAAAATGTGCACCTCATTAGTTATAGCTACCTAAATACTGCATCTGTGTTATACTTCAGATTTAGTACATTTTCTAATAAGGATTTTTTTCCAAACAAATCCATTCCATTTTTTTCTTTAAGCATATGTAAATCTTCATTACTCTCCTCAAATCTGTCTGTTTGTCTGTCTGTCCGTCCACTCTTCCCAACCCCCAGTCCCACCCTCTGCCCCTTTATAACTATTTTTTTTTATTGTTTGACTAATTCCATCCAGAGTGTTTCTCTCTCTTTTCCAGAGAGTACTAGACCCTTAGACTGTTTAGTTATGTCTAAGTGAGAAGGCAGTCCAGTCTAGCTTCAAGACCCTGTACTGAAAATCCTATTAACTTTCATCATCCAGATCAGGATTGTCCAAGTGGTGGCCTGCAGGCTGCATTGCGCCCCATCCTGCAGCCTTGGGCACCACTCTCCACCTCCCTTTCCTCACCTCATCACTCTCCTACTGCAAGAGTCTCTGGGCTCCCTCCTCCTCCCCCTACCCCCCTGTTTGTTTACTGCCCCTGCCCACTCAGAAGTTTGGACGGCTCTGATCCAGATCATCAAATGTTATGATGTTGGCAAGCAGATTAGAAAATGAACCAGTTTTGATCTTGTTGGACTGAGGGACTCTATTTCATTTATTTGATAAAGTGCATTCAGTGACTTGTATTTAATCATAAATGTTTGGATATCTAAAATAATAGAACAGCTTTTCTTGAAGTCCTTTGTAGATTGTCGTTTTGTCCTTAAAAGGATTAATACAAATCTTCCTCCTGTTCTCCTGTTGAACAGCTGCTGCAGTCAATAAAATTGACTGCTCATGTTTTACATGGGTGCTTTTGTTCTTATCTCCCAAAATCAGTTTCTTTTTTTCTTTTTTTTTTTTGTTTTTGTTGTATCTGCTGCTGCTTTTAAAATCAAGTAGTTTAATAATTCTATGCTGGCTGTATCTTAGCATAAGTAAAATGAATAACATTTTGAGACTTACATAAGTCTTCTAATTTTCAGAACCTCCTATCCAAAATGGTTCAGATAACTTTGAATCCTAGAATTTAAAACTCAGTTCTTTGTTAATATACCCATAATGAAACATTGTGACAATTTCAGCTGTTATGTTATTGGCATATAAAATCTTAATGCATTGAATCAAAGTCTAATTTTCATCTAAAATAGTTTCAAAAGGTCCCACACATTTTAGGAGAATGAGTTCTTACTAAATAGTATATGTTACTTTGTTGTTTGTTGATTCTAATATGTTTTTTTTGCAGGCTGATGATAGTAAAGCATCTGTTAGAGATCGATTTAATGCAAGGCAGTTCATGTCATGGCTACAAGATGTAGATGATAAATTTGACAAATTGAAGGTATGTATGTATCTTTGTATCTTGTCAAGTCTGAAAATACAGACTATAGATGATGCTGTAGAGATGAGATGAAGACTTGTTTGGGTGCAATATCATAAGTGGGAGATAATCACAATATAAGCAGCTTACCTTCATGTCATGTAAAGAACTCAACAAAACACAGGTCTGTCCATTAAATAATGTTTTAATTAAAGTGTGTGTGTGTGTGTGTGTGTGTGTGTGTGTGTGTGTGTGTGTGTGTGTGTGTGTGTGTGTGTGTGTAAAATACTACTATCAGTGTATATCTTCCAGCTTTTAAATCTCACTGGCGTTACTTAAATGCAACTCTTCTTTTAACTCTTCAGTATTTGAAAATAAAATTTAACTTTTTTTCTTCCCCCAAAATAGACATGTCTTTTGATGAGGCAGCAGCATGAAGCAGCAGCTTTAAATGCAGTGCAGAGACTGGAATGGCAGCTCAAACTACAAGAACTTGATCCTGCTACGTACAAATCTATCAGCATTTATGAAATTCAGGAGTTTTATGTTCCTCTTGTTGATGTTAATGATGACTTCGAATTGACACCAATTTGACAGCTACTGTCTCTCTTTCAGTCTGCAACTTGAAAGTGATGTACCATGATGGACAGAAATTTATCTGTTGAGCTCTAGCACTTCCGTCTGTGGAGTACCACTTTTTCAGTAATCCAGGTATTCTTTCAGAAAAATGTTTTCACAAGGTCTTGTAAAATATGGAAAATGGATATTAAACACTGTGTCACTTGGTGATAAATGACATTGGTTATATTGGATGCTAGTTCTACAGCCAGTTCCTGATAAGTACCGTTATTTATATTTTAAAAGTTAACTACAAATTTAGCATGTATTCCTTTTAAAGGATTATAAAACATGGCGAGTTTACAGCGCTGGAAGCTGTTAACAGGGTAGAACAGCCACTGAAAAAATTTGATATTTAATAAAGCCTGCTTTAAATCTTTATATTATAACATTTCAATAACAGTTGAACTCCCACAGAACAAAACGAAGACGCGACCTGTGGAAGAAAATAAAAGATTTGGAGGAGAAAAGTTTATTCATCTTATTATATTTGTAAATTATCTGTACATTTTTCTTTTTGGAAAAGATGTAATATTGTCTTCATTTTTAAATAACTTATTTTATACATGTTGTGCAAATGTAAATAGTCTTGTAATTAATGTTCAAAACCTGTATAAAATAGATATTTTAACTGTAAAACTGTTTTGTCTAATGTTTTATTGGACCAAAGTTGTAGTTTTTATTAAGTGTAGTGTGTTTCTGGTTGGCAGTTCTTTTAATAAGGCATGTGTTTGATTTAGCTACTTGTTTCATCACCACAACTGTAAAAGATTTGAAACTGAACTGTATTGCATGCTCAGCTCAACTCCTTTACTTCAGTAACTGATACCTAAACAATTGTAATATTTACAAAATCATATTTCATATTAGTCTGCTGTTGTAATGCCATACCTATGACTTACTATGCTGAAAATATTTTTATTTAAATTAAAACATAAAACCTTTTGCTCTTATATGGTGGTCTCGTAATAGAGCCTATTTTTTTCCAACAAAATGCCTTTGAATGAAAATTCTTAAATTGTACATTGTCTATTTTAATATTTACCTATGGAAGATATGTAAATAATTGTAAATATAACGTTTAATAAATTTTATTGGTCATGTTAATATATGGTTTGAGTTTTTTGTAACAGTGAAATTTAAATGTTGAACCTTTATAACATGTTAAATAACCTGTAAGCATTTAAAGGTGGAGATATTTGTATTTTCTTGCATGTTTCCAGTAGTTTCTGATCAACTGATGATTGGGTAGCCTTTATCATTTCTATCATAGTGCTGAGCAGAGCTAACATACAGCTTTTATCATTAGTGTTGCCAAAGTGTAAGCCAGTGAAGTATTTATTTGTGGAAGATTAGAGATATTCATTAAAAAATAGTTGCTGTCTTAGTCATTAAACACTATTTTCTCATGTATAACATGGCCCTGAAATGAGATGTCTTGTTTTTGAAAAACAATGAAGAAAAGAAAAGATTTTTCTTCATAATGAGTAACTTGAATAGCAGCAGCTAGGGAGCCAAACCTGTTCATTGTCGTCTTCTCCCTGCAGAATTAATTTCTTCACCCCACCTCCCCACCATATTTCCTTACAAATAGTGTGCACTCTAATTTCTAGCTGCTGATTTTTTTGGGGTGGGAAAGGGGGGGTGTTTGCAAGACAATATGGTATTCCTACACTTTGAATCTGATCTCTGCTCTGAAATTACTCCTGAATTAAAAAGGAGTTTTATATGAGAAACTAGCTAGTTGGAAAAAGAGATCTTAATACTGGGAGCTGAACCTACAGCAGCTGTTTAATTACAGGCATACCTCGGAGATATTGCGGGTTCAGTTCCAGACCACTGCAATAAAGCCAATATCGCAATAAAGCGAGTCACACGAATTTTTTGGTTTCCCAGTGCATATAAAAATTATGTTTATACTGTAGTCTATTAAAGTGTGCAATAGCATTATGTCTAAAAAAAAATGTACATACCTTAATTAAAAAATACTTTATTGCTAAAAAATGCTAACCGATGGAAAAATGGCGCCGATAGACTTGCTCGACACAGGGTTGCCACAAACCTTCAATTTGTAAAAAACGCAATATCTGCGAAGCGCAATAAAACAAGGTATGCCTGTACTTGGTGAACCACAGAGCATCATGCCATATACCTGTATAAAGAAAGTGCTTTTTCATATGGGAAAAAAACTTAAAAGATTTATCAGGAGATAAAATCAACAGTGTCATGTCATAACTAGTTCTATGCCAGGATAAGAAGATGGTAAACATAATAAAGCCACACTTTGTGCCAGCTAGGAAAAGCAATTAAGGAGCCTGATGCTTCTGCTCTGTGCCAGCTATACTCCTTTGTTTACTTTTATTTGGCACTGAAGAACCAAAGAGAGCTGCTACAGGTCCGTACCTTAAGAGGATCAAGCTGAAGTTAGTAAGAATGAAAAAAGGATTTTGGATCTTCTGAAGTAAATGATGAAATTTTCTTACAACTGCAGATATAGAAGAGGGAAGTACACACTGGCCGCAACTACATGAGTGGCAGACTGTGCAGTTGTTACTGCGCAGTCATTTAGTATTTGCATAACCAACTACTAAATAACTACACAGTGGCATCCGTACAGTTTTTTTCTAACGTTACTGCACAGCAGCAATAAGCTACTGTGCAGTAGCTCGTTAATACCGTGCAGTAGCATCACATCAGAGTTGGTGCCTACCAACGTTATGGCGCAGTAGCATCTCATGTAGATGCGACCACTGACTACAAACTGTGTATAATAAATGTTAATTGGATCTGGATAAATGCTAAGAGGAACACAAAAGAAACACGATCTCTTTTACACTGTTGAAATGTTAAGTGACAAAGGGCACAGTTTTAAAAGCATCTTCAGATTTGATAAAGTAAAAAAAACCCCAAAACTAAAAGCAAAATGAGCTGGAGTTGAAAGAAGGTACAGACTTCTGAAATATGAATAATCCAGAGTATCTTAATTCCTTACTATAAACTGTGCAGATTAGTTTTTGTTGCATTAATGTTATCCATAATGGTCAAGAAGCAGTCCTTGCTAAAGAAAAATGCTGATACTTGGAGAAGACAACTGTGTAAGTTCTATATAAATGCAAATCCAAGCTGATGAGTTATAGTAGTACCTATCTTATTTAGGCAGCACAATGATGCTGCAATCTACTAGGACAATGAGTAATTTTGTTCTACTGCCCTGAAACACGGTTACACTGAAGTTTCATAGATTTCATAGACATCAGGGCTGGAAGGGACCTCGGGAGATCATCGAGTCCAGCCCCCTGCCCAAAGGGCAG
>NW_017728886.1:180634486-180657892 GCF_001723895.1 Crocodylus porosus | reverse complement strand
AAACTGGACGCAGTACTCCAGCTGCGGCCTCACCAAGGCCGAGTACAAGGGGAGAATGACGTCCCAGGATTTGCTCGAGAAGCATCTATGGATGTTTTGGTAAGTTCCTTTTCTGTGATGAGCAAAATTAACAAGAGCTTGTTGAGTTTGGGAAGAGCCACACTATGGCTCATGGAAGACAGTCCCTTTAGATTTCAAGTTCCATTAAATATGTAAAGAACGAAGACTAATGCCTATTAGTGCATTAAGGCACTTTTTTCTAATGTACATTAAATTTACCATCTTCAATGTGAGGTACTAAACACATGCATGGTAGGCTTTCTTAATACACAGCAATGAACGTGCGTGGTTTTTAAGTGACAATGTGCAGTAGCCTATTTCATTATGTATTGGTGTAATTGCACATTTTTTAACCTGATGCTTTAATACACAGTAAAATAGGCTACTGCGCATTAAAGCGCACGTGTAGACGCACCCAATGTATCTCGTTCACTGTGAAACTTGGTTACCTCTGGAGAAACGGACTTTATTTAGTGCTGCAGTTCACACCCCTTGGAAATGAGGGTTGGAAGGGACCTCAGGAGGTCGCATCTAGTCCAGTCCCCTGCTCGAAGCAGGACCAGCCCCGACTCCCATCGCAGCCAAGGCTTTGTCTGCTTGGGTCTTAAAAGCCTCCAAGGATGGAGGGCCCCGCACCCCTGGGCCGCCCGTCCCAGACCTTCCCCGTTCTCCTTTAATTCAGTCAGGACGGAGCCGGGGCTGGGCCGGGGGAGCTCCCTCCCCGCCCCGCAGCTCCCCGGGGCCCGAGCTCTCCCTCTCCTCCCCGGGCACGGCCTGTCCCTGTCCCCGTCCCTGCCCCTAGGCGGGGCGCTGCCTCCTCCCCCGCCTCCTCCTGGCTGCGGGGGGAAGCGGCGGGGCCGGGGCTGCCTCTGCCTCCTCGGGAGCGGCGCCGTGCGGTGAGGCAGGTCGGGGCTCTTTGTCCGGAGACCGCGGGGGAATGCGACGGCCGCGCCAGGGCGGGGAGAGGCCCCGGGCCCATCTCTCCTCAGGGCCCGCGAGGGGGTGCTGGGGGAGGCAGGCCGTGGCGGCCCGGCCGGGCCCAGGCGGGCTTCCCCGCCACGCAGATGCGCGGCCCCGGCAGGCGCTGGGCAGCGGCGCCTCGGCCGGGCCGGGGGGGCGGGCGAGGGACTGTGCCCACCTCGGGTTCACTTCGTCCGAGGCTGGGACCGGCCGCGGCTCGCGGGGAGCTGGTGCTACAGCTGTGCGTGTGCGCCCAGCCGGGCTGTAGGTCTCCGTTCATATCTCCGTATGTAATCTTGCTCCCTCTTGTTTCTCTCCCTCTCTATAGATCTCTATATCTAATCCATTATCTCTCCATTATATCTCTCTATACAGATATCTCTAATCTCTGTCTCTCCTTGTCTGTGTATACATTTAATCCCTCTCCCCATGCCTCTCTATATCTAATCTCTCTCCCCCCTCTATATATATATATAGCCATATCTGTATCTATATATCAATATATAGATAGATATCAATATCTAATCTCGCTCCATATATAGATAGATATATCTATATTTATACTTTCTCCATATATATATATAAAATCCCTCTTCCCTAATATATCTACTTTCTCGCCTGTATTTATGTCTATAGCTATATCTAATCTCTCTATAAATCTGTATCTCATCTTTCTCTCCCCCTTCCTGTCTGTCTATATGTAGTTAATCTCTATGTATAGACAGATAGATATATGTGTGTGTATATATATCCTTCTCTATAGATATATAGCTATGTCTAATCTCCCTCTCTCTCTTTCCATATCAACTTTGGTTAGTTTATAAATTATAAATTTGCGCTGCCTTCTTGAGACACCACCATACTGGGGTTTTGCTGACTTCAGGAAAGTTTTGGCTAAAACAAGTTTGCTTTGTGCTGGGGAAGGTCAGCAGATTGGGCTGGCTGGAAGCATTGACTGTTTTACAGCATAGATCTAAGGGGAGTTAGCTCCAGGTTAACTAAAGTTGACCAGGAGTCAACCAGAGCCCTGTTTGTGGTTAGGCACACAATTTGGGAAGTGAATAACTGGGAATGAGTGGACTGATGTACACAAGGAGAAACCAGGGTAGGTAGCAGAAACTGAACAGGGGTAAGGGATAAAGATGGTTCACAGCAGTGAATAGTTTGAGGGCAAGCAGGATGCAGCAGAGATGTGTGGAGTAAAGATGCAGGAATGGGAGATGCAGGGATGTGGGGTGGGGAAGGGGGGCAATGAAAACTAAGCTCCTCACCCTGTTGCAGGCATCTGTATTAATGGGACACTAGGAGTGTGTTCATACAAGGAACATCTATCCAATTTGATATTCAGAAGCCATTTATATACATAATTAAATCCAAACTGATGATGATGATGAAACAAATGTTTTGATTAAAAGCCCATTTTAATCATCCTCTATCAAAGCTTAATGTTTGCACTATCTTCTCTGCTTGGGCTTCCTCTCTTACTTCGTTACCTTGAAGGATCTTTACTTTTGTCTCCTGCTTTTTTATTTAAGATAATTATAGTGAAATCTAGATTCTAATTATGGTGAGCATCAAACCTCATATATGTTTGATGTCTTAATAAACAGTGAATGTAAATGGTTTGTGGTTTTATGAAGGATCCTGTGTCTGTGGCTTGGGTAGAAGAAGCCCTGCAAAATTCTAAGTGAATATGAATCATGTTTTTCTAAATTAAAAAATGTATATTTAAGGACTTAACCTCTCTATTTCAATCCTACATCTTTATTTGTTTACATGTTAACATTCTTGACTCTCTTCCCACTTGTAGTCTTAAACTCCTCCAGAGGATGTTTTTGCACTGGTTTCTTAAATTAGTTTCCTACCTACTTGTGGAACTGGAGATCACATAGAAATGTTTTCTGAAAAGTAGTTTCACACTTAAAATGCTCATTGCTGCAAAAAAAAAGACTAATCTAGAGTCTCATTAACATCCTCATGGTGAAAACAATAGCAATTCATTGTAAGCTGCTTGAGACTGAACTTGTCTTTTATAATGTTTGTGTACAGTTTGTAGCACAAAGGGGTTTAGGTTTATGATTAGAGTCCTTAGGCTACCATGATGCAAATAATGAGGAATGGTAAAAGCAGTATTCCATGCTACCTTTGTAATAAATACTACTTACCTACCTACTAATAGACTTTCATAAGTGGAAAAAATGGAATGGCTTTAACTGGACTACTTTCCTTTTGGCAGGGTTTGCAGTTACAGGTACACCTGGTCCCCTTTGTGCTTTGAAAAAAAATCACACCCTTAGCATTAGGTTCTTATTTTTGAAAGTTTGGGGTTGAGTATAAAAATTTCACAATCCTTTTGTTGAACTATTCACATGTAAATTAGACTTTGTGTTGACACAAGCAATTTTATTTTGAACTGAAAGAGATTCCATGCCATTAAAAATGTTTTTGATACAGATAGAATTTTAGCCCTTGGTGCTGCAAGTGAATAATTTTCATGTGAGAGAAGTTACATACCTGATTACAAAGGCAGCCCCTTAATTTTTAGTATTGGCATGTGATTTTTTGGGGGGGGAGTTATAACACTCAAATAAGATACTCTGTTAGTCATGGCATGTGAAAAACACAGGCATTTCATAATGTTTCCTTAGCCTGACAAAGGATGTTTGTGCCTGAAAGCTTGCTAAGAAGAATTTTTCCAACTATTTGAGTTGGTCTAATAAAAGATACCAGATTTACCCAAAGAACCTTGTCTGCCTGTGTCCGTAGACCAACAAGGCTACAGCCTACATCCCTGAGGCATTTTATAATGTAATTTAGAGTAAGTTATAATCAAAAGTTATATTGGCACAAATATTCAAATTGTTTTTTCTATATATTCATATACACATATGCACTTAATTTGGTTTAAATTAGTTCACCCTACCAGAAATAATAAATGGTATCCAAAGAGTTACGTGAAAGAAAACAAAAAAGGACTTGGCTTCCACTCTAGCTAAAGCAGCCTTTTCAGTTGTGGTTTCTGATTTCAGTGCTGCTTGGAGGTTCCAGAAATTACCTGCCTGCAGGAAACATGAGGTCACAGTACGTCACAGCGCCTGCTGTAACTGTCTTAATGTTTTTATTATGGATTCAGCCATCAACAAGCTGCAATAAGGCCCTCTGTGCAAGTGATGTCAGTAAATGTCTAATCCAGGTATGAAAAGGTACTTCTGTTCTTTACCTTAAAGATTTAGAAACAGATTTGAAAAGATACGTCTCAAGTAGATCTAGTGATCTAAACAGTCAACAATAATAATATCCCAGTGAAATTTAAATGATAATTCTGGAGTCAGGCCCTTCATTTTCAATATGGCGGGGGGGAAGGGGGAGGAATGTGAAATATGAATCAAAACGCTGGGATTTTGAAGAAGCAAAGCTTTATTTTGCTTAGCTACTTATTAAGGAAGTTGAATTTTTTTTGGAAACTGTTCTGTTTTTGTATTCTTTTACTGTATGTTTTGTGAATGTTAATGGAAACCATTCATTTCAGATTTTAAATAAATACAAAATGGAGCTAGGCTCCTGTCCCTTATCTCCCAAATAAAGGTGGGTTCTTCTGTTTATCACCAAAGCGAGTTGGTTGGTTTTTTGTTTTTGTTTGGTTTGGTTTTTAAACTGGATTATAAATAAATATAAGTTCTGTTTTTCACAATTTTAGTAGTAAACATGAGGAATAGAGGATATATCTTATTTAAAATTAGGATGCTTTCAGAGTTTTTTGTAAAGTACCTGATGCTCTTTAAAATGGTCTATGATGTGAACATCAGTATCTACTTAAGTACCTGGTTGCAGGAAGAACTTCTTTTGCTTTTCTGTGGGCAATTAAGAAACACGGCATCTGGATGGGATGGCTAGCTTTCTAAATGCATAGCTCAGCTCAAGACTGCATAACGCAGTTAGGAATTGTGGGCAATGGGATTCTAAACTTTCAAAGCTCAGGTTTTAGATTACTGAAGTTAGGAAATGAGGGCGAGAAGGAAAACGTAGTAAGTCCGTAACATATTTTGTGTGTTTACTATACGTGTGGTTGTAATATAAAAAGTAACTTTAAAATGGCATCAAGAGTTTCCATGTTCGTTTCATTGGCTTCCATATAAAATTTGCTCAGTTTACAAATAAAAATGTCTGCCAGACTGGCAAATTCCTTTGGGCTCTGAAATGGGTTCTTTCAGGCACATGAATTGCCACTTGTAATAGGGCTTTTGCTAAGGGAACTAGTTAACAATTCTGTAGATGTGTGAGCTCAGAAAGCACCAACAGAAATTGGAACGGTTCCTTTTTTTTTTCTTAAGTCAACAAATAGGGCTCTGTGCTTGCAGTGAGTGGATGTTGTAAGGATAATTTTCTTTATCTTATTTCCAACTACAAATGTGCTTAAAGCTCTCTAGAAAAGGACTGTCCTAATTGTGACTTTGAAGGTACATTGCATTTCAGCATATAAGTGTTTACTGGAAAGTTCTTCAATAATGTCTGTTCCCAAAAGAAAGTGCTTCGTTAAAGTAGTTTAAGATGCCTACTAAGTAAACACCCAATGCTCAGATGTTTTGAGCACTTGCATGTCTTGCTGAATTAATTTGGAATCTGGATGCTTGAAACCAGTGCCATTTGGATCAGAAAACTTCAAAAAACTTCAAAGACATCTATAACATTGAGAACCACAGCAAATGCAATTATATGTGGTCTCCTTGAATTGGCTTTGTCAGCTACTGTTCCCTTTTAATATACATATACTAAACTTCATATTTTGTAGTGCTCTCTTTGGCCTTGTGTAGACCAGCAATTTGCCCCAGTTACAGCTGGTGGCATACACTTGTACAACCTCAAAGTTGCTGTTTGTACTAGTAGGCCACATTCAGACATGCAGACACATGCAGTTTTCAGCACTGCAAACCACACACCCAGAACATTAAAATGTGCTCCATGCTGAAAATTTATAGGACAAGGGCAAAATTTGTTACCAGGATTTCCCAGTAGCAAAAAAAAGAAAGAAACCTACCAAGAATAAAAGCAGTGCATGCTACAGTAACGTGAGCTGGAACAAATAGAGGCCCAGTCCTTTAAGGAGACACTCTGGCTGCTGGCCAGAGCCTCTCTACTATTTCATTGTGCCCCAGCTACTCCAGCATGCTGGGAGAAGTGAGGCAAGGGCAATTTGCCTGAAGCAGGACAATTTGTCCCTCACCAAAGTGCACGTGCAGGGGTGTGCCCTGCAGTACAAAGTAGCAGCACAGATTTGTGCTGTTACTAGCGCATGCCCCTGCACATCTGGATGTGGCCCCAGGGTTTAGCCATTCTTGAGATAGTTATGTTCCACCTGCGCAAATAGGAGCTTTGTTTTCCTGTAGAACAGGTTGCTTCAGTGCAGCCTCAGTGATGGGTATCAGGGCAAATGTAGAGGGAGGTTTTCTTTTATTTTCTCTACTAATTATCTTCTTACTGGTATCTCAAACATTCATCTACTTTGAAGAAGAGATCCTGTCAAAGTCAGGAGACCCAACATTTAAACTGGCCTTTATACCTTGTTCTTAGTCACAGTTATCTACATCACTTCAAAACACCTCCCCACTATGAAGAATGCAAAATATATGTTATTCTGCAATAAACAAGCCTTTGTTTTATCCCTAGTTTTGGGGTAACCAGGCAGTTTGTTTCAGGCCTGTCCTTTTCTTATGAGTAGTCCTGACCTGCTTTGCCATTCTGTTTCCACAAAACATAAATTGGGTAAGGACAGTGAGGGAGTCACCTGAGTGTGCAGAGCAAAACACAGCTCATGGGGTTTTTCATGACTCCTAAAGCGTCAGCTGCCTCTCTAAATCAGTATATCATCCTTTGCTTGTTTCTGTAGCAACAGCATTGACTATGTTAGTTTAGTTGTGGGGCTAGTGTTAAGTGCCATGTGAGATGTACCTAATTATTCTTTGATTCTGAGCTCTGTGTATAAGTGTGCAGGTAGTCTAGATTCTTTACATTTTCTTAAAATTATCTTGGTAATACAGTTGTGAACTTAAGAAACAAGCAAAACCTCTTGATACGTTAAAACTAGAAGATAAAAGGCTTTCCCCGTCAGAGCAGGACAGCTGTGGGATAAGTAAAATTTGTGGCCTTAAAGTGAATAATGTGTCTTTTAATTTTGTTGGGGAGATGAGACAGCATGGGAATACTTTTTCATTTGTACAGATAGTGAAACTGCCTGGCTTGGAAAAATTGAAATAAAAGACAATCTCGCTTACAGCATGCAGTTGTATAAATATTTTTGCCATCATGGCTGGAAATCAGTACAGTCATTACTGCCACTCCTTACAAGCTGCAGTGTTTAAGGGTGGTCCCTACATAAATATTTATTTTGTTAGCATGAGATCAAGAACTTTGTATTCATTCAGCTTTCTAAGTACTCTTGCTTCATTTGTGTTCTTGTTTTGCTGGTTATAATTTTTGTATTCCCTGTCAAAAGACTACAGTGAAGTATTTTACAGCTTCTCCATCTTAAAAAGAAGCCACAATGCTCTAGAAACAGGCTTTTGTCTGAGAAGTTGTAGTGAAGCTTTCCCTTTTTAAAGGAACTAAGTACAATAAGACCATATAACAGCCCTTCTGTAACTAGGCATGTACTTTGGGGGCCCAAAGTACTTTCTTACCATTATGAAAACCTCCTTCTTGTGCTGTTGAGGTTTTGTGGACATTTGGGTTTGAAGGTGCAAGATGATAAAGTAGCAAACTTCCTTTATAGGGAGATAATTCAGTCCTGAATGCTTTTTAAAAACAAATGAGTAGCTAATATAAATTAGCTCTCTGAACAGAGAGTAAATTCTTGTTCCCTGCCTCTGTACATAGAATAGGTTAGAGAATGACGGGGCCTACAGACTTTTAGGGCCCTGCTCTAACTCATGACACTTTACACACAATGCCATGAGCTAGAGCCTTCCCCCCCCACCCAGCAAACATTTGCCTGTTGGGTGAGAGGGGGAGCTGGAGGCTGCCTGCTCCAGCCCTGGCCAGCAGGTGGGGGCACTCCAGGAGTCTTTGAGGAGATTGCCTAACGGTTCAGCCCTCTCCCCAGGCCCCCCCCTCCTCCCATCTCTGGGCTGTCAGCAGGGAGAGGGAGAGAGGGAGCAGCACAGAGCTGCCAGCTGGTTTGCCTGGCCAGAGCTGGAGAGGAGTATGGGGTGGAACAGAGCTCCCTTGCCTCGCGCCCCCCCAGCTACCCCAACTGAGGCATGGGGGGGAGCCGGGCTGGGCCCATGAGGCAAGGGATAGCTGTGGGGGGGCTGCAAGGAGCGAGGCCTCCATTCCACCTCCCAGTGACTGTGCTGTTCCCTTCCCCTCTCCCTCCCTCCCTCCCTCCCCACGGACAGCCCCGCAAAGCAGAAATAATCAACCCTGGAGGGAACCAAGTTCTCTAAGGCACTCTGCTTTAGAGCACCATCATCTTTTACCTGACTTGACCATGGTTAATTTTTCATGCTGCTGGCTATTTAAAAGTGCTCTGCATCCATGCATGTGTGTTGTGTCACAGCTTTAGAGAGCCTTCATGCAAAAAATGTAACTTGTGTAAGCACACTGAGATTCATTCTAGTGTGATAGAGCAGAAGCTTTGTTAACAGTTCTGTTGTTTCCCTTCAGTACACAGAGTAAGTCATGAGAAGCACATGATTGTATGATGTGGTATCATCCCAACTGCTAAGGGACTGGCTTAGGAGGCAGGTCTGAGGTTTGCTTATGGGTAGGGATCATTGGAATTTGTGCTGGAAGTGCGCTTCATGGTGGCTCCTTCAATTTTACAGATTCCCCCATGTGCCCCCCCCCATTCCCCTTCTGATTGGTGGAGTACTAGCAGCCCTCCTACTTGCTCCTGGGAGCTGAAAACCAGAGTTTTAAATATGCCACAGTTTTTGTCTCCTGGCCAGTTAGGACCGTGTGGGGGCTGCCAGAGCCCTTCCACCAATCAGCAGCAGCAGGCAAAAAATGCATATTTAAAACCATGCTTTTTGCCTCCCTGTCAATCAGGGGGCAAATGCCAGCACTGACAGGGCACCTCCACCAATGAGCAGCAGGGGGCTCCCCAGGGGAATTTGCAAGATTAAAGAAGCTGTTGCACAGCACACTTCCAGCACAAATTCCAGTGGTCCCTACTTATGGAGAATGGGGCCCACTCTGGGGTAGTAGGAACTAGGGTATAGACACTTGTGCAATAGGGTTCCATAGCAGCATTGAGTGATAGGTATATGCTGCTACCATGGTATGAACAAACTCCTTAAAAAGTTCCTATTCTTCTTACTCCTCCTACCCAAGGACTTGTAACATGAGAAACATATTTCACCTTTGCCTTCCTTGCTAAAGTCTACCAAGTTTGAGCAGATGTATAGAATTACTTGAACTCTATTGTAGGGTGCTACCCTTTTTTTCAAACAGCTGCTGTAGGTAGTGGAGCAACCGCTGTAAATTGACACTTGAAACGCATGCATTTCAAGAAGTGTGTTCTACAAAGTGAAAAGATGGCCAGTGATGTTTCATTTTGATTTAATTTTTTTTAAGTGAAGATACAATCCACTGTTAATATGCATGCACACTTTTAATAGCTGTAAAGGATGTTGACAGCCCTTCAGCTGTGTAATATCAAATAAAGAATATTTTTATAATCTTGTTTTTTATACAAAAAAAAATTAATGTGAGGTTTTTACGTGTAGGTTGAGCACATAATAAAACTGGATTACCAAATAGTTTGCATGTTTGTTTCCAAATTTGTCTTTTACCATGTTAAGAAAAAGTATTAGCTTTTGCAGTTTTTTAAATGTTACCAGTGCATTCAATTCAGGTTTCTCACTGCATTGAGAAAATAAGAGGTATATGTTAAATACTTTGTATCAAAGTTTTGTTAGTAAAGCATCTTTACAGGTCCTTTAATATGGAAGTATCTTCACAGGATGATCTTTTTGTCTTCCTACTTCCTGGTATATTTTTAAACTAAAAGGTCTCTTTCTTTGCATCACAAACATATACTCTGAGGCATCTTCAGCAGTTCAATTTGGGGAGTAGCCAAGATTGCTTATGAGTAATAATTTTTTTCCACTGTATTCTTACCACTCCCAGGTCTTAACAAGGAGTATTTTCATCCTATTCTGCTTTACTTCACCCACATCTTATGCAACCTTACTTTAAAAAGATATATCCTGTGCAGATATCCAGTTTGGATGACTCAGTTTGCGGAACTGTGAGTGGTTTAGAAAAACAACATATACGTATTTTATGGAAAAATATGTGGTTCTTGCCCTAAAAACATACAATCAAATTCTGAGGGGGTGGAGTTGAAGAATTGTACAAAGTATGTCATCTCTTCTCCCCTTCTTTCCCACCTTTCTTTCCCCAAGTGTTTGAAAAAAATTAAGTAACAGTATTCATAAATATTTCTACTTTTGAAAGACTACTGTTTAGTATATCACTAATTCTATTCCAAGCTACAATAGAACAGCATTTCTAAAGCACTGAATATGTAAAATTCAGAGTTTTATCTAGTTCTGTGGGAATGCGCTTGCATGAACATAATCAAGAGTGCATCTACGGACTAAGCCAATTTAGTGCTCTGGCTCTGATTCAAATATTTTCAATTTAATAGCTTATAGAGAATAGCCTACTCCCACACATTGGCTTGTTCATATTTCAGTTGCATGTGTAAGGTGGCTCACTCAGTTTTACTTGAAAACTTTCCATAGCTTCATATATGAATAATTATACACTTTCAATAGTCAAGGTAAAACACCATGCATTAAGGTGGTTAAGTATTTTTTTTTGTTCAGGATTGTTATTTTAGTAAATGATATTGTACGGTTATCAAATATGGCAATAATGTAATATTGAAATATCATTCACACTGAAAAGGCATGAAGTGGTCAGACTGGCTCCCAGAGGAATTACTTCAAAGCAGTGTTATGCTTTGTCCCTATACAGGTGCCAGTAGAGGTCACTGAGCCATTTTCCCCACTTCTCTGCCACCACTTGTACCAACTTGTATAGTCAAGAAGATTTTTATAGGCAAACTTTCATAAGCACCCCTGTACTTTCTCCATTGCTACAACTTTTATATAGAAGAAATTCTCCTAGAGTCCTACAAACCCAGTAAATCAGGGGTTGGAGTGTTTTTGGGCAGAGTGCCAAAAACACCTATAACCTCGATTTGTAAAATGTTGGCATGCCAGGGATGGATGGCGAGAGAGCTGTGAGGGGCTTGATCCTCGCTGTGGGAGCACAACCCTGGCCTCTTCCCCACCATCCACCCAAGGTGCATGTGCTAAGTAAAATGCCTTCATGTGGCACACATGCCAGGGGTTGCCTACCCGTGCCCTACATGATTCTCCTCTCAGCTCTTTTCTTTCAAACCTGCATTTAAGACCACATTAGCCATTGTACACAGATAGTACCATTGCTACTCTTTACTGCAGCAAATGCAGTTGTTTTCAGTGTCATCTTTTGTGCTACCTGCCATCTGTTTGTTGTAATCATCTGATGTCTCTAGTTTTATACCTAAAACTGCAAGTATAACTGGCTGGTAAACAGAAGTAACTTCCCAAAATGTATTTTTATTTTGCTAGGCCTGCCCTGGAACAAAAAGTCATATTTGAAAATTCTCTTGGGAAGAAAGTCTCAAATTCCTTTTCAAGGTAATTTTTACAATTGGGTTTTTAATAGGGGTGTGCAAAATGGGCTGTATTCGATTCGAATTCATATTTGGCCCGAATTGGGGACAGTGGTTCAATTCATTGATTCAGATCACGGCCCAATTCAATTCAGCTGAATCCGAATCTGAAGATTCAATGCTGATTCACCCATAGACACAGCTTTAAATGTTTTTTCTACATATCTTGAAGTACCAAGTGCAGCTTATGAACACTGCAATGGTGGGGTGGAGGGAGCGTCCCACAGGAGCATGGGGGAGTACTTCCAGTGCACTTCCAGGTCTGCTGCCAAGCACATGCCCTCTCCCTGCACTGCACCAGCATGGCAGTTGGCTGTGAGGGTCCCTGGGTGCCCCCCCAGACGTAGGAGGCACCAGTCGCTGAGTTAGGAGGCACGGGGAGGGGCCCCCAGTGTGCTCCCTGGTGGACCTGGAAGTGGACCAGGAGTGTTTCTGGTTCACTTCCGGGTCAGCTGCCATGTGCGCTGGGGACCACCACCCCCCACACTCGTGTGGGATGCTCCATCCACCCCAGCATCTCAGCATTCATGAGCCGCCTGGTACCTTGAGATATGTAGAAAAAAACATTTAAAGCTGTATCTATGTCCAAATCTTTCCAAATAGATTCAGGGGGTTCCAATTCAATTTGGAGAGATTAAAGGGTCTCCTGATTCAATTCAGATATTCAGCTGCTGAATCGGGCTGAATTTCCACCGAATCAAATCGACGACCGAAGCTTCACACAGCCCCAGTTTTTAGACCCCTTGCACAAGGATTATAAAAGCCCTCCTGCTCCTTTCCACCCTGACATTTCCTTTTCCATTTGGAAAACTTTTGACAAGGTCTAATTATAAAATTATTTGGAACAAGGTCTATCTTTTTATTTATTACTAGGGCTACCCCTGGGGTCTAAAATGAGTTCTCTCTTCTCCTGCCCCCTCTCCACCAACTTGAGACATCACCTCAAAATAAATAATAAACCTATATTTTTAGAAAGATAAAAACAGATGGTTAGCTTTCAACCACCCTTTTCTCTAACATTCTATAAAAGCCAATTGTAATAAAAGCAAACAATTGTTTTGTCTTAAAATGTGTGATCTAATATCCTTCAACTCTTCAAAGATATTTCGATGTCACTTTTATGTATGATTTAATCTATTGTTGTTACCACATCAACTCTTCCAGTGTTTTTGTCGTAGTTGTTTTTTCTATAACATACAAGAAACTGACCAAAAACTTTGTTCAAAATAAATTGGGTAAGTCGGGGTTGCCAATCTGCAGTGTACATGCCACAAGTGGCACTGGCAGCTTCTTTATGGTGCGCAGCAGATCAGGACGGGGCAAAAAGCAGAGCAGCAGATCATGCAGAGAGCACAGGGCAAGGAAGAAAGTAGAACAGCAGATCAGGAAGAGGATCACAGTGGCACTTGGGGAGGGTATTGGAGCTAATTTGCAGCATGCCCATGAAAAAGGTTGGCCTCACTGAGCTATGTAATTTGACTTGTACAAAATTAGAAGTATTAAGGGTTACATGCATACTTAACTACTAAACTAAGGTCAAAGGGGTCTGAGCTTTCCTTTCTGATGATGTATTAGCTATGCTGATTACTGCAGGAGCAAATTAATGAAAGCCTTCCCAGGGCTATTGCTTATGTTGGAAAAAATCTATACTTGTGCAGATGGCCCTCCTGTCATCTGGATCCACACTGACATTTGTAGTTTTCACTTTTTAAAAGTATAGTTTGTCTGCGGTATAGTGAAAATTTGATGCTGATTTAGGTGTTAACACTTGCAATGACTGGTGCTTTGAGAGTGAAGTGAAGTGGCAGTCATATAGAAAAATATCAAAATAACTTTTCTTTCCATCCAGAATAAGTTAATTTTCTTGTGAAGATGTTCTTTAGAATAATTGACATGACTTACTCCCCACCTGTCAGTTGCTCCTGTCCTATCATGTAACATTTATACCTAATTATAAATCAGTAAATAGTATACAAAAACTCCTATTTTTCCCATACCAAAAATATACATGAATAGGTTATTTATTTAGAGGATGTAACAAACTTATTTTACTATTTACTCATCAAGTCATGTTGAAGTAGTTCTGTAATGTTCCTTGGCTATTACAGGCAGTGCATTATAGAGAAAAACCAAGTTTCTGTACTCTGTTCCTAAACTTTGATTAACAAAAGAAGGCCTTTGATATGTAGAGCTCCCCCCACCCTCCCCCAAGTGTTCTTTAGTTTAACTTAATTGAAATTTCTGTCTTTGAAGAGAATCAGGGGACTGGAGTGAGAGTTTTCTCTTGGCTTTTATCTAAAGCGTTGGAGCTAGTGAAACTTTATTTAAGAACATTTTCTTTCTAATTGGTTGTTGATTGTCAGCATGCCTGCCCGGTACCCCCCATCCTCGAGATTCTCACCTGCCACGACTTGGATCTTTAAGAAAAAATAGGGAGGAGGTGAGTGTTATGCCAGGGGGTACCTACAGGAAGTACCATGCTGGATCAGATCTATTTTAGATGCTTTTAGTCTGACAATTTCTGTTATTTATGGGTACCTGCTTTACGGGGAGTAGGCAACTTAGCAGATAGATCTTGGGAACCCCCAGGTCTCCTTGCCAGTCCCAGTCCAGCAAAGCAATAAATGGGTGTTGCACAAAGTCCCGGTCTCCGCCGCTAATTATCCTATCAGCTGCTTGTTGCTACTGCTGCCTGCACAGCTTCCGCTGCTAATTATCCTATTAGCGGCTTGTAGCAGCCGCCGCCTGTGTCCATCTCTCCGGCACAGCCGGCGTGCAGGCTCTGCAGCCCTTTCTCAGGCCGTCCTACCCTCTCAGTCCCCGGCATTTCTCTCCTCTGCTGGAGCCTTGGACTCACCCGGATGCTTTGGGGTCCATGGCCTGAGTCACTCTCTGACAGAGCCAGCATGTAGGCTTAACAGCTCGGCTTTGCTTATCCTGATCCTCACTGCTGTTCCTATTGACTCCAGATATGTTGCGGCAAGGTCTGTGTTCCAGGCTCTCCCTTCCCAGATCCTTCTCTTCAGAAGGTCTCCCTTTAGCCACTCCTCACTCTCTTGCTCTCTCCCTCTGAGGTGCCCGAAGGCAATCTCTTCTCCACCTTCTCCCCCTCTTATCTGGAGAGTCCGGTCTTCTTTAGTTCTCTAGGGGCTGGTCCCCTCCCCCATGTCATAATTGTTTTCAGCTGTACCAGATCCTTTAGTGACAGGGTCTCAGTTGGGACCCTGTTACACTGCTAATAGATGCTGTCACCAAAACAAATTTAGTCTGACCTAAAAATGACACCACTCTGAGCTGTTTAAGTTATATTTTGTGCTGTGATCTAAAAGTACCTCTGCTGTCCAGACAGCCACTATTTCCTAGTTTTAATTGCTCTATTTTTACAAAAGAACTTAGTGTCTGTAGGATTGTGTGACCTGCAGATCTGGGCAATTTTGTAGGCTTTCTGAATACACAAATGGTGGTTCAATGCTAGGAGAACTGAAAGTAAGCTTAAGGGTTGTGCAAAGCTTTGGTCCGTGATTCAATTCAGAGAAGCTTTGGCCTGATTCAGAGGCCAAATCACCAAATCTGAATCAAATTGTGAGAGGGAAAAACCTCCAAATTGATTTGGAAAAAATTCAGAAGCTAGTCTTTCAGGGGAACAGAAACTGAGAAGAGAGAGGTAGAGCAGGTGGGGAAAACTGACATCTGTAGCTGACCTGTAACTGTGATCTTTCCCTGAGTCCCTTTCCAATCACAGTCCTCTGGGGGAGGGACGTAGAAACAGCATATAAGCCTCTGTCTGCAGGCTTTCTGTGCCTTCTATGAGCTGCTTCTGCTTGAGCAACAGCATCTGAAAGGTACTGGACTGGCTTGGCTTTCTACCTAGTCAGTGTCTTGCTAGTTTCTGTTCTTGGAAAGGATTGTCTGTATCTTACTAATGAGAATCCCTCTACTTATCTCAATCCAATCCATTTCTTTTAACTTATATTTGTTTTTGTTTTTTTCCCCACACTTTTTAAAAAGAAAGTTGTTTTCCCTAGCAGTGTGATCTATCACTGTGCAGGAAAGCACGTACATTACACACGCTCATACACATACAGCAAAGAAGAAGAAGTCAGATAGAGATTATTAAACACAACACAGAAGAAGTCTGATAGTCATACATGAGAGAAGAAGAGGAGGAGATATTATTAGTTAGTTACACACACAGACATATTTTCCAGCACAGGAAAGATTAGTATGAAGTGTGCTGCAAAGGCAGGTGCCAGGTCTTCTGGCAGGAGAGAGAGAGGGGCTAGTGGGGGGTAGGGGGAGAGCTAGAGCTGCAAGATTCTCCCCCCACCCCCTCAAACATAGTTGCATTTTCTGTCTTGGCAGCCATGAGTCTTCTGCTGCCAGTGGGAGCAAAAAGGTGGGAGCAGTACCTGTCCCTGCACCTGTACAATTTCCCCTAACACCAGAAATACCCACCAGCAGCAGAATGACAGTCTCCTCCACCCCAATTTCATCTCCCAGCATTGAGCCTCCCAGTGCCAGAGGACGAACTGGATCTGGAACCAGGGGACCTGAGCGCCCTAGCTAAAGAAATTATGGGGACCAAGGGGGAATCTGAGGTTGTGCTCCACACCCTGCCAGGACTGAGGATCCCCCTTGTGAAAGGCAGGTAGGAGGCGCCATAACCTCCAGCCACCGCACGCATGCACGCACACACACAGTCCTGGCTGGGGAAAGCCCAACCTGTCACATCTTTGATAGGCCTGAGGCTTGCTGGTTGCACTGGACTTCTGAGGCTCCAGGTCAGCTCAGCCCAGCTGCCTGGGATGCTAGCTTTCAGGTTGAAAAACACTTTGTCAGGCTGAGGAAGCACTTGCAGTTGGTGTGTGTACGCGCTCTTCCTGGATGGAAGGAATAGTAAAGAAGCCAGTGGCTGGCATGCAATGCAGGCAAGAAAGCCAGTCTGTGAAAATGGAAGTGGAGGCGTCAGGGGTGAGAGAGACAAGCTGGGGTAGCAGGGAAGGGGGACTCTCCCTGTGGGTGCTCCCCTTCCTGCTTCTTCCCCTTTTTGTCACGCTCCCCCGGCAGCCACAATGTTAGTTTCCTTATTTTGTTTCATGTATGGTCACCTTAGGGTGAGGGGTTTGTGGTGAGAGTATTGATTGTGTTCCCCTTTTTAGGGTTTATCTACTTTAGTTTCCTGGAGAGAGCAAATTAGCAGGAGCTCTTAGCACCAGGTTAGGGTAGGCAGGATTTCGTCCAGCAGCGGGAAAGGGACCATGTGAGAAGGCAGGGAGGGCCAATGGCTTCAGATTTAGATGGCTCAGGGCATCAAAGAAAACAAGCCCAAAAGCGGCGAGTGACCAGACCCTTCAGGTCCAGCCAGGGCCCAGGGTACTCATTGGCAGGAGGAATCGCGGGGACCAGGGAACCTATTGGCTGGGGAGTGCCACAAAAGATCTGGAGGCCCGCCCCAAAGGGTGATGCGTGACCGGGGTGTAGGGGAGTTTGGAGCCCTGTGAACGACCGCGGTGATGTGTGACAGCTCTGGAGGCATCCTCAAGGGGAAACCCCTCCACTGAAGGAACATTCAGAGTTGTGGCAGGCGAGTTTGAGGATCACCCTGAAGGTAACCGAGGCATCCTCTGGGATCTGCACAAGGGTCCCTGGCAAGGAAGGTCAACAGCTCGGGCAAAGGCGGCGCGAGAGCGACCCACTGAGAGGAGGCGGGCACAGCCGGTTTTATGTTTTGAGCTGTAGGAAGTTGGCTTCTGGTGATGAGGTTAGGTTAGCAAGGTTTGAATTTACAAACCACTTTTCACAAGCAGGCTTATGAAGTTCACTTCGTCAACCTCCTAGATACAGAAACTCATGGACTCAATATAGACATTGGATTTACGACACACTACAACCTGCCAGACATCTGACTCCCCAGATACCTCTCCACTTTTATCTGCTATATCCCCCTTCCCTCCTACCCCAGCCTGTCTCTCTCACCCCCTGACGTCTCCATTTCCATATTCACTGACTAGCTTTCTTGCCTGCATTGTATGCCAGCCTCTGGCTCTTTTACTATTCCTTCTTTCCATCCAGGAACAGCACACACACACCAACTGCAGGTGCTTCCTCAGCCTCATGAAGGATTTTTCAACCCGAAAGCTGGCTAAGACATTTCTTTAACTATTCAGTTGGTCTACCAGAAGATACCAGATTGACCCAGAGGACCTTGTCTGCCAGCGCCATGCTGTTAGACCAACACCCCTATCACCTGTCCCCAGTCAACTGACCAGAAGGACACAAGGCCCTGGGCAGTGGGCACATCTAAGCCCCAGGGCTGGAGCTGTCAGGAAGAGTTTTCTAGTAGCTGCTGGTGAAGAAGGTCTTGCAGGAAAGGAAAGAAAGGCTGTGTGACAATTTGGTTGTCTGAGATGCTGCTACTAGTATTACTGTGCTGCTTACTAAATTATCACCTGTTGTTATTTAAAGTGGTGGACTGGACTGAGGCTGTAGGGGAGAAGGAGCCCCAATTGGGGCACACTTCCATGTCTTGTAGAGGCCCCAGCGCCAGTGGGGGTACACCTTCACACAGACGCACAGTGTTACACACGTCATGAGTTTTACTTGTCAGCAGCCTGAGTTGCTGTTTCCCAGAAACCTCTGCACCTGTCTCCTTGAAACCTAGCAGGCTTTGTGGCCTCAGCTGGGGGTACCATACCTGCATTTTTCACCCTGTTGCACCTTAACATACACGTGACACAAGTTTTGCTTGTCAGCAGCCAGAAGTGCAGTTTCCCAGAAACCCCTGCACCTATCTTCTTGAACCTTGGCAGGCCTCATGCCCTCCGAATGGGCTACCATTCCTACTATTTTTATCCGAATCAGCCAAAAAATGACAAAGTTATAGATACTTCAGTGATTCTTCATTATAGTCTATGACCAAACCTTCCGAAGTCAATTCAGTCGAATCAATTCAGGACAGTGATCCGAATTGAATACTTCCCTATTCGCACAGGCCTAGTAAGCATTCATTTTTTTGCAGCAGGGCACCTCTGCCAGTTTTCCCAGGTCTAGGTCCAGGGAGTAGATGGTTTATCCTCTTATTGCTTCCATAGTTACTAATGTGGAAAAAAGTGACTAATGTAGGCAAATTTAATAAAGAAGCCTCAATAGAAGTGCATTCTTTCTGGTATGTATCACTGGCTTCATTTTTTTTTCCTCTTAGCAAAAAGAAAGCTAACACACGTTCTTTGTAGCACGTATCTAAGTGCTCTTGACTATTGATGTTGTTTTTGTTTCAGTTAAATCATAATGACCTGTTGATGATGGCAAATAATTCCCCTTTCCCTCTTTAGATGACAGTGGGCACATCTACACATTCATTAATGTGCCTTTGGTACTGCACATGGAGTTTAGTACCTCTGGGCATTTTTAGATGTGTAAGAGACTTGGCACTGGGTGCTTTTGAAAGCACCTGGTACTGTCTTGCATGCATTTGTATAAATGGCAAAATGCCTATCAGCACTGAGAAAATGGCAGTGGCGCACTTTTGAACTATAACACCTCAAAGGTGTTTCAGTTCAAAGGTGCATAACCATCATTTTCCCAGCGCTGATGCACATTTTACCATTTATACAAATATGTACAACTCAACACCTGGCGCATCAGCTTGTGCATAGAGCAGACTTGATTAATCGAGTCTGCTTCAGTGTGCCAGAGATCCAGCGCATTGTAGCACAAAAAGGTATGTATATAGTATGTATGTATGTACATAAAAGTACCTATAGGTACATATAGGTCTGTTAAAAGGTATGTCTAATATTAGATGCTAGATAAAGGTGCAGTAGCTGTGCTGAGGCACGGTGGCAAAGGCAAATGATTTTTTTTTTTACACTTAATGCACAGTAGACTAATTAGTGCATTAACATGGTTTTTGCCATGACGTGCTAATGCACAATAGAACAGTCCACTGCTCATTAAGATGTTTTGTGCAGGCATCCTCAGTAAGAACTATCCCATAAGTGTATCAAAAGTCTTATTATCAACAATTTTGCTCTCTTTCTCTGACCATTGATTTTTGTCACTTTGACGGAGCAGCTTGGGTACTCCATCACTTTAAGGGCTGGGGCAGCCAGCCGCCAGGTGTCTGAGAGCAGCCGTTTTGGAGAGCTGTGATATAAAAGCAGAGCAGTTTGTGTTCAGAAGAGCTGGGAGCAACATCATCTGGTAGAGCTTCTGTTCTAGGAATATCTCAGAGGTGAGGGTGAGGCTATGGGGAAGGAGGAGGCCTCACTGGTCCTGGATATGACCTGAAACTGTACCCTGCTAGGATAGGGAGGCCTGGTGGTCCTGCCTGTGGTGGGACAGGGCCACTTAAATGCCAGGTTGGAGGACCATCCCAGTGTAAGGCGGGTCAGGGTGGCTAAACCCCTGCCCAAACCTTTGGGTGGGCTTTGGAGGCAGTTCAGGGCCAGGCACACAGAGAAATTGCACCTGAGCCCTGTAGGGTGGTAGACCCTGGAGGTGGGCCAGGCACAGCAGGAAAGTGCTACCTGAGCCTGCAGAGGTATTCTACCTCGAGCCCCAAGTAAGAGGGCAAAGTGGTGGGCCAGGCATGGCAAGCTGAGTGCCACCTGAGCTTACGGTGGTGGTTGACCCCGAGCTCAAATGGTAGGGTGGAGTAACAAGGCCCTGAGTCTGGGGCGGAGTAGCGAGGCCCTGAGTTTGGGGCGGTGTTGTAAGAGGTAGTTGAGTTGTGGGGCACAGTGGTGAGGCCCCGAGGTAGAGGAGGCAGTTGACAAGGCCTGGTGGGTGCCTCTTGACTAGAGACCAGGTGCAAGGCCACATATATGAAGACCCGGTATGTGCCCCAGGTTGTAGGCTGGGTGCTAGGCCGGATATGGAAGGCCCGGTGTGTGTACCAGTAGAGAGGCCAGGTGCTAGGCCTGAAAACATCTGCGGGGGCACTGGGACCTCAAGCTCTGTTGGGGAATGAGAGTCTCACATGAGACTCTAGAGCTCAGGTCTCAGTGCTGCCTAGCTATGGGAAACATCTGCGAAGCATGGGATACGTGTAGAGGTGGTCGGAGCATTTGCATTTGGCCCTTGACAGGATGGATCGAAGGACAGCCTCCCACCTATTAACATCAAGGCATGGCAGGAAAAAGAGGTGGCCAGTTGGCCCAAGGACAAAGAGTGGGCTGGTCTCCTGACTGGGCCGCAAGTTGGCTCCTTTTATCTTTAGTGACTGTGACAAGAATACAAGATGAGAGAGATTCTTAAAGTTAAATAGTATGATGGAAAAGTTAAACATTTAGTGATATATTTCAGATATAAATTAATGCATAAGAGGCATTTGTCTTTGTCCAAATATCTTGGGTTCAAGTGACTTCACCATTATGCTTCTATCAGAATTCACAAATAGATCATCTGCAGGCTACTTTTGATTCTAGGCAGTATGTGCATATTTATAAAGCTGTCTACAAGTTCTCTATTTTTTGAGACAGAAATTAAACCTTAGCAGACAAACACCTGTGAATGCTTTGTCCTGTATGCAAAATGATTTACTTTATTCTGCAGTGTTTTTAGGTTCAAGCATTCATGGGAAAACGGTCCTTTCCCTCATTTTGTTTTTAATACTCAATAACTTGATATCTCAGGTACTTATTAAAAATAAGTTTCTCAAAGATGCCTAAACTATTAAATCTCATCCTTTGTAAAAGAACAAAATAACTCTTGCTAAGGAAAGAACTGCTGTGATGTGGTGTTCTGTATCTCAGAAATCTCTGATGTAATGTGCTGTGTTTCTAGGAGTTGTGTCAGTGCCGACCTGGTGAAGGAAACTGTTCCTGTTGTAAGGAGTGCATGCTCTGTCTAGGCACGCTGTGGGATGAGTGCTGTGACTGTGTCGGTAAGTTTCATATTTATTGCCCCTGCTATTGATCATTGTCAGATCTGTATTTAGGTAATAAGCTCTTCAGAGTACAGCTTGAACCATTTGAATAAATTAACAGCACACTGGGTGTTGAATTCTAAACAAATGTCAGGTCATTTTGGTTGGTGGAATTGTTGACTTGACTTGATTTTTGTCAGTGTCACACTAACTGATTTACTAATTCCGATTTAAATCATTTCATCTTGTTACTTTAAAGCAGGTGAGCTCAACCTTCTTTGCCTGGTAGGCCGGATGGGCAGTGCCCAGTCCGTCCATGGTCCAATCTGGCCAGTGATCCTGATCCAGTACCTGGGACAGATGCAGTAGGACCCTGTTCAGCCACATGGAGAGGGCTGGAGGGGCAGCCTGACCCTGATCCAGCTGTGTGGGGGAAGGGGACTCAGCCTGACCCCAACCTGGGCCCACAGTACATGACTTGGCCTTCATCGAGCTGCACAGTGTGAGAGGGCATGACCTGGCCCCATGGGGACAAGATAGCATGGGCCAGCCCTGATACAGCATTCAGGAGAAGAGACAGGACTTGGCCCCTTGGGAAAAAGGGGGCATGGCAACACCCTAAGCCAGCCATGCAGAAATAAGGGGGCAAGCGGCTCAGCTCCAATCTGGCTGTGTGGGGGAGGGAGCATGGCCCTGCTCTAACCCACCATACTGGATTTGGAAATATGGCAGCAGGGAGGGGTGCCAGTATTAATTGCCACTACTCTCCTGCTTCCAAATTTCCTGACGTGTGGAGACTTGTGGAACAATTGAGCATCCCTTTTTTTAAAACAACACTTGATACAGCAACTCCTTCACCAGATGTAATAACTGAATGCTGTGATGGTCTTCACATAGTGAAGTGCAATTAACTTATAATGCAGTTGCAGTGTAGAGTCTGCTCTTGTGTTTACTTTTATGAGCAGAGGACAGAACTCTTGGATCAAGTCTGTACAGTGAACCCATCTGTTTCTGGATAGTAGGAAAGATGACTGCTTCAACTATGAGCAGTACTAGTAACAAGAAAGTCAGGATGTTTGTGAGTGAGTGCTGCCCTTGCTTAGAAATGCCATCTTCTTGTTCAGCCACTTGCTAATGGAGCTCTGCAATAAAATTCACTGCTAGAAAGGTGAGCAAGACATTTCCCTTTCCTCTGGAGGTCCTCTTCACTTCTGTGAAAGGGGCCAGTTTCTGTTGTTCTGTATGCCCCAGGCTCACTGTTTCATAAAAGACTTACGTTTGGTGGGCATAAATGTTCAAGAAGGAAAATGTCCACTTGGCATTTGTGCAAGTACTTGGATTTTATGAATCCTCCAAGTGCTGCTGAACAGGAATGATTCCTGCCTTTCCAAGGGCATAGACTATTTCTAACCCTGGAGGTTGCATGAAATTGAGACTAAAAGTTGTGTTGCTGTAATGACTAACCTGGTGCTCATTTCTTTTCTTTTTTTTCTTTTTTCTTTTTTAATTACTGTTGTGCTTTTGCCTTTATTTTTGGTAGGCTTTTTAGTGTGTAAATATTTAAATTTTTAACTGGGGGTATGTTTCATTCGTGTAACGTAGGAATAGGAATGTGTACTTCTTTGTCATTATCATGAAAATCTGTTCCCCTGGGGAAGTAGGATACTTCTCTGTGTTAACATTTTTTGCCTTCTTCAGATTGGAAGTTTTGTCATGTGCTTAAAAGCTGGCGCTCTGGTGTAGGGCCTGAAGACTGGAAGAAGGCCAATGTGGTGCCGATCTTCAAGAAAGG
>NW_017728886.1:180626093-180634386 GCF_001723895.1 Crocodylus porosus | reverse complement strand
GCATGATAAAGTGCAGTTAGCTTTTCTGATGACTTCGTCACACTGACAACTCATGTTCATCTTGGAGTCCACTAGGACTCCAAAATCCCTTTCCGCTTCTGTGCTGCCAAGCACAGGTCATTTCCTAGGCAGTAGGTGCGCTGGACATTTCTCCTCCCTAGGTGCAGCACTTTGCATTTCTCCTTGTTAAATCTCATTCTATTGTTTTCTGCCCATTTGTCCAACCCATCCAGGTTTGCCTGTAGTTGTTCCTTGCCCTCCAGTGTGTCCACTTCTCCCCAGTTTTGTATCATTGGCAAACTTGGACAGAGTACACTTCACTCCCTCGTCCAAGTCACTGATGAAGACATTGAAGAGTATTGGTCCAAGGCCCGAGCCCTGTGGGACCCCACTGCCCACGCCCTTCCGGGTTGATACCGACCCATCCACCACCACTCTCTGGGTACGACGCCTCTAGCCAATTTGCCACCCACAGGACTGTGTAATCATCCAAGTCACAGCCTCTTAACTTGTTCACCAGTATGGGGTGGGATACTGTATCGAAGGCCTTCCTGAAGTCTAAGTGAATGATGTCAACCCCTACTCCTGTGTCCAGGTGTTTTGTAACCTGGTCAAAAAAAGAGACTAGATTAGTCAGGCATGATCTACCTGCTATGAACCTGTGCTGGTTTCCCTTCAGCATAATTTTTCCTGCTGGGCTCTCACATATATGAGCCTTAATAATGTTTTCAAAGACTTTGCCAAGGATGGAGGTGAGACTGACTGGCCTATAGTTGCCTGGATCCTCCTTCCTCCCCTTCTTGAAAATAGGGACCACATTGGCCCTTCTCCAGTCCTCTGGGACCTTTCCCATGCGCCACAAGTGCTCAAATATTCTTGCCAGTGGCTGTGCAATGACATCAGCCAGTGCCTTCAGTACCCGCGGCTTAACATGAAGTTTTACTTTTGTATATTGTGGGGAGGGTGGGGGGCACGAGGGGGTGGATATAGGTTTGTGGGGGGATGTGGGTATGTGGGGTGTGGGGGAGGGTGTGGTTGTGTCTATAGGGGGTGGACAGGTGTGGGGTAAGGGACCATGTGGGTGCACATGTGGATATGTGAGGTATCGGTGGATATGGGGTTTGTGGGGGGATGTGTGGAGGTTGGGGTCTGCATGTATGGCAGTGTGATGGGGTGTGAGTACATGTGTATGGCTTGTGTGAGGTGTGCATGTGGGACTCACCATACGAACAAACACACGCACGCACACACACCCTTCCCATTCCTGGCCCTAGGGTCCTGGCATGGGCCTCGTGCTCCCTCAGTCCAGTGATGCAGCCAGGAGCAGTGTGGTGCTGGAGCACTGTGGGCAGCAAAGCAGGGAAATTGCTGGGGGTGGGGTGGGACTGGGCTGCCAGGTCCTGCTGCCAGCTCCCCCTGGGTCCTACTGGCCCTGGCTCCTGTCATCCTTGATAGGCAGCCAGGAGCAGATAAAGATTAATTTTCTAAATACAAATTTCAGATAGAATGGCCTGATGGGCTGGATTCAGTCCGTGGGCTGTATTTTGCCCACCCCTTCTGAAACACATGCAGGGTAGAATTAACAAGGTGTTGGTCAGTTTTATTACTCCATTTAAAAACATTCTTAATGACTCCACTGATGTCATCAGAAAAGTCAGCTTTGTGTTGTCCTTGTGTGAACTGTGAGTAACAGCAGAGGCAGCAATTGCAGCTAGTAAATGTGAAAAGTGGTGACTTGGAAAGTCCTAAAAAGAGAATGGGGTAGGAATAAGGGAGGGGTTCTCAAAGTTTTTATGCTGTGGCCTGGCAAACTGCAGCCTAGCAGTCACAGCTGACTGCAGCTGGAATTTCTAGCCAGCAGACAGGTAAGGATACCTCCACCCCCAGGCTGGTGGGGGTGGGCCAAACCCTGTACTGCTGCTGGCCCTGCAGAAAAGCCATAGCCTCTCTGCCCAGCTCTGAGGTGGGGGCTGCGGTTTGCCGGTCTGCAACCACTTCTGGTCCAGCAGCTGACTGCTGTGGACTGGCAGCTGACCAGGGATTAAGAACCCCTGGAACAGGATATCTGAAGATCCAATCACACTTGAAACAGCCAGGAGAGACTTTGGGGGTGGGCAGAAAAGTAGAAGAAGGACATTGGGTTTTTCACCTGACCTGAGATTTGTACATTAAATCATAATGTGTCTTCTGAGCATGTGGAGTTTAAAAATGTTTTAAAGCCCTATATATGCATGAGGGAGTGGTTAGAATTAAGGGTGCAGGACAGTTGATAAGTGGGCTGTTGACAGACTGAGACTAGAAATGCGGCTAGTGAGATAATGAGAAGAGAGTGTAAGGAAAGATAGGAGTCGGGGGGAAGAAAGTAAATAGGAAGCCTACTGGAAAGCATCTAGAACACAGTGTGTCAAGAGGTATGACAGAATGAAAGCAAAAGAAAACTGCATAAAAAGTTGCCATAAGTACTATAACACCACATCTTTATTGCCTTCCGTCCACTTCTGAAAGGGCTGCAGTTAAGCAGCTGGTGTTTATTCATCCTAGTTTTTAGGTCACTATTGCAAAAGGTCACTACCAGGAATGCCAAATTTAAATTTAGGTGTTAGAACTGGTGTGGAAGGGAAGGCATGTTTTATGAGCTCCAATGTTTCTGTTCTGCTGAGAAGGCTTAGTCAGTCCAGATGTTCTCACACACATGGACAACTGGAATAGTCTATCTTTTTATTTAAACTTGTTTTATTGAAACTTTGCATTTGGAGGATGGCTGCTGAATGAATGTGAACATTTGTTTTAAATGTATATGATAGTGCTACCAACAGCTTCCACAGCTACTAATCCTGGAAAAAGAAGCAACAGTATAATAAAATATAATGGAATTAAGAATTTTAAAAACTAAACTAATTTAACTAAATTGAAAGTGGAGTGAAATTATGATAGGACCTTCTTACATGTTCTTGTATTAGACGTCCATACACAGACCTTGCACTCGTCAAATAATAAATCAGCAATTACTTGATATCACCTTTTGATGCTGGCTTGGGTTTGGGGCCCCTCCCCTCCCCTCCCCTCCCCTCCTCCAAGTGCCCCAAAACAATAGAAAGAGATTTCAAACAAGCTGTCCAGACATGGACTCCTTTTGTAGACATGTTACTTCTTTCAGGTTTACCATTTACTAATGGTATTGTATTAATATCTCTATGAAGCTTTTATGCCTAGGAAAGTTTTTAGACCTCCTTTAAATAAACTTTTAGATGGTCTTTCCTTCTTACAGGACATCTCTTCTAATTTAATTTCCCAGATGTTGCTTTTCCTCAGTCAAGGGAGAGCTAAAGGTATAGGAGGGCTTTTCCTTAATTCTTTGTTATCTGTTTCTCTCTCCTGCAGGTATGTGCAATCCTCGCAATTACAGTGACACACCTCCAACTTCCAAGAGCACTGTGGAAGAGTTGCATGAACCAATACCTTCCCTATTCCGGGCGCTCACAGAAGGGGACACACAGCTGAACTGGAATATTGTTTCCTTCCCTGTAGCAGAAGAACTGTCACATCATGAAAATCTAGTTTCATTTTTAGAAACAGTGAGCCAGCCACAGCACCAGAATGTGTCTGTTCCAAATAACAATGTCCATGCACCATACTCCAGTGACAAAGGTAATAGACTGTTTGAAGGCTAAATTCTCTGTCAAGAGCAAAATAACTTTCTAACCAGGTTCAAGTGTGCTAGGTAAAACAAAAGTCGTGCAGTAAAGAGTTTGGTCGAATTCTGAACAGGTTATAAAGGAGCGTCCAACTTAAAATTGGTTGTAACGCCACTGTAGGGACTGGAGGAGGACAGGGTTATTGGAAAGGCCAGTTGTAGGAAGTAATGACCCACATGACATCTTGTCAACATGAAATTCCATCTCCCAAACAGGGGGTTTTGTTTACAATGTTCCATAAAAATCTTGGAAGTCAAAGCAATACTTCTGATTTGGAAACTGAAAATGATACTACAACCAGGAACTGAACTTAATCCACCCCAGAGCTAAGCCATTAAGAAAGAGTTAGCTGTTTTGTTTGAAAAAAGAAAAAAGAGGGGGTGGAGGGGGGCAATACCAATTGCTATGGGTGTGCAAAGCACGCCCTATTCGACTCGGATTTGGGCCAAATCAGGGACAGTGATTCAATTTGGCTGAATCCGAAGCTAAAGATTCGATGCTGATTTGGAGAATCAGCTATTTGGACATAGACACAGCTTTAAAAGTTTTTTCTATGTACTTTGAGGTAGCAGATGCACCTTGTGATCGCTGCGGTGCGTCCCACAAGTGTGCAGGGGAGGCCCTCCACGTGCTCAGCAGCAAACCCTAAAGTGGACAGGAAGTACTTCTGGTCCATTTCTGGGTCTGCTGGGGAGTGCGCTGGGGGGGTCCCCTGCACCTCCCCGGCTCAGCAGTCAGCCACAGGAGGACCACAGGTACCCCCTCCAGACCCAGGAGGCACCAGTCACCGAGCCAGGTGGGACACCGGGGGGGAGGGGGAGAGGGGAGAGGAACAGCACACTCCCCAGAGGACCCAGAAGTAGACTGGAAGTGCTTCTGATTCACTTCCAGGTCTGCTGCTGAGCGCACTGGGGGACCCCCTGTGCTTCTGTGAGACACTCTGTGCGCCCCAGCAACTTGGCACTCACGAGCCCCTGCTACTTAGAGGTATGTAGAAAAAACATTTAAAGCTGTGTCTACGTCCGAATCTCCAAATCTTTTTTAATTGATTTGGAGGGTTCTGATTCAATTCAGAAAGATTAAAGGGTCCTCTGATACAGTTTGGATTCGGAGATTTGGCCGCTGAATCTCTACTGAATTAAATCGGGGACCAAAGCTTTGCACAGCCCTACCAAGTATCTGGTGTGGTTTTTGGGGTCTTTACCACCACCACCAGATCTGAAAGACATGTTAAACACTTGTGGCCAAGGTATGCTTGAAGCTGACAAACTAAAATTCTAGGTAATGCAGGCTTAACCAAAGCTCTGGACAAGCTTATCATTCCTGGCTTTGATGATGCCTTTAGGTGTAGTGAGTGACAGTCGTGGAGGAAGGAGACTTTTGAATTCCAAACAAAACTTATATTATCTTTCCCAGCAAATGTTCCTGTCAAACTTGGAGCAACTTCTTAAAATGTTCCTCCCTTTCATAAAATTTATCCTTAAGTCTGGTGCCTTTCCTTTTGTTTATTTATTTATTTAAATTGTTAGCCATATTTGGAATCAGCATTGGCCTATTGCTTGTTTTTCTAAACATTGGTAGCTTTCCTTTCTGCTCTTGTTCTGGCCTTCTAGCTAATGAATGGGATCCTAATTGATAGACGCATTGTTTTCCGTACTAGCTCAAACCTCTGACCTAGTTAGGTTTCTAAGCAAGACTGCTTTTAATTAAATGGAACTCAGAGAGACTTTTATAATTTCCTTTGGTTAAGGCACATTAGGAAAATAAATTAATTCCAGATCCAGGAAACCACATGGGCAGAAAATGTCTAGTTCATATCTGTGTTTGACATTATTAAAATACTTGCTCTCTGTTATTGGAATAATGCAAATAACTATGTTAAATGGTAAGCCACAGCCATGTGTGTTGAACAGTGCATGCAATACAAGTGAATTATGCCTGCAAAAGGGTTATGGTAACTATCCTGAATCTGTCCCAGATAGCTGTGTTATGCTACCTGAGTATTGCCATCTGCGTACCTTTAAGGTGGACTAATAAATTAATTTTCACCATTACTGTAAGTTTGAAATACAGCTCAAGGAAGTGAAAGAGATAACATTAATAAATGGAAATAAGAATGTAAAACATCACTAACCTTGTTTAATTAAATGCCCCAATCCTGGCACCTACTTACCACACCTTGTTTCATGAAACTGAGTGTTTGATAAGGGTGTGCACACGATACAATTAGCACAGAGTAATTTACCCTGGATTTCATTCAGTAGTGGACACAATTTCTTGCAGAAGGTGATATTACAGGACCTTGCCACTAGATGGCAGGGGACCTGATCTGCATTGGACAAATGGCTACCTGAGAATGAAGCAGGAGCAGAAACATGACACTTACACTTGGTGATTTACCATAGATTTTTTTGCAGGATAACTTTACCCTGGAAAAGAGGAAAATTATGCTGTATTAAAGGTATTCCTTGTGTGCTCACTCTATTTTTAGTCTTTAGTAAACACGTAGTGTCTGCACTCCAGGTAAAAGCTAGGTTAAGTTAAAAAAAAACTTGCATGCTAAAAAGGAATTCCCAAACTGGCAACTGAGTGAAACTCAAATAGGTACTGAATGCATCTGTTACTGGACTGTAGTAGGCACTTAGCACAGAGATAAAAGTTAATTCTTTCTGTAAATTAGAATTAAGCAGAACTAATCCTTGGAAAGATTGAATTCAGATCTTCAGTGAGAATAGATCCCAAATTGCATTCAGCTTCATGTATACTGAGAAGAAACAGAAATCACTGGACAGCAGGACTGCTTATATGGATGGGCATGTGGGTAATAAGATCACAGGATACAACCGTTTTGCATTCAGGCTTCTCTACAGCTTATGTACAAACTGTTGTGTCCATACCCTCAAAACCGGAGAAGTTAGACAGGGCCTAAGCTAACCCAGAGCAACATGAATTGATCAGTCACATTATGGTAGTACCTGAGGACCATGTAAGAATGCCATCCCATTGTACTAGGCACTGTACAAGCTCAGATCAGTGGTAAATAGAATAGCTCCAGGGAAAAAGTGTGAGCTCAAGCAGAGTGAACTGAGGGCTGGTGGCAGTTGTGTTAATTCCATGACTTTTGGGGGCATCAGGTTTACTTTGAATTGAATTAGCAGAACAGGAGAAGTGCAAGGGGGACAGGAATGGGGATGGAGTGGGATGGGATTTGCAGAGTAATAGGCAAACGTAGAACAAAGCTGAGATGTTGAAGACTGCTCCAAACCTCCTCACAAACAGCTGGTCAACACATAGTAGAGGCAGTCCATTCTAGGACGGTCTCTGGAGAGTCAAAGAGCTCTGTTTTGGCTTCCTCTGTTCCCACCAGCTGGAGTTTGTCTGGCTCTTTTCTGTTGTTGTTTCAATCTTGAACAAAGAGGCTGTATCAGCAGTGAGCATGGTTTAGCAAAGGCAGTGCCCTTCATACCAGTATACCTATGCCCATTCGTAGAGAGTACCTCTCTAAATCACTGGGAGCTGGAGCAATGTTTGGTGCAAAGCATTCTGTTCTAGTCTTGGCAAAGCATGAGCTATTGCACCTCACAATTGCTTGTTACCATCTCTCTGATTTCTTTCCTCCTCCTCTCTATCCCCTGCAAACTCAGAGTCGACATATGAGATGTTGCTTTGAACTGCTGGAACTGTTCAAATCTGGCTTTTCACCATTAAACTGTGTTGCAAAAGTTGATTTCCAGTTCTTTGCAATCTGATCTTTGCTTTCCCCTCACATTTTTATCTTATTCTTCTAGCTGGTAACTTCAGAACCCTGAACTTCTTGTAGCTTGTTACCTTTTTAGAATTATCCCAGTTGTCACAGATGACAGAATCCTAGCAATAAGGAAAAGGTAGTAAATAACGTTTTGAGAACTGATGGAACAAAATCCATGCTACAGTCAAGGTTGCCTTGATTTGACTCCAACTCTTAATTGACTTTTAGCTCCCTTTTTCTGTAGCTCCAACTAGGTAAGAACTTTTTCAGAAATGTAGTATAGCTGACTTGCTGAATGCAATAGTATGTTATTATAACAGTCTCTCTCCTTCACTTTTAATAGCCATGCAATGACATCCTAGTTTGGAACTATTTGTAAAGCACTTTGAGTTTTACTGATGAAAAGTACTATACAAGAGCGAGGTGTTAGTTATTTGTTTGTAATCAGAGTCTATTTTGTAATCTTTTTTTTCCCACTCATATTTGTTTCTCTTCATTTAATGGGCAGAAATTTTATGGAAATTCTAGAATTTTGGCTTTAGAAGTTAGGAAAAATATTGCAAATCAGAAGTATGATTGTGCTCCATACTTATGTAGTACATCAGCCTGAGCCACACAGGTCACCTGAAAACCAGCTCCCACCTGAACAGCCACCTCCCTGCTGGGCCCCCCTCGGACCCCGGGGGAGGCACACCTGGGCCATGGGTTAGCGAGGATTTAGTTAGGGAGCTTCTGGAGGGGTTGGACGTATTCAAGTCAGCCGGCCCAGATGATCTCCACCCTAGAGTTCTAAAGGAACTGGCCGAGGTCATTGCAAGTCCCCTGGCACGGCTTTATGAGCACTCGTGGT
>NW_017728886.1:180594688-180624998 GCF_001723895.1 Crocodylus porosus | reverse complement strand
AGTACTCTTTCCTGCCATGGCAGGGGGTCGGACTAGATGATCTGCTCAGGTCCCTTCCGACCCTAGAAACTATGAAACTGTCTGCACACAGACATTGCAGTTCGTCCGATGAGCTCTTTAACTGTTGCACTATCACTTGTGTTTCTTCAAAACTCTAGATTTATGCCCTGACTGGAGCAAATGGTTGGGATCAGTTGGATCTGGGTACTACTTTAGGTTTTTATGCAAAAATTTAATAGCCTGTGTTAGCTTTAAGATTTCCCTCCCTTTCCGGGTTATGTATCTTTGACATTATGTAGTCCACTAACTCATAACTTAGATCAGTAATTCTAGCCTGAACCTTTATCACACATGATACATTTGAAGGCAGCCTGCATAAGCATGTGGATTTTAGAGCTCTTAAACTGATCTTTAAAGGGTGAGGGTTTCTCGGTATTATTGGAAGCTGAGCTGGTGCTCTAATGTTGTATGAAATTAATCCTCAGCATGCACTTTTACTGTCTGAATCCCTGGCACAGGATAGAGCTGAAAGGATGGAGAGAAGGAAAAGGTACTACACATCTATCTTCAGTGGCTGGGTGTCAGAGGTGACTAATTTCCAACATCTCCTTGAGCACAATCCAGGGAGATGGATGGAGCCTGATACAATAAGCCTGAGATGTTGAAACTGCTCCATTATTTTTAAAAGGTGTCCTGATCCCCTGATACAAAGATAGTGCTTGAGCTCCTCACGCTGGTCTCAGCACTGTATACTTCATCTCTGTTCCCCAGCTGAGGAATAGGACTTCACCTCCTATCTCCGAGGAGAAACAAGTATATCTTATCAGGTACAAAGGAGAGTAGAGAGAGGACATGACCCAAAATCCTAGCACATGGGGAGGAAGAAAGTAAGTCTCTAACCTCACCAAAGAGGAAAAGCCCCCCAGGTCCTGAGTCACACCTTGAAAGTTGCAGTCAGGCAACCCATTTCCTTGATCTGAGCTCTATCTCCTGTATTTATTTATTTCTTCCTTTAATCCCTGCCTCTGAGCCCCCTCCTCTCCTAGCAAGTGTTCACATGTGAGATTTTAATCTCTCTACAACAAATGGAGTGAGCATCTTATTTAGTAGCTGATGTTTATGGTTTACATTTCCCTAAACTACCTCTCAGTAGATTTTTACAAACTGCTTCTCAAGCTGTTTTTCAGATGGTATCCAGGGGTTAGAGTCAAACTGATATTTGTGCAGGTGTAGGTCAGACTAAAGGACCACAACATATCCCCTTGTGCCACCCAGCTTATAGGAACGTTGCTTTGCACACTCAACAATGCTAAGCGTGTGGCACCTTTTAAAGGATCTTGTCATGGCACCCCAGCTGAGAATCTCTGCACTAGATTGAGTGTGTACATAGTCACAGTCTATGAAAAAGACATGCTCTGTTGATTACTTCTACTTAACCTTTTTGTTCTTGACTTCTCCATAGGACAGCCAGAAGCCCTGCTCTTATTGTTAGATCATATAAATTTTCCTTAACACCCAGCACAAGGAAAACTAGAAGAGTGAGTTTGTTGTTAAGAGATGCTAAGAACAGCTGGGATCAAAAAGTCTTCAGCTCCTGTAATAGGCATCTAGGAAAGGAGGATTGGAGTTTGGGGTGAAGCTGTGGCCGAGGAAGGGGATTGTTGGAGTGAGTGTGGGGTTTCAGAGAAAGCAATCTAACAATGCTTTCTGAGCAGGGACAAGGACATCCTCCGCACTGGGATTCCAGCCGGACCCAGGGGAGGCACAACCAGGCCTAGGATCAGTGAGGACCTAATCGGGGAACTAGACATGTTCAAATCAGCAGGTCCTGATGATCTCCACCCCAGAGTGCTTAGAGAATTGGCAGAGGTCATTGCAGGACCCCTGGCACAACTTTACGAGCATGCGTGGTGCTCTGGTGAGGTGCCAGAGGACTGGAAAAGGGCCAGTGTGATCCCCATTTTCAAAAAAGGGAGGATAGAGGACCCAGAAAACTATAGGCCCGTTAGTCTTACGTCGGTCCTGGGGAAGCTCCTTGAGAAAATTATCCAGGTGCACATCTGTGAGGGGCCAGCAGGAGAGATTATGCTTAGGGGCAACCAACATGGGTTCATTGGAGGCAGGTCCTGTCAGACCAACCTGGTGGCCTTCTACGACCAGGTCACAAAAGCCTTGGACACAGGTGTCGCGGTAAACTTAGTCTTTTTGGACTATAGGAAGGCCTTTGACAATGTCTGTCACTGCATCCTCATTAAAAAATTAGGTGACTGTGGTGTTGACGCCTACACAGTCAGATGGGTCACAAATTGATTGGAGGGCCGCACCCAGAGAGTAGTGGTGGATGGGTCATTTTTGACCTGGAGGGATGTGGGCAATGGGGATACCTAGGGCCTGCACTGTTCAGTATCTTCATCAACAATTTGGACAATGGGGTGAAAATCACCTTGTTCAAGTTTGCAGATGACACTAAGATGTGGGGAGAAGTGGGCACACTAGAGGAGAGGAACAGGCTGCCATTAGATCTGGACAGGTTACAAGGGTGGACAGATGAGAATAGGATGGGTTTCAATACAGACAAGTGCAAGGTACTGCACCTGGGGAGGAAGAACCAGCAGCATGCCTACAGGCTGGGGAACTCCCTTCTCGTCAACACAGGGGCAGAAAAGGATCTTGGAGTCATTACTGATTTCAAAATGAACTTGGGCCACCAATGTGGGGATGTGGTCAGGAAAGCTAACTGCACCTTGTCATGCATCCACAGATGCATCATGAGCAGATGCAAGGTGATCCTCCACCTCTATGTGACATTGGTCAGGCCGAAGTTGGAGTACTGCATCCAGTTCTGGGTGCCGCACTTCAGGAGGGGTGTGGACAACATGAAGAGGGTCCAGAGGAGGGCCATGCGTATGATCAGGGGGCAGCAGGGCAGGCCCTATGAAGAGAGGCTCAGGGACCTGAACCTGTTCAGCCTCCACAAAAGAAGGCTGAGAGGGGATCTGGTGGCTGCCTATAAACTTGCCAAGGGGGACCAGCAGGCAATGGGAGAGTCCCTGTTCCCCTGATCACTACTAGGGGTAAGAAGGAACAGTGGCCATAAGTTGACTGAGAGTAGATTCAGGCTAGATATCAGGAGGCACTACTTCACGGTCAGGGCAGCTAGGAGCTGGAACCAACTTTCGAGGGAAGTGGTGCTCGCTCCTACCCTTGGGGTCTTCAAAAGGAGGCTAGACAGCTACCTAGCTGGGTTCGTTTGACCTCAGCCTCCCTTCCTGGCCATGGTAGGGGTTTGGACTTGATGATCTGCTTACATCTCTTCCAACCCTACCAACTATGAAACTATAAATAGTTCAATAAAAAGCCACAAGAATAGTGGTGTGTTAGAGATTAGAGAAACAAGGGATCTAACAATGCATATCAGTCTATGCATGTCTCCAGTAGTTTACTGATTCTTTGAACTGCACCCTTAGTCTATTTATCCTGTTTAGTTCATAAATTACCTGCGTGTAGTGGTCCAAGTTTACAGCACACTTGACACTGTTTTTACATTATAAGATCATGAAGATTGTACAGCTAAGTACTCAACTTGGGAAAGGCCAAAAGTTTATTCTTACTTCTGCCGCCTTAGTAAAGAGCTCTTACAGCATTGTGTTGGCTGGAGTACTTGAAAGTTTCTTGGGGTGGGGAGGTGTTATTTGCTTTTTAAGTTTTACAGATATTGAGACCTGGAGGCCAGGACTCATTGTATAGCCCTGCCTCATTTTCTCTGTGTTTTGCAAGGTGGCCCTTTTAACACTGTGAAAAAAGTAAGGGGTTCTTCTACATGAGAAATAGAATGTGAGTCTAAAAATAAAGACCACTGGAATTGCTGCATTTGTCCCACGGTCTTCATAAATGAATGACTCCAGCCGGGGCAACTGCCCTGAGTGCTGAAGTGAAGGGATGCTAACAGGTGGTGCCCAGCCGGGGCGGGACATAAGACAGAGCTGCGAGTGGCTCATTTGGGGCGGGGGGGGCATGGGGATGGGGAAGGGTGGCTCCCACTGCTGCATTCACTCCCAGCATGGGGGAGGGAACACGTGTGCCCCCTGGATCTGTGTGTGGGGCGAGGGGAGGCTGCCACTGTAGGTTTTGCCCCAGATGCCAAGCTGCTTTGATACGGTACTGACAGGCCTAATATTCTCACCTCTTCCCTTTCCAAAATCACTGCTTCTGTCGTCTTTGTCTCTTATGGCAGGTAATTTGAAAGACTCTAAAGTGCTGTCTTTTTTTCCCCTTTTGTTTAGAACACATGTGCACTGTGGTCTATTTTGATGACTGCATGTCAATACATCAGTGCAAGATCTCTTGTGAGTCCATGGGAGCATCCAAATACCGCTGGTTTCACAATGCCTGCTGTGAGTGTATTGGGCCAGAATGTATAGACTATGGCAGTAAAACTGTAAAATGTATGAACTGCATGTTTTGAAGCAGAGAAGTTGTATAATAGTAGTCTGGAGGCCAAAGTAATCTTTCTTAATTAAAGAGAAGAGGATTTCAAGTATTTAATGGGTGGGATAGGTACTGGTTGGTACTAAATATCAGAGATTTGAGAAAAGATGTAAAAAAATTTTGAAACAACTTCAAAATTTGAAACAGGTCATTTTTATTTGCTTTTTAACTTGTGTAAACAGTGCTGATTAGCAAATGTTTCATTTGTTAAGTTTATTCTTAGTTGAAGAGCACAGCCATGCTCATGCTTACTATCCTGGTTGTTTTGCTTTGTTTTGAATGTATCATCTATATTGTTTTTCACAGTATAACATTGTAGTTAGTAAATTAGAATAGTGAAACCTCAAGGAAATAGCAACCAGATTCCCATCATTTAAGTTCCATCAATTCTCAAATGCGTAATGCTTGTACATGTTTGTTTTTATTACTCTCCACAATAAGGCTGATGTGGTTTATGGTCATATACCAGCGGTTAAGACTCCTACCATGAAAAAGCTGTTTTCAAAAATGGAAGAGAGAAATTGGGGTAATTCTTTTTCTTTGGCTTTTAAACATAAGATTTAACAGATAATATGGAAGCTTCTCAGGAGCCTTCCCACCACAATATGTGATACGAGCCCTCCTGCTGTCATCTGCCTTCATTCTTGTGATTAGGCAAGTGATTACCTTGTATAAAGGAATGGTGTTCTCCTAGGTTCTCTCTTATGAACCAAAACAAATCTGTTAAGTTTAGTTGCATCCATTTCCTAATGCACTCCTTTTTCCTGGGTTATTTTTTATCCCTGGAATCTCAGTGCAGTGGTGGAAATATGGAAGACTGCAATGAACTAAAAGATGGTTTAAAAATAGGAATGAAATTGCAGATCCTTTGAAGCTCAGTGGATTTATTGGTTGACAGTTGACATGTTCCTGCACCTGGTAATATTCTGTGCAGAATTTTTTTCTACAGGTTTGTTTGGTTTTGTTTTGATTTATTCTTATGAGTAGAAGTGTCGTGATGGGGCAAGAAGTATCCTTGAAAATAAATGAGGATGCTCTGACTGCGGAACATTTTGTCCACTTCTGTGACTCATATTTTAATATGTGGAAGAGTTGAGTACAAGGCAGTCGCTATGGTACAAATATTTTTTTTAGTGATAAAGAATAAAATCAGAGTAGATAGTGATTCACTAGAAACTCAAAATGGTGTTAATAATCCTGACTTTTTAAGGTTGCTAATATGAATAGTCAAATCCATAACTATGTGTGTTTCCCCAACTCAGTTTAATCTTTATAGGTAAAGTGCCTTCTACTTGCATATTCCTCTGTCATGTACTAATAAGAGCAGTTATTTTGAACTTGCATTTTATTTGAAAAGTTTACTTGGGAGTCGTTAGTTCTCAATATTAAGCTCTTTAACTAAGATGAAGCAAAAAAATGACTGCTCTTGTACAGGAAAGTTACTCTCGGCTCTTTTCTAGATATGCGGAACTGTTTGAAAGTTGATGGTTTGCTTAGAAAATTTTAAACTGGAGGATAATAAAGTAGAGAGAGAATTTTAAAAGAGAGTTGTTTTATAGTTATGTTTTTCTTCCTGGGAATAGTAACAATGAGATTAAAATGAAGGAACTTTCCCTCCAGTTGCCTTTAAATTTTGACAGTTTATAACTTGCATTTTTTATATGATGTTCTGTTTAGGAGCCTGTTACCATGGCTTTATGACATTACTATAACTTACATGGTTATGATTTTACTGTAAAATCCAGTGGGAGAGATGGCTGAGTTGTCTGGAGGAAGGGTTGAAACTAGTTTTGTTTAAAATTAACAAACATCCAGAAAAAGCCATGGAAAAAAACACAAACATCGTGCAAAATACCCTGAAAGCTTTACTGAGTGAGGAGAACACACTTTAAATAGGATTTGCTTTATTTTTGTAATTCATGATACTCTCTGGAGAGTCTATGCTGTAAATTGTATATGATCTACAGCAATATCCAGTGTATTTTCTTATATTATACTTGTTTACAAAGTTATTTTAATAAAGAGACTTTACTGGGTTGTTTGATTTCTTTATTGCTGCTTGCCTCTCCTTAAACTCTATATGAGCACGATAAACCTTTTTATCAGGTTCAGAAACCAGAACTGAGTTTATACTAATAATTCTATTTTTCTTAAATTGTGATTGACAGGCCTTTTCAGTAGTCAGAGAACCCTAATATTAGAATTTTGTTTTTAAATTTAATATTTTTGTTTTCCATAAAATGTAAAATCTAGAGAAAGTAATTTGTGAATGTTCTTAGCAATGAAAATTTCATAATATGGTACTACTGTGTGTTTTGTCAAAGCCATCTGAAAGTGGGAAGATCATAAATTTATTTCGGGGACATTTATTTCACTAGGCCCTTGATTTAAGCATGAGATTAAGTGCTTTGCTAAAATTCTAAATTTAACTATATACTTGAACACATTGCTGAATTAGGGCCTTATCCAGTTGAAGCACCTGGGTAATTTATATTATTACGCACTATAATATTGTAAGTAATTTTAAAAACTCAATAAACATGCCTTAGTGTAATAACCAGTTATATAAATTCCATATCTTTCAATCAGGATTGTGCTTAGCTAGATGTAGTTTACGTGACATTTTAAATACAGAAATATAGAAAACATTTTTTCAATGGGATTATGGTACTAACGTATAGAAATGATTCAGATGCATAATCCCTGGTTTACTAATAAAAAGTTAGTGTAGCATGATTTCATAAATTTTATATACATTAAGACTGGAAGGGACCTCAGAAGATCAGAGTCCAGCCCCCCGCCCAAAGGGCAGGAAGTCAGCTGGGGTCATAGGATCCCAGCAACATAAGCATCCAATTTACTCTTGAAGGTGTTCAATGTAGGTGCTTGAACCACCTCCAATGGCAGGCTGTTCCAGACCTGAAATGGTCTTGCAGCAGTTTATAACCGTTCAACCTCATCATCCCATGGGGCGCTCTGGTGAACAAACGTTCCCCCAGACCCTGGTGGTCACCCCGATAATTTTATAGGTGGCCACCAGATCACCCCTGAGCCCGCGCTTTTCCTGGCTAAAGAGTCCCATGGCTCTCAGCCTGTCATCGTAAAGGTCTGTTTTCCTGACCTCTGATAATGTGCGTGGCTCTTCTCTGGACTCTCTCAAGCTTCTCCACATCCTTTTTGAAATTGTGGAGCCCAAAACTAGACACAGTACTCCAGCTGTGGCCTCACAGAGGCTGAGTACAAGGGGAGAATGACGTCCCGGGATTTGGTCGAGAAGCATCTATGGATGCAAGCCAGTGTTTTGGTTGCTTTACTAGCCGCAGCATCGCACTGCAGGCTTATGTTCATCTTATGGTCAATGATGACCCCCAAGTCTCTTTCTTCCATAGTGCTAGCCAGCGTAGCACTGCTGAGCCTATAAGGATGCTGCAGGGTTTTCCTCCCAAGGTGGAGAACCTTGCATTTTTTGGTGTTAAACACCATCGGGTTCCCGTCTGCCCATTTGCTGAGCCTGTCCAGGTCAGCCTGGATCACCCGCCTATCTTCTGGCGTGGATGCTTTGCCCCAAAGTTTGGTGTCATGGCAAACTTGGCCAGTCCGCTTCTGACTCCAATGTCCACATCATTAACGAAGATGTTGAACAGTATGGGTCCAAGGAAAGAGCTTTGGGGGACCCCACTGGTCACAGGGCACCATGATGATCGACTTCCATCAATTACTACCCTCTGGGTCCAACCATGGAGCCAGTTTCCCAGCCAGTGGATCGTGGTGGACCCAAGTCATAATTGTCCAGTTTGGCCAAGAGGTGATTGTGGGATACCAGACCGAACGCTTTTTTGAAGTCAAGATATATGACATCAATCTCTTCTCCCTTGTCCAGGTGATAGGTCACCTGGTCATAAAAGGAAATCAGATTGGTCAAGCAAGACCTACCCGCAACAAACCCGTGCTGGCTGTCCCTCAGGATGTTGGTGTCGGCCAGTCCATTAAGGATGTCCTCTTTAATAAACTTTTCTAAGATCTTCCCCAGAATAGAAGTCAGGCTAATGGGTCTGTAGTTAGCCAGATCCACTTTCCTCCCTTTCTTGAAGATAGGCACCACGTTGGCCTTCTTCCAGTCTTTGGGCACTACACCAAAGCGCCAGGAGTTTTCAAAGATCTGTGCCAGGGGATGGGCTATGATGCTCCCCAGCTCCTTGAGTACCCTGGGGTGTAGATTGTCAGGGCCGGCTGACTTGAAGGTATCCAGCTTCTCAAGGTGTTCCTTCACAAGGTCAGCATTGATGGAGGGCAGGGGATCTCCCTCACCTGGACCTCCCTGTCCCCTAGTGGACATGGATGTCCCATGGGACTGATGAAAGACTGACGCAAAGTACCCATTTAATAGGTTGGCTTTTTCCTGGGCGTCAGTTGCCCCATCTGGTTCAGCAGGAATCCAGTGTTGCCGTTGCTTTTCCTCCAGCTCCCTACATATCTGAAAAAGGACTTTTTATTGTCCTTGATGCTTGAAGCTAGTTGAAGTTCAGTTGCAGCCTTGGCTTTGCTGGTTTGCCCCCTGCAGGACCAGACCAGTGCAGAATATTTCTCCTTGGAGGCGAATCCCATCCTCCATCCTTTGTAGGCATTTCTTTTTAGCCTCAGGAGGTCTACTAGGTCCCTGGAGAGCCAGGGGGGGCTGCTGTGCCCTCTTGCTGCCTTTTCTCCAAGACGAAATAGACTTCGCTTGCGTATTGAGGATCACTCCCTTGCGGAGCAACCACTTTTCCTGAACTCCCCTCCCTCTGGGGTCTTGGTCCCTTAGGTCCTCACTGATGAGCTTCCTGAGCTTGTCAAAGTCGGCTTTTCTGAAGTCAGGGACTTACAGGTTGCTGACTGACTTGCCAGCTTTACAGAAGATGGTGAAGGTGATCGGCTCATGGTCGCTGTCACCCAGCTTTCCATCGATCACTAGGTCGCCAGTTAGGTTATCCCCAGTAGCCAGTACCAGGTCGAGCAGCACTTCACCTCTCGTTGGCCCGTAGACTTCTTGAGTCAGGTAGAGGTCATCCACGCATGAGAGGAAGCTTTGCGACCGCTCGGATTTTGCTGAGTGATCTTCCCACAAGATGTCTGGGTAATTGAAATCACCCATGACAACCACAGTCCTGGAGCATGCAGCCTTAGCCAGTTCCCAGGCAAACTCCTGGTCAAACTCTTGACATGCTATGTGAATATAAAACTAAGGCTTGTCATACAACAGACTAAACCCAGTGATACTGTTTTTTAATCCATCGGGTCAGGCTATCAGCTGAAGCATATTGGTTTTAGGCACTGGCTTCACTTGAAATTATGCCAGCATAACTCATATTTGGCCCACCAGTATCTCCAGCTGGTTTGTATATCAATTCTGGGTACCCATTCAACCCTGCAGTGCACATATCAGAACTAATCAGTCCTTTTCCTCTCATTCTTATCAAGTTTTATTAAACTTTGCCAGGTTATAAAATGTCCTGCCCCCCACTACAGAAAGGATGTGGACAAATTAGAGAGAGTCCAGCAGAGAGCAAGAAAAATGGTTTGCGGGCTGGGGCACATGACTTCCAAGGAGAGGCTGAGAGAACCGGGCTTATTTACTTTGGAGAAGAGAAGACTGAGAGGGGATTTAATAGTCTTCACCTACCTGAAGGGAGGTTTGAAAAGGGATGGAGCTAAGCTATCCTCATTTGTGGCAGATGACAGAATGAGGAGCAACGGTCTCAAAGTTGCAGCAAGGAAAATTTAGGTTAGATATTAGGAAGAATTTTCTCACTAAGAGGGTAGTAAAACACTGGAACAGGTTACCCAGAGAGGTGGTGGAATCTCCATCCTTGGAGGTTTTCAAGACCTGGCTAGACAAAGCTTTGGCTGGAATGATCTAGCTGCGGGTGATCCTGTTTGAGCAGGAGGTTGGACTAGATGACCTGCCGAGGTCCCTTCCAACCCTCATTTTCTAAGATTCTATGATCTATTTGTGCATTTTCCAGGAAGTGACTAGTTGTTCCTAGTAGTAGTGTTCATGTGCTGCTATAGCCACGATGGGTCACAAGATGTGTAAGAAGCAAGGGGTCTTCTGGTGATAACTTTTATTTGAGCCGTTTGTACAGTTGGGAGAGATGGACAAGTATTTTGAGCACAACCTACCTTTACACTGGGAAAGAAGCACGTATACAATCTAAGTTTTGGCCTATTCTAAGGTACATTTGGGACAGACCCAGAGGGGACAGAGTTGCAGGAGTTGCTCCCCACTGCAGGAGCAGCAGTTGGGGAATCAAGTGCCCAAAACAGGTAGGAATTTCCCACCCTGTCCTCTGTGTTGAGCAGCACATCCCCTCCCTTGCTAGCTTCTGGCAACTGTCTCCAGCTGCCCTGTGAGTGGGGGGAGCTCCAGAGCCTCTCCTGCCCCACTCTAGTGGGGCTCTGCAGGGATCCAGACTCAGCCAGGGATAGCAGCAGTGGCTGGGATCTTCCTCCCTGTTCGGTCCCTCTAGACATAGGCAATGCGCCGGAGAGACATGGATGGGGATGGTACACGCCCCCCGAGACTGGTCACTGCCAAAGCAGCTGATGCTGGTTTCTGCAGGCAGTCCCCCATCACTCCCACCCTGCCACCAGTGCCTGTGGATGATCCCTGCTCATCACTGCTGCCACTTGCAGGCAGTCCCCACTCACTGTCAACACTGCCATTTACAAATAGTGCCCCTCAGGTCTTGGGAGGCACCAGTTGTTCATGCCCCTGGGTGTTCCCCACCACTTCTCACTTGGTATACAAGAATTTGTTTCCTGGATGACCAAGTAAAAGCATGACTAGAGAAGATCCTTAGTGCTTATGGCAACTCTAATCAATACTAGAAATCTGCTGGTTTGCAATTTTCCATATTTCCAGTTCCAAAAAAGAGGACACCTGCCATGTGCATGGGGGGCATATATGACTGTTAAGGGCAGTGATATGTCAGTGTCCTGGCCCTGCACATTCTATTGCCCCTCACTCCCAAGCCAAAGCCCCTCTGGCTCTACTGCTTCCTGTTACTCCTGACCTAGGGACCCCTGGTCCTGCCAGTGCCCCTCACTCCCAACCCATGCTATCCTGTCCCCCTGGGCCATGCTGGTGCCCCTCACTCCAGACGCACAACTCCCTGCCCCACATTCTGGACCCACAGTCTCCCACCCCTGACTTTCAACTGCAGCTCCCTGCTCCTTCCATCTCCTGGCTGCCCTGCCCTTGCAACACTTCCCTCACCGTGGACTGCTGCCAACAACACAGCGCCCTCCACAAGTTGCAATTCCAGACCCCAGAGTGACTAGATGCTGCTGTAAGAGGGAGAGAAAAAAGCAGGTGCTAGGACACTGGGGTTCTTTCTCTGCTGTGGCAGAGAAGCTAAGCTAAACTTGGTAGGTGCTAGGATCCTGCAGACATCTCCTCTGCCCCCAGCTGGCCACCCAATTCCCAGCTGCAGCCCCAGCTTCTCCCAGCCTCTGCAGGCGCCCACCCCACCTCACATAGCTGAGCTGAGCAATATCCCAGACATTTGAGCAGATTTAAAAAACCTGCTTGGAAAGAGATCAGAGGATAAAAAAAAACCTGAGACCTATGGTAACCCTAGTATCCATAGATGGCATAAATTATTATGCCAAATGTACATGTGGTGGAAGCCTATTACCAGACCTGATCAAACAGAGTTGTGTCAATCATGAAATGAGCTGTTCTGGCAGTTATGAATACTAGGCATCTTTCATTAACCACAAAACAAAAGAAAAACCTGCCACGTCTTTCCTGCAGGAAGGCTACAATCTGGCAGGAGGTGGCATGAAGGGGAATGCTATTAATTCATATATCAGTGCTTTTTTCCCCCATTTCTTCCTTCCCTGCTTTCCAAAACTCCTCCCCATTCTTTATTGCACTGATTGAATGTCAGAGAAGAGGACCTGCCATTTCAAATACTTTAGCCTGGCTCTTGTTTAAAATAGCCAGCAAGAATTTGCCAACAGTAAATGTAATGAGGCATGTGGAGTGAAACTATCTGAGGTAATGAGGACCGAGACAAGAGAGAACTTTTGTAAAGGAACAAATCGCCCAGTGAACACACACAAATCGACTAAGCTAGAGATGCTCTTCATGCTTTTCACCCATTTGCTCTCCTCAGCAATTAGGGAAAGCATCGTTTTGCATCATGCATCTTATGGACCTTTATAGGCTCACAGTGACAATAGCCCATAGGAATCCTTACTCCTGGGGGGTGAAGTGGCTCTGGTGAATGTGCCTTAGAGCAGGGATCCACAGAAGCAAAGAACTACAGTAAGTAGTAATCTTTCTTTCCTCCTATGGCCTGCTGTGTTAGTCTTTGTATAGTAAAAACATTTGCTTGTGATGTTAAGTAAAATAAAACAATGAGTACTTGACATTAAGATAGCCTCCATGGGATAAAAAGGGATTTATGGGAGTTGCATAGTTACATAATACATTATAAAGACAACATATCTGTGCTCAAAAGCAATCAGAGTATTTACAACCCTCTCTTTTATATTTCCTACTGAATAGACATGCACACAAATTCCTGCGGGGGACCTTTTACATTACCACAGAAGGTTGCACAAAGAGCCCATTTGTAAGGGCTGAGGAGCACTGAATGTCAAGTGAATAAATGAAGCAGGTGGCAAGCTGCCATTGTATTCATGTGTCCAAAATGCTAGGATTATGCCTGGAGGCTGGGGAAATGAATCAGTCCACTTTTCAGGGAAACAAATTCCCTTGTTGACTAGGAGCCCTGAAAGAGATTCAAGATCTGCAGGTGTCTAACATATTCAGAAATTTGCAGTCGAATGGAGGCAGAATACAAGAAATTATTTCAAGGCCAGAGAAAGAAAGTAGGCACTGAGATGGAAGATGTGTTTCCAGGCATAGAACATGTACTCGCACAACAGTCAGACCCTTTCTCTGTTCTCTGGCATTCGGTGCACAAGCAAAGAAAAAAGATGCAAGACCAACTTCTTTGTCAAAGAAGCAGCCAAAATTGATTGCTGCTTTCTAGTCCCATTACATTGCTTAGGGACACAAAGCTCTATAGTCAGGCTAGTCGAGGAGCAAAGGAACAGTTCCAATCCTTGCAGCTGCTGGAACAGTTATGCTTTGGTGTCCCTTAAACGCTGGTTGAATTTTCCCTAGTTGCCACATTTAATGGCCTTCTACTATGATAATTTTAACTCCATTCTAACAAGATCAGCAAATGCTGCTCTTTTCAAACATATCTGCTCAAAAGAACAGACCTGTGGCTGTACCGGCGGGTTCGGCACTGCTTTAATGCACCAGGGAACCAACCTGCTTTGACAGATGTACCACAAATTAGCTCCGATCCCCTGCCCAATCTGCCACTTTTCTTTCCGCTCCCTGCCTGCCCTATTTCCAGCTTTGCTTCCTGTCCTGTCTGCTGTTTTGGTTCCCAGTCCCTGCCTGATCTGCTTCTCTAGTTTCTGCTCCCTACCCCTCCTCAATCTGCTGCTCTGTTCCCCCTTCCTGTTCTGTACTCCTTCGTCTGCTGCTCTGCTTTCTGCTGCCTGCCTAATATGCTGCTGTGCTCCCTACCCGGTCTCGGGCTCTGCTTCTTGCTTCCTGCCGCGTTCACTGTGCCCCCACGTGCTTTTCTTTCTGGTCCTTGCCCCATCCGCTGCTCTCCTTTCCACTCCCTATCTGATCTGATACTCCCCCATCTGTTTCCTGCTCCCTGCCCAATCTTAATACTTTGCTTTCTGCTCCCCACCATTTCTTCCGCAGCAACAAAGGATCTCTCCCTAGCCACTAAACTAGCCCCGCCCCGCAACCGTGCCTGCCGCGCGGCCCGCCGGGACCTGTAGTCTGGCCCGCCCCTCTAGCCGGGCATCTGCAGCTACACAACTACAATTCCCGGCATGCACCGGGCGGGCGCCGGCTGGAAGACGGTAGAACTTCCCCTGCGCATCCCGGCCCTGGCTAACGTTCAGGCTCCACCGCCGGCGCGCTGTCAATGCGCATGCGTATTCGCTCCCTCCGCCCCTGTCAATGCGCATGCGTATTTACCCTCCCCCGCTCGCAAAGCCGCACACTCCAGCCTAAGGCGGCTTCTCCTTTTGCGCAGGCGCAGTCTTCTCTCCTGGCCTCAGCTGCTTCCCTCACTCTTGGGGGTGGGGGGTGGTGCGCATGCGTCAGTAGGCTCGCGCTGCTGCTGGCCTGTCTTTACAGCCGCGGGCGGCGGCACCATGGGGCGCGCGTGAGGCCGAGGGGGGTCGAGCCCCCGGGTCAGTACTGAGCTCGCGCGTGTCGCGGGGGGCGCGTCCCCTCCCAACGGGCGGTGGGCGTGGGCCCGGGGCAGCCACTTCCGGGCTGGAAAGGGGCGGTTAACGGACGTTTCCTTCCCCCTCCGCTCCCCCCAGACTCCCGTCGTGTGTGTGTGTCCACGTGCACGTCCACGTCCACGGGAGGCGCTGTCGCTTGTAGCAAGGCACCCACGCGAGGAGGCTGGGGGCATGGGCTGGTGCAGCATCTCTCCAGGCTGGGACGTACCGTGCCCCCCCCCGCCGCATGGCGGCCCTGGGCCCACCCCACGAGGCAGGGCATGGGGTTGGCGGTGGCAGCATTAATAGCTCCCAGGGTGGCCCTTTTTCTAGGCTGGTGGAAGCCCTGTGAGCCAAGTGACATGGCCCTGCACCGCAACCCTCCCTGCAGAAATGCCCATCCTGGAATAAGGAGGCCTTGCATATAGCAGTGGGGCTGTGTCGGTGCAGCCAAGGCGGTGCAGCACACCAGTGCCAACAAGCTATGTTGCATGTGTGCGCCTCGCCTGGTGCATGGGTTTCAGCGGGGGACTCCAGCAGGGATGGAGTGACGTTGTGACTGTGATGGTCTGGCAAATGGATGACAGGCAAGAAGCTTTTGTCAGTGTCTGTTACTGGTAGTCGAAGAGTGATGGAATAGCTATGATGGCCTAGAAGTGATGGGAGAGGCAAGGATTTCTTAGGGCAGTCTCTTATTGGGCCAAGTCTGTAGCTGGGAGAAAGTCAGACAAGCTCCCAAATGTATGACCTGAGGATGTGAGATCTAAGGAAAAGTGTCTGGCATTTAAAAGCTTGTCTGATTATGTCCCAACTACATGGTTGGTCCAATAAAAGAGATCACCCTAAAAAAATCTTGGTCTTTTATTGAGCATACCATATAGTTGGGAGAGAAGCTATACCAAAACGGTGCCTTCCTTCCAGGCTCTCCCTTGTGTCCTGTGCTGCCCTGGCCCCACTCCCTCCCTTGCCATAGGGGCCTCAATCTGTTCCCCTCCATGCCCCTTTCCACCCATAGACTTACCAGCCAAACGCTGCTCTCCAGGCTGATAGGCTACATTCCTGGCTGCTTGAATGCTGTGGCTGCATGCATGTGGCATTTATTGGTGGTATTATCAGCTACACCTGCCAAAAACCAATTGCTTATAATACCAATTTTCTTTTATAGGTGCCAATTTGATATAGACTGATATATCAGTGCATCTCTACAAAAAAAAAAGTTTTTAACATTTAAATGTACAGTATAGTTTTATTTTTAGATACCTATTTGAAATTGGCATATTGCATAATATTATAAAATTATATTCAACCTGTATGTTTGCTAACTAGGTGTAAAGAAAGACAAAACTGGTTGAAATGCCTGGCTAAACAACTGGAACTACAAGTTTTTGAAGTAATAAACCAGCTCTTGAGAGTTGTAGCCACCTCTGCAGGTTTAAAAAAGAACATGTTCTTAATTTCAGTTTTAGTTCAATAATGTGTTTGCTCAGATTTGAGAACCCACTCGACCAATGATTCACAGCCTTTTTTAGACTCAAGACATTCCACAGTAGACTCGAGGCACCCTTCAGAAAATGCCAGCTCTTACCTTTCAATTATTTTTTTAAAATACAAAAAATAATAGCACAATTCTTCTGTTACAGAGTACTCAGAAAAGCCACAACAGGCAGAATGTTTTTGACTGTATTGATTCCTGTTTGAAATCTCTGAGTATATCTTGTGAATTGTGTGTCTGCGTTTGCAAGTCTAACAGAGCTGATATTGCATGACACACTTAAAAGGATATCAGGGTACCCTGGTATGCTGTGGCACCCTGGTTGAGAATCACTGTGCTTGAGAGCTGAAAAAGCTGGGACACTGGTTTTCCTCCTCTAATCTGTGAATAACAACTGAGTGAGAGAGGTTGAAGTCTACCAGTTCTAAAATATTGAAGTATGCAGTGAACTGAAACAACTGGTTCAGCTTAGTAACTACAGAATCTTTTCTGTGCTTATTAAAATGTTGCCTTGAAATGCAGAATACATTCTGATAAACTTTTTCTTGTATATCCGGAATATTTAATATATTATTTTTAATTATTAAAAATAGATTACAATTAATTAGATTAGATTTAAAATGCTGAACTTTAGCAATTTCAATTTTTGTCCCAAAGCAATTTGATGTAAACCACAAGTAAAAAATTCATCATCTAGTAAATAAATAATGCAGTTCACCATTTTATAACACAATAAAATGTAACAAGTATCTGAGTACATGTATATAGTTGCTTAAATGTGTAAGTATCCTGGTTAGCAAAAAGAAGAATCAAATTTAGTATAAAAGCTATTTTTAGTTGTATAGCTACATGTTTTAATGGTTACCAACCAATGAAAATCAACTTAGGAAAATAATTAGAAGCTCAACAGTTATAACAATTAAAAGTGTTAATGTAAAACAAGATTAACATTGATGATGTAAACTGAGTCTTCCTGCTTGCTGATTTATATCAGTCCATCATGATGGGAATGTCTCTCAACATTGTTATTCCGTTATCACATTTCTTTTCCTCTTGCACGTTGTATTTCTGCCTGTTAGATCCTAATGTTTACCACCAACTTTTCCCAATACTTTATTTTAAATATAAATAGCACTTCTTTTTCAGAATATTGTAATTTACTGTTGCTCAGATAACATCACAGGTTACTGTAAATGAAAAAGGTTGTTTATGCTTGGTTTCTTGATTTCCTTAGCTCTGGAAACAGTTACACATGTACTTAACTCTATGCAGCTGAGTAGTCTATTACAGTCAAAGGGATTGCTCATGTATAAATGTTTATAAAGATTTGGGGCCTCATCTGTCCTTTTAGTAATGTTTTTCATACTGCAGAAAGTAGAGGGGGAAATTATAAAATGTGACTGCAACATATTCCATATTTACTATTTGTATAAGAATTCATGGGTCTTTTAATTTTAATTTTTTATTTTATAAAAATACCTATCTTAAGCTTTTCAGGACAGAATAAAGCTGCTTAGGTTTGGCACAAAAACTTTTTGAAAAGTAAAATCAAATCATAGTATTGATGAATCTCTTCCCCCTACCCCCATTACATGCTGGTACATATCAGCAATGGATCCAAAAACACTTTACTGATCTCATGGAAAGAAATGAGAGATCTGTTTTTCATAGAATATTTGGGCACCTTCATAAAAGTGGAAAAAGTTCCCCTAGTCTAGTTGCCTCCCTCACATTAGAGTTTTGGGGAAATTTTAATCTTTGCAGGATTTCCTCAAGTATTTCAGGACTTCTGCTAAGGAAGTAGTATGGGCTCGGTTGATGGGAAAGTGACTTTGAATTGAATTGGTTTTGCTCAGGCAAGCCATAAAAATTATTTTTTGATCATCTGTCTCATCTGTATTCTTCTAATGTATACTGTTTTCCTGACTTAAACAATATATTAAGATTTTTTTCAATGAAAAAGGAAATGAGTAAACCAAGAGGAAACCTGCAAACTTTCCAGTCTCCCTTTATAGGAATGCATGGCCTTGACTCAGACTAAAGTAAAGGTTTGGTGTTCAAGTGTTTTAAAACAAACATACAAAAAACTAGAACTCTTGGTTCCAAAATGATACCTTTTACAAAGGGTATCATTTTGGAACCAAGAGTTCTAGTTTTTTGTATGTCTTTTTGTCTCAGACTGACACAGCTACAAAGTACTTCTCTTATAACTAGCGTGAAGTAGTTAAAAGCAAATGTTAGCTGAGTAATAGTCAACCTGTGCTGGTTTTTGTGTAAATAAGGAAATGTCACTAAGCATTGCTTGTGGTTGTCTTTGAGTATGTCAAAATTGTTTATACCATCTCCTAAAATCCAAAGGACAATTTTTGGTACTATGGTAACTCTCCATTGGATGTGCCTGTGTGTAGCACGTAAACTTGCTTCCTGCTTTGCATCTCAATTTCAGCAACAGGACCACAGGCTTCCTGCACAAAAACATATCCCTCAGAAATGCTGTTCTAATAGAGAGGAACTCTCAGGGATTGAGTGAGCTCTTACGTTAATAGAATAATATGAAGAATGGTTTAGGAATGCCTGCACGCAAGTGAAAGAAGAGGCATGAGAATGTTAACAATTGTGGCAAGAATTATCATCAAGAACAGTATCCTAAATGTTTCAAATCAATTTTAACATGGATCTCATTTTTACACAAGGAAAGGAAGACAATGACTCTGATACTGACAAGTGTGTTTTTAGCTTACTTGGTTCATTGAAGGAATTTAAAAGTCAGTGTCAGAAAATCTATGTAGGGTAAATATTTAAGTTAACTTTCCTTAATAGACCTGATCATTAACTTTAACTGTTTGTGTTTGTATTCTACTTGATCTTTCTTCAATACTGTAACTATCATTTTTAACAAGCCTCTCCATCCCCCATTAGCTTGCATGTTACATCTAAAATAAACTGATGTATGTTAATATTATTAGAACAGAACACATGGATGAACAGTGACCACCTTCAAAGTTAAGCATTTCAGCTGTTATGCTCTTCCATTTCCTAGTGGTAACAGTATTTTTCCTCTTCACATTCCAGAAAAGCTCATAAATTCTTGGTTAGTGTTTTTTTTCTTTAAACCAGGAAAAATAATATAGTTTATTGGACAGTACTGAGCAGGACTCATTAAATAGCACCTGTGAAGTAACTATGTAGGATAACGATTGTATGGGGAAAGATGGTCATTTCTAGTAATCTATTCTATCTAATATTATGAGCCAAGTGCTGTATCTCTTGCTAGGAACAAATGTAACATTAATCCAGGAAGGGTATAAAAACACTTAATTTTTCTTCATACACAATAATATTCCATCTGTTCTCATGTTGATATTTAATATTTCAATCTGTGAATCAAATTAAGTTACTCAGTACCAGCCTGATATTTTTCATGTGTTTAAAAACTAGTTGCAGAAAGAATTTTTCTTATTGAAAGGGCTAAAAATAATAATGACAGAGAAGAAATAAGGCTATAGGTTGTAGCCTCTGGCTTCTTTACTATTCATTCCATCCGGGAAGCGTGTATACCAACTGCAGATGCTTCCTTAGCCTGACAAAGGGTATTTATACCCAAAAGCTTGCTAAGAAAAATTTTTCCAACTACTTGAGTTGGTCTAATAAAAGATATCAGATTTACCCAAAGAACATTGTCTGCTAGAGACGAAATAAGCACTAATTCCTAATACGGTAAAGGGGGACTGAATGTTAGATTAAACCCACTGGTTTACTTCAATCTAGTTAATATATTCTTGTTTAGAAGTTTTAATCTCTACAAATTCTGTAAGAAGGGCTCTTCATATTGCTACTTGTCTTCTCCAAAGTAATCTCAACTGATAAGATCTTTCACAATGAACAAATGGCGCACTTCTGAAAATGTTTAATCCAGCAATCTGGCTTCAGAGTTCTCTGAATTTGCATAGCAACTCAAAGATTACGCGATGATAGGGTTTGTTTGGCTTTTTCTCAAAAATGATCTAAAGATGCTTTTAGAAAGTTGTTGGAGGAAATGACATTCAGGAGATAAAATTTAGCAACTACAAATTCCAGCGCATAGGGTGGAATAATTGCATGAACAAGTTCAGACTGGGGAATGACTGGCTAAGCCACAGTACTCACAGAAGTACCCCGGGGTGACAGTGGACCATAAACTGAATATGAGCCAACAGTGTGCTCTTGTTGCAAAAAAACCCAAATGAACAACTGCATTCTTCATGGTATTAACAAGAGTGTTGCTTGCAGATCAGGGGAAGTGATTCTTCCATTCTGTTCAGCACTTGTGCAGTCCAGTTTTGGTGGTCTGCTCTTTTTTAAGATGTAGAAAGATGGAGAGTGACAAAAATGATTAGAGGCCTGGGAAACGACTTGTGAGGAAGGGCTGATAGTAAATAAGTTTCTGCTGAACTCGAGGAGGCAGCTAGTCAATTTTCGCAGGCAAATCCAGCAGTTGGCTGCCATTTTCATGGGCTAAGCATGGTGTCCCCCTCCCCCCCACCTCTGATTGGCCAAGGGGCCCCAGCAGTCCTGTTTGTCTCCACAGATTGCCAGATGCCCGAAAACCATGGCTCAATTACCCTGATTAAATCCAGGGAAGCCATTAATCCTCATGCTATTAAGCATGGATTAATGGCTTCCCCAAGCTTAATCGGGATAATTAAGCTGTGGTCTGAGGCCATCCCTGAGCAAGGAGGATGAAAACAAGTGCGCCAGGATCCCAGGCTGGCTGTGGCAGGTAGACAGGAGGCTGCAAGCAGCTGCATCATGATCTGCAGAGCCACAGCCCAGCTCACTGCTGATGGCAGGTGCAGCACAGCACAGCTCCAGCTCCTTCCCTGCCATCCACCCCAAGGTGCATATGCACCCAGTGTCAGCAGTGGGCTGGGTCAGGGCTCCATTGACCCCAGTGCAGCTGCTTGCAGCTTCCTTGCCACCTGCCACAGCTAGTCCAGGCTTCCCAGTGGCAGAGGCCTGTCTACAGCCTATGCCCAAGCTGGCTGTGGCAGGCAGGCAGCCAGGAGGCTGCAGGCAGCTGCACCAGGGTCTATGGAGCGCCAGCTTGGCTTGTTGCCAGCAGCAGGTACACACATGCAACAAGTTTCATGGACTCCGGAGCAGCGGCTTGTAGCCTCCCCGCTTCCTGCTGGGTTTAAACATGTAAGAGCAAATATCCTCCCTCACTACTTGTGATCTGGATCTCCATTACATGTAGTTTGAGGGAAGGAAAGTCTTCTGCACTCAGTTAAGCTATATAAAATTCTAACTATCCACTTGGTGCAAGTCAGTTGGTAAGCAAGTAAAATATAAGGTAAAATGAAATACTGTTTTTTGGAAGGCAGAAAGATTTTTCTGGAGTCATGGTCAACTATATGACACAGAGTAAGTCCTCCTGAAAATGTAGTGTCCAAGAAGTGTGGCATTTCAGTCTTGGTGAGACAGCAGGGCATTCCTGTGTGGCAGGACAAACAGCAGGGCTGATTTTGAGTTGGGGCGGTGGGGGGAGGAGTGCCTGTAGTAGCTGAGTAAATATAGTAGATTGTCTGGTTTCCTTTGTTCATTTTTGAGTACTTTTAAAAGGCTGAATAATGCATCACAAGTACCATGCACTGTAGGTGATTGTATTAATCATAATTAATAATATACTAACTATGCTTACAGATTTAAATACATCTTCACCCAAGTCTTCACTATAAATTATTCACTAGGATGAGAAACAGAACATAGCAATCTTGTCTCCAAGTAAGGCACTGAAAACTTAATAAATAAGTAAAAGTTTAGACATGGCATAAAGGAAAGTTTTTTTTCCTATAATTTTACTGCAGTACTTTTAATTCACACGGGGCAGGGGGGCAGCTGTTGTGGAATGAGGAGAGTATACAGTCTGAAATTTATGCAATGAACCATAATCACAAATGGAATTCTGTATTTATTTGCTGGATGAATTTGTTACCCTGTTACTGTACCAGTAGACCCATACTAACAAATCCCGCTTATATAAATAAAGTTTGACCGGTCAAAGAGATTTTCCTTTTTTGCTAGTACCATTCCAACCAGATCCCTGAATGGATCACCAGCAAAAAGGTCCTTTTGTTGGTAACTTTACACATGCACACGCTTTGGTTAGTCTAGAAGGTGTAAATCTGTCTTGCTTTCCAAATACCTAAATGCCATTTTTAGCCCTTACACAGTTGGTAGTTCAGCTCTGTGCATCTTCATGTCTAGCATGCATGCTCAATAGGGCTGTTCAGCCCAGACAAGGAGGCACATGAAGCTAGGTGAGTCCCAAAACTGCACTTTACATTTAATAGTAGATAAAGAGCAGCAAGGAATATCTCTGTCTCATACAGCATATACAGGACTGCTGGCGGTGGTACGGCACGACCACTAGCAGAGGGTAGTAAACAACAGTAATTGGCAATATGGGTTGCTCCCCCATTTCTTTCTTTCTGTATTAAGTATTCTGTATTGTTTATGCAAGTGCTGGGGTAACTAATAGTAATGACCCCCCACAACATGCCCTGGCTACCTGCAGTAAGCTGTGGGAGCAGGGGAAGGGAGGGAGGGATGAGCAGGAGCCAAAAAGACAACAGCTGCAAAATAACAGCAGCACCTACTGGCCAAAGGCCTGAACTACAGAAATGGGCAACACCACCTGGTGGCAAAAGAAGCAATTACAAGTCTTTGAGTCACTTGGTGTTTACTTGCCATGAATCCATAGATAGAATGACATAATTAGTGGTGACACAAGCTAAACTATGTACGAGCAGTTTTACTCTAACGTGCTGAAAAGACTTTTAAACCAGTGGGAAATCCTACTTGGGCAAATACAAATGCAGTTGTGGCACCGTAAACAGGAAATCTTGTGGTGTGTACATGCAGCCATAGGGAGCAGTGACCAGAAACCATAGAAACCAGGCCCCCTCCCATTTAGAGCAGAATCTGTCTCCCTGAGCCTTATACCTTCTACCTTCTGTTCCTCCAGGCCTCTCATATTTTTCTGTCTTGACTGTCCAGGGTGGGTATTTCAACGTGCAAGTTGAAGAGTTGTTTAATTCTATGGATTAGTGCCTGCCCTGTGCCCTGTACTAGGAAACAAGTGATGGAGGTTCAAACCTGCTTGAGGTAGGGGTTCGAACTTGGGTCTCCTACTTCTTGGGCAAGTGCCTTAGCCAATGGGATAAAGCAGTCTCCTTCAGCTTGTCCTGCAGGGTGATTCTGTTTTCCTGTCTGATGAAATAGAATCCAAAATTGTGTGTAAATGCCAAAAATAGCATTTATGCAGCTGCGTAACTGGCACTTAGGTGTGTAAAGCTAAATAAGATTCTGCCCTAAGCCTTTGTAAGCATAACTGCACGGGTTCTGCTGATGAAAAGCATAGACATGGGCCACAAATGGATTTTCTTACATCAGATCTGAACTAGTATCTGTTGAAGTCAGCAGTTATCTTTTCATTGACATCAGGTGGCTGCTGGCTCAGAAACACACAATACACAGTGTTCTTTACCACAGTGCCTCCTCCTTCAGAGTTGAGGCTTAATTGGTTTTCCAAGGCATCAAAAGTTCCTATCATTCAATGGAACTCTTATGCAATACATAGAAGCAATACCCAATCATACCAGATTGTAAGCTTTAACCTTTTCTTTCTCTTCTAGCACTATTGTACAATGCACTTTAAATTTTAATTGCATTTTAATTACATGAAGTTGATTAAATGTTTGTTAGAGGTTGCAGTAAGTTATAATGTTACATTGTATCATCCATACCAGTATGATGTCTTCATTTTTTTTCATGAATGACTTCTTCAAGTTTATCTAATTTTGTGTCTTATCAGTCCAGGGAGAGATCAGAGCAGTTATTTTCAGCTTCTTTTTGTGTTTTAGGTTTGTCAAGGTAAATGACATCTTGTGTTGTTAAATGCAGCTTTTGAGCCATTTGCAATATTTATATGGAAAAAAATGAAGAGGAAGCAACACAAATTTACTTACAGTATCAGTTCTAGAAAAATGCCACTGTATTTACTTGAATCCAAGATGAATCCCTTCCCCTGCCGTTTTACATGGGGGGGAAAAAGCCCCTCATCTTGGATTCCAATGTGAGGTATCAGTGGGGCAGCTAGCTGCTGCAGCTCTGACTCCAGCCTTGACCTGGAGTCAGAGTTTCCACCCCCGCCCCTGTTCTGGCAGGGCCCCAGCCCCAGACAGAGCAGCATGTGGTTGCTCTGGCCCATTCTGACCATGCAACAGCGGCAACAGCTCTGGCCCTGGCTCTGGGGCCTGAGGGGGAGCTGCTGTTGCTACAACAGCTGCTGCATGGTCTAGCTGGGACTAGAGCAACCATGTACTCTGTACCGTGGGCTAGAGTGGGTCTGGAGACATTCTGGAGCTGGAAGGTAAACAGAAGGGGGTTAGGTGGGGCAGATGCCAGCAGGGGAGGCACAGAGTGGGGGAGGCAGGCAGCAGGGGAGCGAGTAGTGCGTGGGCCAGATGGCAGAGGGCAAGGTGGGGAGGCAGCCAGGAACAGGGATCAGGCCACTTGTCTCCCCTTCCTCCTACTGCTTGCTGACATTGCTTTCTCCACTGTGGTGGTGGGAGGGATGATTTTAAAATGATCCTCTCATAATTAGATCCTGTACATGGAAAGTTACAAGAAATTTATACATTTTCCTTCTATATAATCATTGGGGGGAGGTCATCTTAAATTCAGGGTTGTCTTGGATTTAGGTAAATATGGTACTTCTCAATGCATATTTTAAGGTTTGCATTGTGTTATCCTAATGGCAGAAGATACTTTAGTTTTACTATAGTTTTTGTGAATTATAGTTCCCCAGTATTAGAATAACCATGGATCACACAAAAGTAGACTTTTTTTTAATATTGTTCTCCCAGATAAAGGATTGTAGAGCAGCTTTCATAAAATGGACCCAAGCATTTTTCTGTTTCCAGTTCCTAGCCCATTTTTGTCCCTTCCCAACTCCTAGTTTATGTGCAAGTGTGTGGGGCCGGTCAGTGGGCTGGCTTGTCCCTACACCACTGACCTTGGCCCTGTGTCATCCTGCAGAGGCCCAGTCAGTCCTTTGCCACTCTGCAGTGCCCCACTCAGCCTCATGCCAACTAGCTTAGTCCTCCATGCTTGGTTTAGCACTCAGGGCCTTGCCATCCAGCCTGTGGCACCCCCTCCAGGTTTGGAAATTTGACAGCAGCAGGCTGGCAATTATCTGTCACCACTCCTCCTCCCCCCACAATAAATTTTCAGACCTGTGGGGAGTCTTGTAGGCCAGATGACATGCCTCTGTTGGGATTGAGCATCCTTGGTCTAGGACCTAATCTTGCATGACATAGAGGAAGTCCTCCTAGGAACATTGTGTGTCTAGGAAATGAGGCATTGTAGGAGACAGTCTGCCACACCGAGAAGTTACTGATGCCATGCTTCCTGGACACTTATATTTCCAGGAGGACTTACACTATGTCATACAGTGGGCCTTTGCTCTGGAAAAATGTTTTTTTTCTACATTCTGCCTTCCAAAAACAAGGTATGTCTTAGTTGGTGACATGTTATATGCAAGAAAATACAGTGATTTCCCACTTCAAAATTAAAGATTTTGTTTGTTTGTTTGTTTAAATAGGCAAACTAATGTATTTTCCCCAAGCTTTGTTCTCAGAATATGTTGAACTGTTTTGACTGAATTTTTTTGTGTCTGTTGCCTGCTTGAGGTTTTTGGTTTGGTTTGGTTTGGTTTTGTTTGGGGGGGTTAAGGGGAAGGGTGTGGGTTTTTTTTTTTTTATGGAATTTCACTCAAATAGTTTGATAAAATTTATAAATAACTAAGGACAGGGTGACACAAAATTAACTATGGGTTAAAATACTTGCTACACCTGGACTACTAGAAGGTAACATTTATGACTTTTTATTGTATGTTATAAAACATTTTCATTCTGGAAATTATACTTTTCTAAGTTTGACCTCATGTCCACACTTTGCTACTACAGCTCTTGACAGCAACAGTAATTTGTTGCTGTATATTTGCCAAATGCCTGGAAGTGGCTTGGTCTGCAATATTTATACCTAAAACACCCTACGGAAAAAGGGAGGAAAGTAGAATACAATAAGAACATCTGACAATAATTCCCATATTTGTTTTTACCTAGTTAAGTACCATAACACCATCACCAGAGGTGTATACGTTTTACATGATCTACAGTTTCTGAAAAAGTCCTGGAAAGGGCCCATGATTCTGAGTGATGATAAGTCTAAAGCAGCTTCATCTTGCTAGTGGGCAAAATGTATTCCTGTTAATAATCAGTGAGTTAGTCTCATTTTCTTAAACTTTTCAACTGGTTTAAGTAAAATAATGCAACTTATTTAAGCCTCTTAATTATTGTACTGTATGTAACAATCTCAGACACACACACTGATCTCTATATTTAAAGCTTTATTTGCTTTCAAACCATTTTAGTCACCCTGGTAAAAACAAGAACATTCAATTAGCTGAATGTTCAATTCAGTTCAATTCAGAAAAAATATCAAAAGAACCCCAGTAGAAATAAAACAAGTTGTATGCAGACACCAGATCTGGCACAAGGTGTTTGAAGAGTTGCGTGCAGTTTGGTGCTCTTTCAGCTATGTGTATGCATAGGTAAGAAAACAAAAGGACAGCAACTGATTTTCTTTAATAGGAAAAACAACAACTTCATACCTTTCATTCCGTTACCTTAGTCAACCTTATAACAGTTTTCTGCTTGCAAAGTTAAGTTCAAAACCCAAATACTGAATTAGTTGTGCACTTAATTAGGAGGGGAGTGGGTCCCATGAACAAAATAGTATGCATGATCATGTAATTAAAGCATATGCATGATCATTATGCATATGCACAAGACAGCTGAATTAGGAAACCTTAATTCCAGCATTTCCTAAATTTGAGGGCTTGACTTTGCAGACAGAATAGTGTCATTTTAATATGGTTTTGTTAAACTTGGTATGCTTGTGTAACATTTGTAAAGCAGGCTTTATTCTTTTGAAGGAAAGCATGTTAATTGATCATCTGCTGAAGTTGTACAGGTAATCATTTTGCAAAACACATTTTAAATAAAAAATAAGTTTTTAGTTATTTTAACTTTAGAAGAAATGACATTAGAGAACTCTTTAGTTGAATAATATAAATGCTGTTATTTAATATAGCCTTTATTATCTTCTATGAATCTTCAAGGAGGGTCTGTACAAAAGTTTTAATTAGTAGTTGTGCAGGGTTTATGAGTCACCTGTTTGATTTGATGCTCATCTACGCCATTGTGCTGACTTGTGGAATCTAGGCTTGTTTTACCTGTGTATAAGATGTACTTTCTGTAAGTGTCATAAAGAAGAGTAAGCCTGGGTATAAATACAGGCCTGCATACTGAGAGAGGTGATCAGGATTGAAAAATAAGCGTCTCAAAAATAGCCCTTGAGTGTACTTAAAACCTAGCACAATGATGAACAAACTTTATTCTGACAGCAAAATTATACTAGGTACCTATTTTAATAGTTAACTCTCATAAATTTTAAATTACATGTTGCTTCTGAATTTGAAACTTACTTTGTGGGACTTACTTGCAGAGACAGATCTGGAAAATGAAACTTCTCTACCTGTGCAAGAGAGGGCTTCCGTTTCATTTTTATGCATCCATTCTTTACACAGAGCCAGGAGGACTGTTTGAATTGTTATTTAGATTTCAAAGGATGTTTTTCTACACACGCTTCAGAGGACAGCACTTTAAGTAGAGTGGCTCAGAGAGCCATTCTAATGAAAGCACCCACAGTGTCACATGTATTCAGCGTCCTGCACTTCAAAATGGTAGCAGGGGCGCTTTAACTGAAGCTCATTTGGTGAGCTTTAGATAAAGTGCCCCTGCCGACATTTTGAAGTCCCAGGATGCTGAGTACCCATGATGCAGAGGATGCTGCAGTGTGCTACTTAGCACGCTCTAGCAGACTAGATTAATCGAGTCTGCTCTGACACATGCTAATTAATGTGTTGGAGCAGACATCCGGCACATTTGTAGGTGCCTCAACAGACCAGGCTGATATTGTGGATGCTTACAGATGTAGAAAATAAAAACCAACAAACCACTTTACTTTTAGTTTGGCTCAGCCCCACGCTAAGTGCAGCACATGCCCAGAAGAGGAATCATGTCAGTTTGACCCAGTTCCCCAGCGTCTATATAGCTTGCACGTTTCAGCAGGGCTTTTTGGCGCTCTTATCTAATAGCCGATTGAATCAGCTATTAGATAAAAGCACCAAAAAGCCCCACTGAACCACACAAGATATACAAATGCTAGGTGAGTCAGATCAAACTGATGTGATTCCTCTTCCAGTAAAGCAGGTTTTTTGGTGGGGGGAGGGGGTTTCCACATCTGTCAGCACCCAAACATTTTTGTTTCTGTTTTCCTTGGTCACTTCACCTTGTTAGATTACTTACGGCTGTACTTATTGCACAACTGAATTCTTGTTTTTCAGATATTGTAGCTTGACTTTGACACCGTTGTTTGTTCATGGGTGTCAAAGATACAGCCCGTGGGCTGGATTCAGTCCACAGAGCCCTATCATCCAACTTGCAGTGCTTCCTATGGGACTGAGATCCATGCCACATGCAGCATGTGCTAGCCCTGGTTCTGTGCTCTACATCTGTTGTGTGGAGCCTCTCTGGCATGGGCTACACATGGCTGAAGCTACTGCACACAGGGTTGATCCGGGCCATGCTCTGTATGAGGCACCTGGACCATACTGGCTCTGCACCCTGGATCTGAAGCCAATCCATATCGAGCCCATAGACCAGCCACATGTGCTGGGTCCAGCATACAAGGCCAGTCTGGCTCAGCTGCCACATACAGCACGCTCCCTGAACTGTCCCTGTGCTGTGCAAGACTGCACTCAGCATGTGGGTCTGGGCTGGGGCCAGCCCTGTATACAGCATGTTATCTGAACCCATCCCACACCCCATGTGCAGCACACACCAGATCTGTCCTGCACACTGGATCTAACAGGTGGGGCTGGTCTGTGGGCCATTTCCACCTGCAGACCAGCAGCTGGGGGGGGGCAGATGAGTTTGATACCCTTGTTTTAGATTACAAGTAATTAATTAAACCAGTAAAAAACCTTACCTACTTGAATAATATTTGAGCTATGGCAATATATTGTGTGATGTTTCCTTCAAGAAAAGACTGATGGGAATTATTCTGATGTATTTTGTAGAAAGCAGATAAATTTTTTATTGCAGTTTACAGTCAAATTATTTAAAACTAATAACATCCTGCGTTTTTTTTGTGGGGGGTTGCTTAAATGGTTGTCAGATTTGACAGCTGTCAATTTATTTATGGAAAGATTAATTTTAATAATTCTTACCTGAGAAATCACACTTTTGTGATTAACATATTGGTGTCTGTTTGTTACACATGGGTTATGTATCCAGCTCTGACTGATGTTTATTACTGCAGTTATTTTGTTCAAGGTCACTGTTCTTTATTTACTTAATATGTCCAGGTCTTTTAGATCTAAAGCCTAAGATGATCATGCCATTCTGTATTCTGGGGTTTGCTTTTGTGTCGCTCATAAAACTTGCTCCTCCATAGTTGTTGGGGGCCTGCCTTGGTCCTCCCCTCTGTTTCCATCTCTTGTCCGTAGATGTCTCAACATCTAGGAATTCATCTTCTAGTAACAATTGACATTTGCAAGACTCTGAGGAAACCGTATATTCTTTGGGTTTTGGAACTATGTATGTAGGCCGGCTTTGTTGTAGGCCGGCCTAATAATTGCTGCTACAGTAGAAGTGGCAATACACCTCACCCTGCACAGCAGTTCTACAGAATAGCAGTTGTACATGCTACTGCCTCTCAGGGTGGATTTGATTAGAATCACTGGTCAGTGATTTAAGCATTGTTTTCTGTAAAAAGTGTATTCTTGTTTGATATCCTCCGTTCATTTAACTTCTTGAAACTTTGCACTTTTAGAGAAAG
>NW_017728886.1:180585123-180594417 GCF_001723895.1 Crocodylus porosus | reverse complement strand
TCTCTCCAAAGAGCGGGCTGTGGTCATGGAAGCCAAAGCCTTCCCGATAACACCAGCGCCGCAGTCTTTGGTTCACCGTTTAATCTTTACTAAACTATACAGGAGCCTCCGGGAACCCCGTAAGATTGGGCCTCTAATATAGTCCATGGCCTGTTGTGACCTATTGATAAAACTTCTAAAATATTATATGAATATATTGTCTCAAATAGTATATAATTAGAAGTTATAATCCCTATTCCATGATGATATCTTTGAGCTTTAACATATCTTAAATAAAAACTATCTTTATATGTTTATTTTTTAATCATCTTAATAAAAAAGTGGTTAAATAAAAACATCTGATTTAAATTTAAAAATCCTGTGTTTTAATTTTTAAAAAATTGTTGATTTTTATCCACCCTGCGGCCTATTTCAATTTGGTCCTGTTGTTGCAATCTGACACAAGGCACAAGGTCAGGAGAGAGGCTCAGCAGAAAACTGAAATAATGGAGTCCTCTGTACTGAAAGAGTTTATGGTATGGTTTGGAGAAGCACAGACTGAAAGTGTTATAGTCCAGAGTGTCAGTTTTCATCCCCCCTATTACAATGCGTGCAGCTGGTAGTTTGCCTCACGCTTTCCAGCCCAGCCCCTATTTTCTGCTTCTTATAACTTATCCCAAGCAGTAAAAGTCTGGCAAAAATGTTACTTCCCAGGTGTCTGCCTGCAGCTGATCTTTATTGGAAAAATCCAGCTGTTTCCAAGAATGGGGCCAGGGTAAAAGGGGAAAATGTTGTTTACTCCATATAAAAAAAAATCTGAAGACCTTGTTTTCAAAAAGCTATAGCACTCCATATTTTGCAGCAGGAATTAGAAATTTGCTGGGGGTGTTTGGCATTAGGGATCTGTCTTTTGCTGTCCCTTTAAAACAAAACAAAATATACTAGTTGGTCAAATTTCAGTCTTTGAAAAGTAGCATTTTTTCACATGCTCAATAAAGCTGCCTTAGGGTTTTGGTTTTTGGAGGTTTTTTTAGGAGGCAGTTTCCTTGACAATTTTACCAGTCTAAGCAGGGCATGCTTCACCATGGGGCTGAACAAGGATTTCTCAGATCTGGGTGTCTGCACTGAGAGCAAGGAGACATTTTCTTGCCCTTCAACACTTGAAAGAACCTCCACCCAACCTGGCGCATTGTGGAGAGTCTCCAGGCTTCCTGTCCCTTCTCCAGCTTTTGCATCCTGCCACTATCCCGTGGCGGAACAGGGTGTGGGCTGCAGCCATACACAAGGTGTTGTGCAGGGGGAGCACCTCTGCGTGGTGTGGAGCAGTGCAGTGTAGCATACACAGTATGGTGCAGCAGAGCCAGGGGTGGGAAGGGGGAGGGGAAGTATCCATGTGCACAGTGTGATGGAGTAGAGTGGGGGAAAATGGCAAATGGGGAAGCGTCAGTATGTGCAGTGTGGAGCAGTGTGGTAGAGGGGGGACGTGTTGCATGGTGGAGCTCAGTGGAAGGAAGGTGGGAGCACGTGTGTGTGTGTGTGTGTGTGTCAACAATTCACCGCAACTCATTAAGTGGCCCTCCAGCTTAAATACTTGCCTACCTCTGGTCAAGACTGAAGCCTAGGATCTTGAAATGAGAAAGAAATAGACTGGAAGGGCAGGGGAAGAAGAGGTCAAGTTGTGTGTGTGGGGAGGGAGAGGAGGAGGGGACACTGAGCAGAAATGAGTGACCAGTAGAGAGGTTCTCCTCCAAAACTTTGAATGGGACCTTTGATTCCAGATCTTACTGGTCCTCTGTTGTCAGCAAATATCTGTAAACCATATTATTGAAGTGTACTGTTTTCCATCTAGGTCTGGGCTGTCTGGAGCAGAGGTGGCCAGCCAGCCCATGGCATGTGTGCCACAAGTAGCACAGCCAGCAGCTGTGTTTAGCATGTGTCAGATAGGTGGGACAGGGAGCAGAATGGCACTTGGAGATGGGGTGGGACTTAACTTGTATGCCTGCCAAAAAGGTTGACCATCACTGATCTAGATGAAGATGACAACTTACCATTGCTATCATTTACTTTGTTAGCCCAAGTGTCAGAGGTCCACATTAGGAGATTTAAAGATTCTGACCTTGCTGATAAGTCATGAAAGTGAGAACATAATCACAACCTAATGGAATTTGTATTTATTACAGGGGGTTTTTCTTTTTGTTTTGTTTTTAAAGAAAACTTGGAAATTACACACACACTATTTTTAAAAAGTTAGGCTGCAAAGTCCAACACCCAAAAGTAAAGAAAAGACTTTTGAAAGCTGCTCCTTTTTTATATGTGCATTATGATAATCTCTTTAATTATATACTCACATATTGTTGCTCAATGTTTTCTTTTTCTCATCATTGCTTGGTGTGGTTCTAATCCTTGTTCAAATCCTGGGTATAATTGGCCGTTGGGTTTTGGTACATTGCTTATTCCTACAGTATCTGAGCACTTCACAAACAGAAGTTACTTTTTCACTACACCATTTCACTAGTGAAAGGGGCATTATTGTCCCCATTCTGCAGGTATAGAACTAAGACACAGATTAAGGTAAAAAAATACCTGTTTATTTGGGGCATCAGAATTGAGAGGCCTATGCCTGAATTTGCACTTCTGAGTATGCACTTCTGCCATTCTGATACTAGGAACCCAGGAAATGACAGAAATGCATTTAATGAAAGTGACTTTAGTAGTATCAGTTTTAGGAACTGTTTGGTGAAGGGAGGGATAGAATCAAATTCTCTAAATAGCACTGAACACCTTTAACTGTGAGCATATTCTTTCTTTTCTGTCAGTCCCCTGCCTCGTTCACTCCAGACCCTCCTCCAACTTCTGCCACAGGTAAAACTTAATCTGGCAAACAATGGGTATCTTTACGCTGCAGCCATGATTCATTCCTAAATTGAGCCCCTCCTGTTCACTGGAAAGATTACAGGTCACATGGAAAAAAATGTATTCATGTAATTACGGGCTGTATCATAGTTCATCAGAACAATGGTGCCAAATTAAAGTTGCCCAAGCATTTCATATCTTTTGATTGCTTAATTTGAAACCTTAATAATAATCTTTTAGTATAGTTTTTACAAGTATTATATGACAAAAAAGTTTTTTTGTGTGTTTTATAGTTTGTGAAATGGAGGTCTTCAGCATATTTCCAGGATTCCTGCTGCTATACTGGCCTATACTCTGATCCTGGTGAGTTTCTCAAGTTAAGAGGGAGGCATTCAATAAATATCTGACTAGAGGAGGATGTAGCAGTAAGTGAGTTATAGAAGTTATTGCAGAATCAGTTCTTTAGCAGGGTATTCAGGAGAGTGTACTGTGGGAAATGCCATCTTTTAAGTAAGATGTAAAGCTCATGTCCTCTCCTTGGTAAGCAAAACTTGTCCTTTTCTTCTTTTTTCCAAGAGTTAGGGTGTGAATCCAGGTGCTGTGCCCAAAATTCAGTTAAGATCATTATATTTTACCACTACTGTTTAAGTTGTACATAGCTGCAGTACGTACTTAATGGCCTTCCCTAAACTGCTGTGTAATTTTAAACTCCACTGTTAAACAGCTTCTGTATTCCACTTTAAATAGCTGCATTTCATTGATGCGTGAAGGGACTTTTCTCTGTCATTTACTTAATCGGGGGAGTTAAGATGTTTAATTTTCTAGCTTTTGTAAAGCACTTTGATATGCTCAACTGAAAGATGTAATGGAAGCGCAAGACTGTATCATCTTTAATAACAGCTGTGGTTTTATGGATTGTTTTGGTCTTGGATGGTAACAAGTTTTAAACCTGCAAAACTTCTAAGTATTTCTGTTACAGAGCATATGTTGTTAGAGCACAGAATTTATTTGTTTTTATGTAAGAAACAAATTAGCTCAGCTATAACAAAATAGCCTAATTGAAAAAAACTGATTCATAACCATAATGCATATAGAAATAGTGGAACAAATGAGACATGAGAAAAAATGAGACAGTTGTGAGAGAGAATACTATTAAGACAGGAAAGCAGATTTACATGCTGGTAAAGAAAGAAGTGTATGCAGTTTAATGTATATAAATGATCAAGTATATTAATAGGGGGGTTTTTCATCCCAGCCAGTGTATGTTTTGCTTCCCCAAATGAGGGTTTGTGCGCTTTCAACTAGGATTGTTTACTTAAAGTGGAAGCAGTGATTTTTCGCTGTATTGTGTAGTATATCACTGCTTAATAGCAGGAGCTCTGGGCCCAAGGGGTTACAAAGAAGTTAAACCAGTGATGTTGTGTTTAGAAGCACCCTTGTCATAACTTTTGTCCTCTTCAAGTGGGATTGACAGTTCTGCGCTCACATCTCACTGGAAACCTGTTCTCTGGGCCTTTGTCTATATGCATCAATGGATGTGGGAATGGAGGAACTCTGTCTTCCAATACTGGGCAGAAAAAGCAGGATTCCCTCCCCCTCCCATTCCCCTTCCAGTTAAACTCTTTCTTCAGTTTAAAAGGAAGCATCATATTTTAAGATAACTGTTTAGATTCTGGAGGCCAAACTTATTTACAACTAATGCAGGCAAGAGATGAAGTCCTTCAGACTAATTTACTCATGCTTAGGGTAGGTAGAGTTTCTGCATCTGCCCTTTGAGTCTCTTGGGATGGGAGGAGTTTTAATTAAGGAGTTCTGCTGCCGGGAGCCTCTGAAGGAAGCAGGAGTAGACTTCATGGCTGTCTTGGCAGTGCACCCTTAGAAGGCACAACATTCACGTTTTGGGCTCTGTTAGCTGTACAGCTCTCTGTAGTCTCCATCATCTCTTTTTGTTAGTGAAGTTATGGTTGCTTTGCATTAGATCTAATTTCCCCTCCCTCATTTTTCCCACTGCCTCCCTTTGCACCATCATGAGCTGGTGATGAGAGACCTCAGGGATCTCTTCTTACTGGAACAGGATAGGCAGTTTCTTGCTTGCATATAGAAAAGATAAATGACAGAAGAACAGATGAACTCAGTATGCTTTCTGTTATAGGTGTGATGGACAGGTAACAGAAGATTGTTCCACTTTGCTGTCAGAGAACCAGAATGACCGAGTGCTTCCTGCCTCCTACCAGCAGCCCCAGTGAACACCGCAGGGTAGAGCATAGTGGAGGTCTTGCTCGTACCCCAAGCTCTGAAGAAATCAGCCCAACAAAATTTCCTGGATTGTACCGAACTGGTGAGCCTTCGCCACCTCATGACAGCCTCCATGAGCCTCCCGATATAGTGTCTGATGATGAGAAAGAGCATGGCAAGAAAAAAGGAAAATTTAAGAAAAAGGAGAAAAGAAGTGAGTAGACATTTTCTCATACCCGCCCCGTGTGCGTTTCTTCTATATTTAAGAGAAACTTAAGTTTTCAGCTTTTTTTTTTTTTAAATAAAAAAAGCTTTGCGCTTTGGTTTTGTTTTTTAAATGCAAGTGTACTATGTTCCAAATGGCTAATGTAAAGGTTTATCCAAAGTCTAAGTAGGTGCTGAGTCAGTTGTCTGGCATGATGCTCTTTTCATCCCATTATCTCCCCCTGCTCTGAGTGGGGAGTTCCCAAAGTGTAATGCCAAATAAAAGCTCTTTGACATAATAGCAGCATGCTATCTAAGACAATGTGCTTTGGTTTTAAATATGTTTAATTGAGCAGGAGAGGATCTTTCAAAATTATAGAAACCAATTTGAATCTAAAAGTGGAGACTTTCTTCATGGGCTGAGGACAGTAAACTGAAGAACAGGTACATATATATTTTTTCTTATGTTTACTTAATCTAATCATGTATTTTGACTTAGTAGTATATTCCTATAGTGTCTTATTAATAATATCCGAAGTGTAGAAGCAGATCGCGAGATCAGAATCTTTTAAAAAGGGACATGTAAAAAATGAAAGAAAGTGGTTGATTATAAAATCCATTACTTACCACAGAATTATTCCCCAGAACTTCAGTTTTCACTTAAATCCTCCCCCCCAGTAAAGAAAATCTAACTGCTTCCATAGGTGCTAAGAACTCCAGCTTCAACAGGACTTCTTTGTTGATATAGTTAAATCTTGTATATACCAATGCATGCTGCATATTGAAAACAGGAAACATGGACACAGGTTGAAGCATATTCAGCTTTTATTATACCTATTTCTGTTATTTTTATAATATCCTTCTTTACGTATATGCCTCACGGTAATCTAGTTTAAAAGAAAATGGAAAGGACACTGCAGTGTAGCAAAGACAAATCTGATGCTGTGCACATTTGCCTTAATTGTTCTTTTAATGAGATATTACAAACTACTCTGTGAAAGATTTAAAGCATTTTTTGTGATTTCAGAGTAGCTTTAAAGGTGTGAGACAAATTTAAGCAGAACCAACTAAATCTTTGCACCTGAGAGGTAAAGTTATCCATCATTCCACATTCTGTTAGTAAGCTGTGTACTGCTCAAAAGCTGTGCGTGGTAGGTTGAATTATATGTGATGTTTTAAGTATTTTTAGTTACAACCCAACTGTTATCCCTGTAAAATTACATTTTAAATTATATGACTTTTTGGATTCAAACAGCAAAATGCCTTGGAGCAGGTGTTTTACATAAGTTTATGCCCAAGGTCTCCTTAAAATGATATAATACCATGGATTACAATAGCTCCCTTTTCAGCCTTGCTTTACAGTATGCTTTGCAAATTTTAATGTTATTTTCAGTCTCTTCCAGCCCTAATTTTTGCTCTACCATTTATTATTCAGCTTGCCCCAGTTTCCTATCTACTCTCTGTCCTTATAGCCCCTCAGCCCACATACACAGCAGTACACAAGCTAGCTAGGTGTCATAAAAACTAAGATTTAAACAAATACAATTTCTAGCAGAACAAATGTTTCAAAAAGCTTGGTCTTCCTCCTCTTTCTTGGATAGGAACATTGAGTAACTGTAGCAGATTCAAGTAATGTGTTCAATGCTTGACACTGAATGAGGGAAAGGAAGGGTGCTGTTTTCAGACTTTGTACATAAAATTCAAGATGGAGCAAATATTTGTTTGGCTTACAATGTCAGTATATTAATGATGGTGTCAGCAGAACCTTTTATGTACAGAAACATTGTGCCAACAGTCTTTGTTCGCTAATTAGTCAAATAGTATTACAAACTCTTTTAGAAAAGTTGTCGTGGTAGGTGGAAATGAAGGGGCAGTTATCCTGACTGACTGGACTCAAGAGTAGACTTTTAGATGAAGCAGTTATTTGTAAAATGGTCATTATTTCTACTGAACTGTTGCTATGTTTTTCTGTACATTAGTGTGGGAGATTTTTATCTCTGTAGTAATCTATTAGGGCTGTGCAAAGCTTCGGTCACTGGTCAACAAGTAGGAGGAGCAGGCCTACTTGCTCTTGTTCCCCTATATCCCAATATCTACAGGTAGACCTCCAGTTCCAGCCCAAAGTATCCAACTTTGGAAATGTACCTTCAATCTGCACTGCTGGCCACAATATAAAAGCATTTCTGTTACCATCCCCAATTTAGGTTGGGAAGCAATGAAAGGGTAATTCTGTCCCCCTCCTGATACAATCCTTGATTTCTCTGCAAAGTGACAACAAAGATGGATATCACAGTGTTTTTTGTGAGGTGGATGCTTGTTTATCTGGAATTGTATTGCAGCCATCAGTGACCAAACAGATGCTATTATTTAACAATATTTAATTTCTATTGATCTTGCTAGTCTTGAGGTAGTGCTTTTAGGGAATAGCTCTGTATGCAGCTTTAGGATTTCTGAGGTATACATTTCTTGGTATTCTCTTACCTTGATGTTTATGCCTTAGTGAGGAGATCTAAAACTCTGCTTTTCCACATTCTTTTTCTGATGCATGCTGTACAGTAACTTTGATCTCTACTTTTCAAAAATCAGTACAGTCTTTTAAAATGAAAAGAAAATGAAGTTTCTCGTGCTTCCTATACCCAGCAGACAGCAGTAGCCCGAATGTGAACTTGCACTTTGATGTGCTTTGCATGTTAAATGACATACTATGCTATGATCTATTTGTAAGCTGGACACCAAAATGCCTGCTAATAGACAAATCCTTTGCTAATTTTCCAAAGAAGAAAAAATTGGAAAGCTATTTACAGGAGGTAGTTACGCATGTATCTCTGTCTCTTCTTGATACTTAAGGGACCTTTGTAAATTGATGATAGAACCTCTGACAAATGGAAGCTGAATTTATGTCAGTTGCACAAAAGCTAGTGTGCTCATTTTTCATCCCACCTCTTGCTGCTTGTTTAAAAGAGCCTATGATTTATAAATGTGTTGATTGGAAGCAAGCAGAATGATCCAAAAAGCTACAATAAGGATATGGAGTATGTAGATTATTTAAAACTGTTGCATCTAGTACCTACTTCAGAGATGTATCTGGCCCTTTTAAATTCAACCTTATTTTATTTAAAATAGAGGTGCACCAATAAAGGTTTTTTTGATTTAATACAAATGGCAGATTATTAACCAGCCATATCAGCTGATACCGATCCAATAGTTCAGAGGCGGGCAATTATTTTGAGTGGAGGGCTGCTTACCCAGTTTTGGCATGCTGTCGAGGGCTGCATGGGTAGCCCCACTCCTTGACAGGTGTCCTGCCCCCTGGTCACCATCTTGGGACCAACATCCCAATGTCTTGGGACCAATGTCCCAGGGCCAGCACCAGTGGGGCCCAAAGCAGGGCGCAGGCTGGCAGGGGTTCGTGGAGCTGGGCTGCACCAGCAGCGAGGGGGGAACTGGCCCGGCTCCCTAGAGCCCCTGCCAGGTGGGACCCCGCACTCCTGCCACCCTGCTCTGGGCCCCACCGGTGCAGGTCCAGTGCTCCCACTGACTCCCCACCTGCTCACACCCAGTGCCCCCCAGCCCGGCAGTACAGGTGGGGAGCAGCATACAGCCCCAAACCCCCTGCTCGCCAACAGGGAAGAAGCTGGTGCTAAGCATGGGGAAAAGTGGCCCCTCACCTGCTGCATGGCCGGCGCCTACGTTGCAGGTACTCACAGCCCACGTAGGGCTGTCCAGAGCAGGCACAGGCAGGCTGCAGGTGGCAGCAGTGTGGGGCGCTGGCCATGGGGCAGGCGGGGGGCCACTTTTTCCCCACGCTCATCACCAGCTTGTAACCTGGCGGCAGGGCAGGATGGGCAGCAGCACTGGGCGGGATGGCTACAGGGAATTTTGGGGTGGCTATAGCCTGCCCTGTAGCCCTACCCCCCCACCGGGAAGAGGCCAGCTCAGCCCCCAGCCCTGAGCCTGCAGTGGGCAGCCCGCCCTCACCCTGCAGAGAAATCCAGGGGTGTGCACAGCGGCTGGGAGCTGCCC
>NW_017728886.1:180553345-180585023 GCF_001723895.1 Crocodylus porosus | reverse complement strand
CCCCCCCTTCTGGTTGAGCTGCCCACAGTACCATCCCATGCCCTGCTGCACTCCAGCTGGGCAGCACCTTCCCATCCCACTCCCTCACTGTGGGAGCCTCCATCTCCCCCCACCCACACACTTTCCCTCCGCCCGCACAGACTTGCCGGCCGGATGCTGCTCTCCAGGCTGCCGGGCTGCATTCCTGGCCGCGCACATGTTTCAGCTACACACATGGCATTTATTGGTGATGTTATTGGCTACACCAGCCACAGAAAGCTGATTGCCAATAATATCAATTTTCCTTTTATCAATGCCAGTCCGATATGGACTGATACATCGGTAATCTCTAATTTTAAAATAAACTAGAATACATTTCCGGTTCTTCCAATCTAAATATGGACACAGTGCAAACAATGAAAAGATATTGGAGTCTGCAGACCAACTGAAACAAAAGCTCTAACAGATGGGAAAGGGTCTGTCCATCTCACTAGGATGTTAACTTGGGTTTATAAAAACTGCTCTGCATGAGCTAGATTCAAGGTGTTTAAACATGGATTTAACTTGAACCAAATCTTTTTTTTAATCTATTAAAGCTTTGGCGATCTTTGGTAAGGCTGCTACTTACTAAAACATAACAATACTTTCAATAAAAAGAGGGCAAGCATACGTGTTCACTGTTGAAATTTTAAAGGAAGTTAAATTACTGAAGTAGTGGAAGTCGGTGGCTAAGCACCTGGAACCACAGTTCAGCAATGTTATAAATAAACCTTTGTCAGCAGCCACTCTGATACAGGAGCAAAGAGTAGTTTGTTCAGTTTTTTTACCTTACTTTGTTCATCTACCTCAGTTCAATGGCAAGTTCTTTCAATGCTGAGAAACCAGCTGGGAGTTAAGAAATCAGAAAGAAAGCAGGAAAGCAGTTTTCCAATCTGCGAGTAACAAATCCAAGTTTGAGAGGTGTTTCTATCTACTAATTTGAAATCTGAATGTACGCAGTAAAGAGAAACAAGCAGTTCAGTTCACTAACTGCAGATGATGCCACTTTGCTTAATAAATCAGGTAGTTTTTTTCTTAGCTTTTCAGTGTATGTAAGGTAATTATGCTCCAACTCAATGACTGTGGATATCATGCAGTAATTTTATTCACTGAAAATCTCACCAATTCTAAAGGATCAGGTTTTAGATGCTTTAGGAATAAAGGGAGAGAAGGGGAATGGGGAGAGAGGTGTTCGTACTTCCTGGATCTCTCTCCTCCCACATGAGGGGTGTGTTGTGGGGGAGACCATGAAGGATATGCTGACCAAGTAACTACCGTTTCTTTAGTATATGGCAAAATTCTGTATCTCTATTTGCTTTACAGTTTGGAGATTTGTATGGTAAAATTACAAAGATCTGCTGTCCATAAAGCAGCATGTGTAAAGTATGCCTTGGGCCTCCCGAGCCTTTAGAGCAGCCCAGCACAGGGAAGGGTACAAAAGGGTTTTAAATTCACAAGAGCTCTTTATGCTTTGAATTCTGTGCTGCACTGACAAAAGCAGTAGCATGGACTTTCACCCCAGCTGTCTTCTCTAAGTAATGTATAAGTTAAATAATAGGCCTGTAAGAAATGAATGCCCTCCTCCTTCATGCAAACAGCAAAGTTCATGGTTAATAGAATACCATGAAGAAAACTGCATGTCCTAGTATCACATGAGAGCTAAAGCTGGTTATCCAGAAGTTGAGGGGAGTTAAGAACTGCAGACCACGTGTAAGGTATTTCCTTTTCTTTTTTTTTTTTTAATATACTTCATATTTACCTTCAGTCTTAGGATGGTTTAAGGTGGAAACCTACAATTAATTAGGTAGGAAGGTTCTTTTTAAAACCACCTTTAAAGTTTTACCTGCTCTTGCCTGAAGCGTGGGCAGGGATAGCTGCAAAGGTATAATGTATAGCAACTCGCGCACATATTTCACACACAGTACCTGGCATTCTGCAGCTGAAGCTCAGTATTATTGCATTGTGACCATAGACTCCCAAGCTCTCGAACAGGCTCTACAAGGCAAACGTACTGCTATGCAAGTATATTTGGAATAACATTATGTCTCTAATGGACAGTAAGTTTTTTCCCTCTGATTATATTGTTGTCTAAGGCTAGAATTTTAATATTTTTTTACATTCATCTTAAGAAGAGGCTTAACATTTTCAAAAAGGGAGTGGGCAATTAAGTGACTCAGCCCTTTGTTAGAGATATAAACACGTAGATTATCTCTCTTAAAAGTGACTCAGACTATTGATTAAAGGAACTATACTATATACTGCCAGAGAATTATTTTATTTTGTATTTCTTAGACTATTAAGTGAGCAAATAACAAACAAGATGGGCATTGTTGTATTAAGTATGTGTTTAAAATATCAAATATTTAGATCATACATGATGTGTTTTTTCCATAACTGGATGAGATTATGCAACCCTGGATTTAATATTTGTTCTACTTTGTAGAATGTAAAATGGATCTTCTGAAGCATTGTACAGGCAGGCACCATGTCCTGCTTCCTACTATATTTCCCTGGTTTTCTTCCTCCTAGGTCTTGCTTATAAATTAAAATGGCCTGTAACTTTCTCCCCCTTGCTTCTCATCTCTTTTTCCAATAGCGGAAGGCTATGCTGCTTTTCAAGAGGACAGCTCTGGTGATGAAGCTGAAAGTCCTTCTAAACTGAAGCGGTCCAAGGGAATTCATGTCTTCAAGAAGCCCAGCTTTTCCAAAAAGAAGGAAAAGGATTTTAAAATAAAAGAGAAACCCAAAGATGAAAAACATAAAGATGACAAACACAAGGAAGAAAAACATAAAGAGAAGAAGTCAAAAGACTTAACGGCAGCAGATGTTGTAAAACAGTGGAAGGAAAAGAAAAAAAAGAAAAAGCCAACTCAGGAGGCAGAGATACCTCAGCAAGATGTTCCAAGTCATAGACCTGTGTTTGGGATTCCTTTGGCTGACGCAGTAAACAGGACCATGATGTATGATGGCATCCGCCTGCCAGCAGTTTTCCGTGAATGTATAGATTATGTAGAGAAGTATGGAATGAAATGTGAAGGCATCTACAGAGTTTCAGGTATACTGGGCACACCAAGTATATGGCATACCCAGGCTATTGTTCCCTTTGTCTAACTTTGTCTATGTCAGAAATATGGTTGCTGTGGTGGTTGAGTTGAAAAACATTCTAGGATCCTCGCCAGTATATCTGGAGATGGATAAACCCAGTCTTGTGGAGCAAGGAGAGGAAAGGGTTTATCAGAAGTGTACTGAATCTCTCCTTTCCTGGCACAGCCACCATTGTGCCATTTTCACATGATTCACTGACTACTGTGGCTAGCCACTTGCTGAAAGTGGCAACAAATACGTATGCGAGTCAGTCTTTATAATGTGATGGAAAATACACCTGGAATATGCCTTTTTGTTTGCCTTAATGCTTATATCTTTTGGTTGGCCCGTGCTATTATTTTGAATAGGTTACTGTTACTCCTAATTTAGTAATAAGAGATTATACTAGGTGATGGATATAGAGATCTGGTGGGAAATTTAGGAAATAAACAGGCATGCTCCTAAATGTGCCTTCCTCAGTCCCTTGCATTATAATTTCCTTCTGAAAAGAAATTTCTTTTTGTTTTTAGTAAATCTACTAATAACGTAGAGCAGCAGTTAAGAGTTCCAGCTTTGATTTGTCGAAAAGCGTTAGTAGTAGCAGCACAGTAATCTGCAGCTTCGATCATTATTGTTAATGACTTGTATACGTAATCCATTAACATTGACTTATGTATAAGTAACAACAATTTCAGCCAAGTTAATTATCAGCTGAGTTTGACTTAGGAAGTCTACCAGCAGTGTTTATAGTTTAAATATTCCAGTTGTGGAACATGACCTGTTTAAAGGAAAAGGAGATTGGGAAAAGCATTTAAAGTCAAGTATGTATCATCTAAATATATAAAACAGTACATGGAACTAATATGAAAGGCTTTATCAACAGGTAAATCCACTACAAGTAAAAATGTATTAGGTGTGCATATATACGGCAAAAGTAAAACCAGCCTCTCAGCCCTTGCATACCAAAGTATTCTCATCACAGCATCTTCTAGTGACATAACATAGTCACTTCTTTCTATGACCCATTTTTGATGGTTGAGATTTCCATTTCTTTTTTCTAGTGGCCTCCTCTGTACATGTTTATGTAGGGCATAGAATGATTCAAACTCAACTAGTTCGCCAGACTGGAATCCTTCTCTTTATTATGTAGCTTTACGAAGAGGCTTATGCAGTTCAATATGAGGCTCATGCAGTTGAATCGAAGTCTAAGCAATAGCAGCAGAAACAGTTACTCTGGCAGTTGAGTGCTGGAGACTTGCTCTTCACAGTGATCATTTACCTTGGACAGCATTTTAATTCACAAAATGCTGCCCTGTCTGGGACTTTCTGACATGAAACACTTAGAAAAATCCACACAACTTTATAGATGTGTTAAAATCCTCAGTTTAAAATTCCCCTGTACAACTCTACAGCAGTCTGAACCTGAACCTTCCACTTGAGAGAGAGATTTTCCTCATTTGTGTTTGGAGATCAAGACCATGCAGATGAGTAATGTACTTAAAGTACTGACTGGAGATTTTTTTAGTCATACAATCCAAGCATACCTTTTTTATATAGCTGGTGCTTCACACCAAGAATCTTACCTTACAGGGGAACCTCCAAGGAGAGATGGTTTTGTAACCTTTACAAAACCATCCCAATATGGAAAAGCAGCGGCTTCTTCCATATTCATACTTGTGCTCACAAACAGGATCTTTGCTTCAGCAAAACTATATTGCCACATCAAAGAAGAAGTCAGTATTTTGTGACTTGAGGGGACTTAAAAGAAAATAGACACAACACGTGCTTACATCCATCAGTGCCCATTTTAGTCTTGATGTCAGAGGTACTGAGCACATAACCCTATTAGAATTGATTTGGTTTACGGTTTTTGTTTCTGAGCTTTGTTTTGGGTTGGGAGAGACATATTAATCTAAAATTAAACTGTATGGAACTAAGGAGACGGGAGTAGGAGTAAGGCTTTGTAAAGCCAAATGATTTACATTTGCAAAGTGGTCTCTGATTTCTAATCTGAATGTTTTCAGGAATAAAATCGAAGGTGGATGAGCTGAAAGCAGCCTATGATCGAGAAGAATGTCCCAACCTGGAGGAATATGAGCCCAATACTGTAGCCAGCTTGCTGAAACAGTATCTGCGTGAACTGCCAGAAAATTTGCTTACCAAAGAACTGATGCCCCGTTTTGAAGATGCTTGCGGAAAGAGCAATGAGGCTGAGAAAGTTCAGGAGTGCCAGCGGTTGCTGAAGGAGCTGCCTGAGTGTAACCACCTCCTGATTTCTTGGTTGATAGTGCATATGGACCACGTTATTGCAAAGGAACTAGAAACAAAAATGAACATCCAGAACATTTCTATAGTGCTCAGCCCTACTGTCCAGGTATGTGCGTACCCAGCAAAGACTTCATCCTAGCAAGAAGTTTTCTCTCTGAGGCAGGCAGGCAGGAATGGGATAAATGGTAAGGTTCAGTTAAATTGCAGGTTTTCTTTAAATACTTGTCACGCCTTCTCATTTCCTACCCTCCCCCTCCCCCCAACACACACCCGTTTTCTTCATATGAGCTGGCAAACACCACTGTTGTGAGCTTTCAAGTATAGTTATATTATTAAAGCATTACAAACATTGCTTTAATAAGAGATGATAAGAATACTGGAGTTCAGCCCTCAACACCAATAGGTTTGTGCATATACTAAGAATTTGTTAGTCAGCTGTTCAGTGACAAGTCATTGCCCAAGAGTATATTATTGCTTAATGTGTGCATCAGGCTGGTCAGTCCAGTTTTGTAAACCCACATCTGCCTAATGAAATAACTTCCATAGTAAGAGTTGGCTTCCAAATTCATAAAAAATGAAATGTGAGATTTCTGAACCACTATAGCTGTTGTCATGCTTTAACAGCCTGGAGTCCTGCAGATGCACTTGGAACTGCAGTTTCTGCTGCAGGATGCTTTGTTTTTCATTGGGCATCTTTTTAATAAAAACCTACCTCCTTATATAATAATCTAGGTGTGAGGCCCTTGGGCAGGAGGAGGGTTTGCTATTACTCACTGGTATTTTCTGTGCCAGTCCCAATTCTCCCTCTTCTACCAGACAAGCACAAATTATTGCAAAACAATTCATACCCTATCATGTTTTGTTTGAATAGATTCAAGGGATGAAATCAGTCACTTGTTTCGAGACAATTCTGTGAATTTTAGCTTGACAGATAGTATCAAATCAAATCTAGCATCAGAGCAGTGAATACGATAGTAGCAGGTCTTTCCAAAATATTGTGTGACCAGCTTTTTCCCTGTTTAAAATAATTGAGGAGGGTTAGAGGATGTGAGAAATCTGCTGAATTACTAGGGAGAAATAAGGTAGTTATCCAACAGGCATTAACTCAGTGACTCTTTATCTTTAAATACTTTGTAATGTTGCTAGTAGCTCTAGAAAGAGAATCTTGTTGGATTATACTAAAATGCTGCAAGTACTATCTTAGCTGAAGACAATATATGTAAGGGACTATAATAATCTGTATTTTAGTAAATACAGTGTTTGTTAGCCAGGTTGTAGTGACTTAGTAGGGTTATACAGTATTTTGTCTAAGAACCAGTTTCTGGATGTTCCTGACTCTCAGCCCATTGTAAATTAGTAGTTTAAGGTGGTGACACAGTCTGCAATTAAGAAGTTAATAATTCTGTTGAACACAGTTACAGTATCAGACAATTATTCTCATTTTTCAGGAAGCTCTAGAGGAAAACATGATTTTATGGATGAAAGACAAATATTTGTTATTTAAAATGTAGTAATTTTCTTGTTGGTTCTCCTGTGTGTTGCTAGTAATGACTCCAGTGTAAGGGACCTATCAAATTTGCAGTTTTGCAGTTTTCACAGAAACAAATTTGGTAGGTTCCCTCTGGAAAAGCCCGGTCCCTGCAAAAAAGTGTGGGGACTGTGAAAAAGCGGGAAAATGGCCAGCAAGCCTGCGGAGGGAAGGGAGCTGCAAACAGAGGTGTGAAGCCCTGGCATCCTGAAGAGGGTGGGCAACAGAGCCCGGCAGGGGGGCATGCCTCTGTTTGACCAAGTGACCCTCGAAGTCCCACCCCCGCTCTGGATATTGACAGATGGCTATCTGTCAATCTCTGGGGAGGGGCAGGACTTCTGGACTCCCTTGGCCAGAGGCGTGTGGGGCCCACTGCGCTCAGACTGCAAAGTCTGGAGGCACCTGCCATAAATTCGGCAGGTCCCTACTTATCTACACAGAGAGAGAGAGAAGCATAATAAGCTAACAGATTTCTCTGTCTGTCATCTATAAAACTAACTGTTAACATTGCAGGCCAATTCCAAAAAATTAAGCTTGGAAAGAAAAGTTCTTATACCTCAAGGGAATTAGAAAAGGGAGAGACAGCCCAGTGAAAACAGAATGAATACTTCCTTGAGGTCAGCAGCAGGTATTTTAAGACATTTTTAAACCAGCTGTTGAATCTGCAGTAAGTCATCTGAGTTAGCTGTCTTCAAAGATCAAGAAAAAGCAGTAGTCTCATCCAAGAAGATAACCTTTTGAGTTAGGATACAAAATAAACTAAAAGACATGGTATTAAAAAATCATTTTCTGAACCAACATTTTGACTCTCCTTTCTTCCCAGATCAGCAACCGTGTCCTGTATGTCTTTTTTACACGTGTCCAAGAGTTCTTTGGGAGTGTGACTCTAAAGCAGGTGACGAAACCCCTTCGCTGGTCTAATATGGCAACAATGCCAGCTCTGCCAGAAACACAAGAAAGCATTAAAGAGGAAATCAGGCGCCAGGTTTGTTTTGCCTTCAGTACACCTCACTGGCTGTCTACTTTGATTATTACGTTGCTGATTTATGTGAGAGGCAGGGATTTCTTAGGGTGATAACTTTTATTGGACCAATGGCATAGGTGGAATAGAGTGAGACAAGCTCTTGAATTCAAAACGTTCTTTTCCAGGTCTAAGGAATGAAAGCCAGAGCTGCGTAGTAAAAAAACAGCTGGAAGAGTAGGGAGAGAAATTCCCAGGGATAGCGAGCAAACAATTAGCAGAAGAAAAGAAGCTAACTGGGAGATTAAGGCTTATCAAAAGGGAGGAGGGTCATTATCACCTTTATTGTTTAGGCAGAATTCAGAAATCAGGTAGGTTATTTATAATGTGTCATAAAACCAATATCAGTGTTAAATCCTTAGTTCTTAGTGTCTAGCCAACTTATGAATTTTTGTTCCAAAGGTTGCCTTTTAAGCATGAAGACTATCAAGGTTAGAGAGGATAGTGAAATCAGAGGGGGAGTGGTCGTTCTGTGATAACTGTGCTCCTAATAGTGTATCTGTGTTTCTGTCTTGTATATGTTTCTCCTGTGAGAGTTTAGTTTCACCCATATAGTTGCCATGAATGCAGTTGTTGCATTGGATCAGATATTTTGCATTTTGGGAAAGGCATATGTAGGAACCATGGATTTTGAGGCTAGTTTTGTTATAGGGAATCTTGGCTGTATTGGCAGTGAAGATGTGTTGACAAGTTAAACATTTCTTGCTAAAGGAAGGCTCTGTGTGAGGAGTTTGATTCCACTGATCAGTTAGGAAAGATTAGAGCAGGGATGGGCAAAATGCGGCCTGCTAGGCCATTCTATCCGGGAATCTGATTTTCAGTTTGAATTGGCTGGGATTTGGAAAGGCCTATTTTGTGATGAGAAACAGACAAAAGAGCTGAATGGGGGAAGGAAGCATGGAGAGAATGAACAGTACAGGAGGAAGGAATGAGTAACGGCTGCATTAACATCACAGTTAAATGTGAGCAGGGTGATGTGTTTACTAAGCACTTTCTACAACCAAAATGAAAGATATGATAGCATGAAAAATAACTATTTTAAGGCATGAAAGCATATATAATGTCCTTGCATTCCAGTGACTGGTGAACATGATGCTTTTGGTCTTGTTTCTAGGAGTTTCTTCTGAACTGTTTACACCGAGACTTGCAGGCAGGGATAAAAGACTTATCCAAAGAAGAGAGATTATGGGAGGTGCAAAGAATTTTAACAGCCCTCAAAAGGAAACTAAGAGAAGCTAAGAGACAGGTGCGTAATTTTCATTTCATTGATAAGAATTTACATCACAGACACTACATATTTTTAAACAGGTCAGTGAACCAACGAAAGGCTTCTTGTAACTTCCTACTATAGCTTCATTGTTGCATACAATTATAACATTATGTTAAATCCTTGCCAGTACCACACTGCAGGAAACTGAGGAATGTGAGTCTGTTAGAAGTATTCTATGATAGTCGAGATGCATTTCATGTGGATTTATAAAGAATAAGTTTTGCTCTGGGATTTTAATGTGATTACCTTCCTGCCAATGAATGCTGAACATAGGTTCAGTAAGAAAGGGGCTAAATTTGCTCATTCCACTGAATTTCTTTATTTCCCAAGATGCCTTAGAACTGTACTTATATCCCATTGCTTATTTCTCAGGCTTCTGTTACGTTGAAATTGAATCTTAGGAATCTGGCACCTTACTTTTTGTATGGCATGTCCTGCAGTAAAACAGCATGTAACTGAATGTCTATCTTGGACAGCCTGCTTGCTGCATATTTTGCTTGCCCAAGAATGAGTAAAGTACAGCAGCTGTCCTTTAAACTATCGTCTTTCCCCAAAAGGTGCATAAATGTTTAGCTTTACACACTGATATGGTTTAATTGATTTTAAATTAATAGGTAGACCTCAGCAGAAACATCTGTCATGACAGTGACAGATGTTGTCTTTGGACAAGTCTGTTCAGGATTCTGTTACATAATGCATGGTATGATTGTGTCAGGGAAACCATTTTAATCAAACTTCTATCTTTCAGGAGTGTGAGACTAAGATCGCTCAAGAAATTGCCAGCCTTTCTAAAGAGGATGTCTCTAAAGAAGAAATGAATGAAAATGAAGAAGTTATTAATATTTTACTTGCGCAGGTAGATAGTGTTCTAATCCCATTATTTTCCCTAAATCCTCTGGATTTGTTATTCTTCTGTCAGCATACCAGGAAAGCCAATTTTGGAACAGGGGACTAAAGAGATGTAAATGTATTCCACGGCTACTGAAAACATTTTTGCTTGTTAGTAAAAGGGGCTGTCGTGTTCTGTTATTAACTATGTCTGCACCATAACAAACCCCCCTAAAGTGCCTATGTGGTAGGGCAAGGGGGTTCAGGACTGTGGATGGAGTGACTGGCAGGTTGTAGGGATATGCCTAAGACAAACACTTTAACAGGTGCTGAAAACAAAGCACTATGGCTTGTGAAAAGTATAGCTTTCTACTGTACACTTTTTTTTGCAGTCAGTAAAACAATTTTCTTGATCTAGTTAACAATCTCAACTATTTTGCTGAAAATAGACACCATCCTGTTATGCAAACATGTCCAGTCTGAGTAATGTCTCATTTTGGCATCAATAAATGAAGCTTGGAAGGAGGGAGTGTAATCACAACTTCTCCCCCCCAGTCTGACTCCTGCTTGGTAGTAAATCATGATGTAGCTTTTCAAATTTTGTCTGGAAAGCCTTGATGTATAAGGCTGGTTTTGAAGGCTGTGAACAGAAAGGGTAGTGTGGCACAATGGAGCATTTAGCCTTGATGCCACAGTTACATTTCCTTTAAATTCTGTTAAAGTGCTTTAAATCATCCCAACCACTCTGGAACCAGGGACTTTTTCATGGGAGATATCTCTTAACTCCAACACAAACCCTTGCAGTCTCCTTGGAAGTCATTTTAAAATGTACCTTTACATCTCTGAAAGTACATTCGTAAGACAGTGATTCGTAACCAGGATGCCACGGCACCCTGGGGTGCTTTGAGACTTTTTAAGGGTGCTGCAGGATGCCACACAGTGTTGCCATTGTTAGGTTTGCAGATATGATTCAGAAGATAAGACCAGAGATTTCAAATGGGAATCCATGGCGTGAAAAAACATTCTGCCCTACTGTAGTCTTTTTGGGTTCTTTGCAGAAGATTACTCTACTTTTTTCTGCAGTCAAAAAAGATGAGCTACCAGCAGCTGGGGACAAGGCCCACTGCAGAATTTAGGGTCCCTGGACCCCAATAGACATGGCCTTTAGTGGCAGCCTCCCAGCTCTGCACTGCGAGTACAGCTCTCTAGTACCACCCCACTGGCTTCACACCACTGTTTGATGAGAGCCCCACACATTCACATGCCCCTGGCTCTGTGCTGATGTCTAGCCAGAGCTCCAACATGACTATCCAAACGCCACCCTGTGCCACCACCCAGCCCCAAGTGGATCCAGCCTAGAAGGAGCCCCTGAAGTCTGGATCCAGCCTGGGTCCCCCAGGATGAGTTTGATATGCTTGGTTTAATGTAACAAGTGAATCCTGCCATACTGGAAAAGTTACTTTATAGGTAGCTAATTAAGTTATGCAGACTTTTCAAAAACTCATATTTGCTTCATTTGAGACAAAGTGATGTGCTCTTTGTTCTTTGCTCACAGCCTCTTTGTGTAAGTTTATAATTTGCTTGCTTAAAACGAAAAGGGTGAAGCAAACAATGTGCTGTAAGGGGACTAGATCTCTGAAACGGGAAGGAAAGGGCACTTTTCCTAATGGGCAAGTTTGGAGACATATGGGAGATATGGCAACAAACGAATTAGTGCCACACTACGTGTAACAGGGAGTCGGAGGAAGCTACTCGGCGTTTTTCTTTTTTCCTTCATCTCAAACCTCCATTTTTGGCCTTTCCTCCACCTACTGTTGCATCCATTCCCTTCCCATCTCTTTGGCCCTTCCGTCACAACACTCCTCTCTGCAGTAATTCTTGCCAGTCATTTCTGTCATAACATTTTAATTGATGACCTGTCTGCTTCTGTAATGGACCCCAGTGCTTCCCCTTTAATTTGAACTTTGGTACCTACATCTCAGGAGCACCATATCCCAGCCTTGCATGTCCTGGCTTATGCTGGACTTTGGACACCACTGTGCACCAGAGAGCACACAGGAATTCAGTAAGCAAAGCAAATGTTACTTGGTCCCAGGCTTATTCTGGCTCAGCAGGCTGGTGGCAAGCAGAGTAGGGGACTGGCAGGTCTCTCATGCTATGTAGACAATAGGACAGGCCACCACTCTGAGCAGTTAGACATTTCCAGTGACAAGCCTGTCCAGTCGCTCCTGAGGATGTGGCAGTGGAAGAAATACTTCTTTGTAGCATGTTCTTTATAGACTGTAAATCCAGCACCTCACAAGAAGAACTGATTGATTATTGCAGGAGAATGAGATCTTGACAGAACAAGAAGAGCTACTGGCAATGGAGCAGTTTTTACGCAGACAAATTGCTTCTGAGAAGGAAGAGATAGACCGCCTCCGAGCAGAAATAGCAGAAATTCAAAGGTAAAGAGGAGCCTGCTGATAACTCCCAGCAGGCAAGAGTTTTTGTTCTATGAGAATTTCCTTATTTATACCTACTTTTCTATAAAGAACGGGGTTTTCCAAAGCGTTTTAGAAACTGTAAAAGAACCTTGGAAAGATCCTTGATTCTCAACCAAAGTACCACGGCACCCCAGAGGGGGTCTTGAGCTCTTTTCAAGGGTGCCATGTGGTGCCCCACAATGTTGGCACTGTTAGTTATGTGCATATGATTGACCAGATAAACCCAGAGATTTCAAACAGGAATACATAGAGTTAAAACATTCTACTATTCTGTTTTTTCTGAGTTCTCTGCAACAGAAATAGTGCACTAATATTCTTCTGTGGTCAAAAAAAGAGTGAAAACTAAGAAGTGGCATTTTCCAGTAATGCCTTGAGTCCACTGGGGAGTGCCCTGAGTTTGAGAACAGCTGCTGTAGACTATCCACAGCGTGGCATAGTAGATTTCATTGCAGTAAGGGAAATCATACCTAATAATCAAACAACCTGTTGCCTCTATGAACAGCTGTAAGAAAAGTTTCATTTCCTACCTCAGCAGAGAGGTGTTTCCAGAGCTGCTTTTCCTCTTGTAGTTCTAGGAAATTTGCATTTGAGCAGGGCTTAACCTTAAGGTTTCCTTTGCCCTTCAGTCGCCAGCAGCACGGTCGAAGCGAAACCGAGGAATATTCTTCTGAGAGTGAAAGTGAGAGTGAAGATGAGGAGGAGTTGCAGATAATCTTGGAAGATTTGCAAAGGCAAAATGAAGAGTTAGAGGTGAGTGAATTTTACCTTTGTGCTTCTTGCTGGCTTCCTGCCTTTCGCTCTGCAGAGAAGCTTTGTTACATAATTGGAAGAGTTGCTTATTCTCATTGAGCGAACTGGAAGAGTCCCAGGCTCCAGGGCCATTTAAACGTGCAAAGTGGATATAAAACATCTGAATTGGTCGTGTTCTGTGCAGGCTGCAGGATCCTCTGGAAGGGAGGGTTCCTGTGTGGGCAGCAGCTCTGTTCCATTCAGGCAGCTACACCTGGTTTTTTTCCTTCTCTGGCCTGAATGTGACTTTTCAGTAAAAAGGAATCGGAACTCTTGGTAGAGGTGATATCTTTTATTAGTCCAACTAGATATTTGCAAAAACATTTTTTATTTGCAAGCTTTTGGGTACATGTGCCCTGAGTTCTCTGATCTTAGCCACTTCTTCCACTAGTGGGTGAGAACCTCTCTCCAGATGCTTTGTGTGACTTGTTTTGAGGCATAATTTAGAGTACAGAGGGGCAAGACCCTTAGGAGTCAGCTTTTCTTCGCATTAGTCTTACCTTTGTGGTTTGAATAGAGCTCCTCAATTGGCTACAATAATGTGAAGGCCCATTCATCATTCCTAAAGCCCTGTGCCTGGGATGTTATGGTGTCTTTGATTAGCACTTTTCAGACATGAGAACTTGCACTTCAAACCCCATGTCATTTACTGTTTTCATTTTATTACTGGCGGGAAGACCAGCACAGAAAGGTGAAGTGACTGAACTGGGAGCATGGCCCAGGTTTCAGTACTGCTTGTCCCTGTGTGATAGTGACCAGCTGGATTTGAACTGTTTGGCTACTGCTGGACCACATTTGTAACCCAGATTGAAGTGTGTCTGTGAGGGGGGTGTTGTACAGCTTTAAAAAGGCAGTGGTTTTTTTGTGCTTCCTAAACAGGAGAGCCTCTTTGCAAGCATGGAAATCATTGCTCTCTTTAAAACAGCTTTGCTTGTTTATATGGTTATTCCTGACAGAAGAAAACAAGCAGTGTCAGCACTCATTTACATATAAGGTGCCTGTTGGACTTGTCCCAGGTTCAGAACCCACATGCTGACTAGTATTGAATTCAAAGGGCAGTTTAAATAATCATTAGTGTGTTCTGCTAGGTGTTAGGTGTGTGGGTGCAGGGATGGATACTAGGAGCGTTTGTTTTTCATGTCAAAATGTAGGTTTGGTGCCTGCAGCTGTTTGTTCTGTTGTCACACAAGCCATCTTTTCTAGACGGGCGGCAGCCTTTTTGCAGGTGCCACAAGTTAAGCTCCCCTCCTCCTCTCCCAGCAGTAACCTGCTAGTTACTGCCCTGGGGAGCCAGAATGGATGCAAGGGGCAGTGTTCAGCAGTGCAGTGGAGCAGCAGCACGATACTGAATTTGGCAGCATCTGTAGGGCCAATGAAGTCTTAACCTGGCAGTGACACCTCCTCTTGCAGAACTATCCTGGTGCCACACCACTCTGTATGGCTGGAGGCTTCAACCCCACATCACCCTTGCCCCCAATCTGGCATCCCCTTTACTGAGCACCCAGGGGTTACAGGCTGCTGTGGCACACGTGCTCTGGGTTGGCCACCCCTGTTGCTTTGCTGCTCTTAGGCTGGGAATTAAAAGGAAAAACAAAATAATTTTGAGTAAAGATTGTAAGGAGGTGGAAAAATTACTGTGCACCAGTTATGCGGGGGGGGAGGTGATCTTTGGTGAGCGAGTTTCAGGACTGGGGGAGAGGGGCAAAGTTTCATGTCCTTTATCAGCAGTGAGTTTTGTTTGGTCATAGCCGCAGGTGTCTTTACCCCTGTGACCACCTCATTGGAGGTACCTTTCAAGGCTGCATCCAAAGCTACTTTCAGTGATGGTTTCGGTGTGCCCAGTGACGGCCTCCGGGCTCATTCACCATGTGGGACAGAACAGGCAGGGTCCTGCTGTCCTCGCTGTGATGCCTTAGCACCACATACTCTGTGCCAGCTGGGGCCTTGGGATGGAGCAGCACTGACATCTGCGGGGCCTGGTGAAGTAGTGCCTTCAAAGCCAATGACCAGAGCCTTTAAAACCTTGGGCAGCCCAAGGAGGTGGCACTAGGAGGCCTCTGGAGCAGAGTACTCTCTCCTCCCTGAGCAGCTCCTTCAGCAGGAACTCTCTTTAAGGGGTTGCCCCAGTTGCACCTTCAGGGTCTGAGGCACTCCATGGGGCAGTGGGATGAGGTGTCCCTGAGGGCTGGCTTCCCAGGCAGTGCCACTCTGTGGGCTCCTACTGTTATCAAGGGCTGAGGACTCCTTGTGGGGCAATGGCACTGGTACTGCAGGTGGGAGTGGGATTTGGGGCACTGAGGCTGGAGGGTTCAGGGTGGGATCTGGCTGCATGCAGGGTGCCTGCTGCATTCCTGGACTACCCAGTGCAAAGGTTGGCAAAGGATGACGAGGCTATCCTCACTGCGCTCCCTGGACTCAGCTTGCTGCCGGTGTATAGGTCTTCATCTGGGACTGTCAGGCTGGGCTGAGCCCAGGCAGAGCTATAAATAATAACGTTGCACCCTGGGCAAAACCACCCTGTGCTCTGAGTATGGGGTGGGGAGGGGGTGATCTGACCTGCCAGGTAGCCAGCTCCTCTGGCCAGGCTGAGGTTGCAGTGGGGGGGCAGGGCAGGGGCATGACGAGCCCTGCTACTCTGGCCCCTCAGCCAGCGCAGTGCAGACCCAGTGAGCTGCAATGCCCCAGACCCTGCCGTAATCTTCCCCTCTCCTCCCTGCCCCCAGCCCTGCTCTAGTCCCTGGAAGGTTAGTTGTCCATGAGTTTGTTTCCTAGTAGCTCCTGTGCGGGTGTTTACACACAGTCTCCCATGTTAGCACAGCTTACAGCATACAAAGCCCAATTAATGATTGGGTGGCTGTGGAAGTTACTGAGTCTATGCAGTTGTTCTTAGGCAAGTGATAATTTTCTTCCTGCTTGCTCAAAAGATAAAGAACAACCACCTGAACCAGGCGATTCATGAGGAACGAGAGGCCATCATTGAACTGCGGGTGCAGCTCCGGCTGCTCCAAATGCAGCGAGCAAAGGCTGAGCAGCAGGTGCAGGACGATGAAGAGTCAGACAAGCGCGGAGGGGGTTCTCAGCAGCAAAGAGACAGTGTCCTGGAGACAAAAGCAGCTAAAGAGCAGCCAAAGGCAGTCAAGGAGCAAGTCAAGCCATCGCCAAGCAAAGACAGGAAGGAAACTCCCATCTGATCCTCCTCGGGGATTCAGAGAATCAACTGGACTGAGCAAGGACTGTGCAACTTACTGTAATTCTGAAGCTACAACTGCACAAATGGATAATGGCTGTGTACATGATGTAAAGAATCTTATCTTTTAAACCCTGGAGACGTTAGTCTCCTTCATACTTGTGGCTTCTACCATCACGCTCAGGTGAGTTTGGAGGGGCCAGAAGAGTTTTCCAGCTAATGTCAGATGGTTTCAAGACTGACATGCTTCTGGTGACTTACAATAATTCAGTAATGGTTTTATTTAAGCCAAAATAATGATTTGCTTTCATCAGAGCAGAGTTGGAAGATCTCCCAATAACCCACCCACAATCATTAATTATTTGCCCTGTGGATCTGTTGATTCTCATTCATTTCTGTTTATCTACTCACTCTTGCTTGTGCCTTTTATACCTAATGCAGATTATACAAGGGAGCTTTAAATTATTTCCTGATTGGCTAAAAAACTGAAGGCTTATCACTGTTACCTAACAAATGCCCGCCTACAATTCTACAATATACTAAATAATTTTTTTTTTTTTTTTTTTTTTTTAAATCTCACAAATTATATTTGTCCCTGTCCAGTGGAAACACTCATCAAGAGCTACTGAAGTCCTTTGACAAGATAATTAACCCATTTGCTGGTTTGGAAACAAGCACTCGTCTCTTGTGTATGCTGTATTCATGCTGCTAGCATAGAGCAACAGCCTTCTCTTGTTTTAGAGAAAGGGGCCTTTTGCAAAGGTTTCACCCTCTGGTCAGTAAACCTCTGACTGATGTGCAGGTTAGTAGAGCGGAGGGATTAGGTTGCTTGCTTAAGTTCTCTTTGGCTGATCAAGCAATATATATTCAAGTCATCCATTGCTTTCCAGAGAAGCCTGAGAAAAGATGCCCAGTGGAGAAAGCAGGGTTCAGCAATAGACTTTATTTTTTCCTTTTTGTAAGAGTAACTGTGATTTTGGTTTTGGTTTAGCTATTTACTGCTACCAGCAATCAAAGGCCTCCATAAAAGCTGGGATTTTAGGGGCATTTTTAGTTTCAAATGCACTCACTTACATCAGTTCATCTAAACAATAGTCCTGAGACTGGTCAGGGATAGTTAGCTCAGCTATTGACAATAACTCCGTAGAGTGCACCATGCCTACTTTATTTCTGGATATTTATTTTCTGCACGTGTTGGACGTGGTTGTATTCTTTACCTATTGCACTGTTGTGAATCATTGGCCATGATTTGATTTTGTACAAATAATGCTTTGATATGTTATAGAAAACAGCATAATATTTTTTTAAAAATTTGGAGAAAAGAATTTATAAAAGACTGAAAATGTGGTCAGATGACAAATGTAAACTTGTAAAGTGTTCTCTCTCCCTTGCCTTTCTGTTACATGCATTTTATATTTGCTGGCAGTATTTAAGCTTTTTTTTGTTTTAAATTCATACTAATTCCTATCAAGTTGTCATGATTTTTTCTAATCAGTGTTCTTCAGACAAATCTCTTAATAATGGTTAACTTTTCTTTTGTTAGGACCATATTTATCAAACAAATAAATTCAACAGCCATTTGAAAGATAGTTTTTAATTTATCTACCTCACAATATATGTTCATGTTTCTAAAGCAGCCTAGAGCACTTGGCATGCACAGCTCTCGTCATTGTGTGAGGGGTTTGTAGTAGTAAATGTGTTACATTGAGGCTACATCATTAGTGTCTAGATTGGTCTCTAAGGATGATCACAGCACTCTAATTCTCAAGCTCTGCTGAAGCTTGTCAGGTTTTGGAAAAATCTTGGCTTAGAGCCAATTAAATCAGAACAAAACGATCCTTTTAGTTATGGCCTTTTGTTGAGACTTTTCCCTGGAGCAGTTGCCAACTACTGCCAGGTGTCTGCCACTGTCCTGAGTTAGGCCTGAAGTTTGTGCTTTCATACAGGAATTCATTTTTTAAAGTTATTCCAACTATAAATAAACCAACTTTCTACAGTATTCTATATTTGGAGACCTCTGCGTTCCTAGGAAAAGGTTTTTACTGTTTTTCAAGGGGGAGAGGAACAAAGCAGACTCTGTATCCTTCCTTAATGCTAATTCATAAAACCTTTCCTTAAAAAAAATTATCTTAAAGAGTTACAAGGCATGAATTTTTGGTTTGGTTTGTATAATTATAAGTTATCAGTTAATTCAGAGTGTTTCCATCAACAAATGCTTAATCTGTCCATTTATTTTTTTTTTTTTTTTGAAGATCACATCTAGTATTTAGTCATTATACTGTCAAGCTGATTTTTAATTGGACAGTGTTTGCAAGTGATCTGGGCAGTGTAAAATAAGATGCCTTATCCTGGGAACACCCCAAGGTGCCTTATAATAAAATTAACAAAACCTGAAGTAGACCCCCATCAAGCCCCAGGGGAGGTGCACCCAGGCCAAGGGTCAGGGAACTTCTGGAGGGACTGGATGTATTTAAATCAGCTGGTCCTGAGGATCTCCACCCCAGACTGCTTAGGGAATTAGCTGGGGTCATTGTGGGACCTGTGGCACAGCTTTACAAGCACTGGTGGTGCTCTGGTGTGGTGCCAGAAGACTGGAAGAGGGCCAATGTGGTTCCCATTTCCAAAAAGGGGAGGAAGACCCAGGAAACTACAGGCCAGTAAGTCTTATCTCGATCCTGGGTAAGCGCCCAGAACTGAATGGGATGGGCGCTGCACTTCAAGAGGGATGTGGACAACATGGAGAGGGTCCAGAGGAGGGCCACTTGCATGATCAGGGGACAGCAGGGCAGGCCCTATGAGGTACTGGACCTGAACCTGTTCAGCCTCCAAAAGAGAAGGCTGAGGGGGGATCTAGTGGCCTGTTACAAACTAGTCAGAGGGGACCAGCAGGCACTGGGGGAATCCCTGTTCCCCCCAGCACTACCAGGAGTGACTAGAAATAAGTCACAAGCTGGCAGATGGCAGATTTAGGCCAGATATCAGGAGGCGCTACTTCACGGCCAGGGTGGCTAGGATCTAGAACCAACTTCCAAGCAAAGTGGTGCTGGCTCCTAGCCTGGGGGTCTTTAAGAAGAGGCTAGATGAACACCTTGCTGGGGTCATTTGACCCCTGTACTTTTTCCTGCCATGGCAGGAGGTCAGACTTGATGATCTGCTCAGGTTCCTTCTGACCCTACCAACTATGAAACAAAGCTGAGTGGGTATATCCACATGTTTATTAATTATGGCATGTAAGTTTAGTTAGTACCTGTAATAACAGGTACTACTTAATGCCCCATAATTGGTGCTACTGCGCAGTACCATACATTAACACTTTTTTAGTGACGTTAATGCACATTAGACTAAATCTACTGTGTGTTAGCATGTGCTTTGCCTGCTGCATTAATGCGCAGTAGAACTAGTCTTCTGTGCATTAAGTGTCTAGTGTAGATGCACCATATCTAGAGGTAGATATAGAAGGATGATCAGTCTTCCTCTTCTGTCACCCTGCTTGTCTGAAAAAGCACAAAACATTTACCTTTGTTCTAAAATAGGGGAAAAGTTAGTTTGTAGAAGCCCTCATTATGCTGCTGGCCTCCTAAGCGCAGCAGCTGGAAAAGCCAAGGTCAATGGCTAATGGCAGCAGGCAGCCTGGCAAGGTTGCTCATTACACTGCTCCAGTGTGATCAGAGTAAAACTATGGTACCCATTTCCTCAAATGAGCAATGTGTGGCTGGGGTGCTGTTATTTTAATCACAGGAAAACAGCTCTGCCTGTGGTTCCTTCACGTCTGATCTATAAAACAGGAGTGATGAGGGCCTGAGCTCTGCTTACATCGTTATTAATGGCAGATAACGCAATAATGGTGCGATGGTTTAACATGGACCACTATTCTGATCTCTGAACTAAAGAATAACCATTATAGTTTACCTGTCATTTCATCAAGACTTAACCATCATGTCAAAAAAGCCCTTAACTTTTTAAATTGTATACTACACCTTGAAGTACATTTTGGTAGGCCATGCCAGCACACATCAGGAATAGTTCGCCAATTAGCAAGCCAATTACAAGTGAAACTTTCAAATGTCAGCTAAAGGACAACATACCCAATGAATACACCAACCAAATCCACGTGAATTAGAAAGGAAAGCCAGTGTTAAGCAGAGGATGTTCCATGCACCTGAAAGAGGAACTTAAAGGCTGTTAATGCTCCTAATTTATTGAAATACTCCAACTGTACAAAAGCTGTCACATATTTTAAGAAATATTTTTAATGCAATAAAAAAAATGTTTGTACCTTGAGAAGTAGCTTGATGTGAACTCTTGCTTCTTTGCAAGAGGCAACTGAACTGAAAGGTGGTTTGTCAAATGATGCAACAATCAGATTCTTTTCTTAATGCAACTCCCTGAAATCATACTGAAAAAGGTCAGCAAGTACACCTATTTACATCTTGTGGTAGCTGCTTCTCTGCTGGGCTGAATTTAAGTGAATGCATGCTGTTTTATATAAAAAATTAGAACACAGAAAGGGCCACATTCATCCTCCCTAAAAGGAGTTCCTATGTGGTCCAAACCTGCAAATCTAATGCCAGCAGATGGGTTCCACATCAGTACAACTGAGCAATGCCTTGAATCACTCTACCTTTAAGGGTTTTAAGTGGCTAATTTAACAATGAACACTTGACCATTATACTTCAAGATAGCCAAGGTGTTCTGCTGTGAAAGACAAAAGAAAGATTGTAGCCAAAGGACAAAGGGGTTCTCAGCCATTCTGTTTTGCCCAGCATCCCACCCACGTGATGTACTAGGTTGTGGATTTTGATCTTCACTATCTTCTGGGTTTGTGAAACCTATAGGGAGTTTGTGAATTTGCCCTCTAGGTCAGGGACATTTTTGAGCAGTGCCAAAAACACCTGCAACCTCGACTTGTAAGATGTTGGTTTGCCACGGGTCGATGGTGGAGGGGCCCAATCCTTGTGACAGCACAGCCTGGCCTCCTCCCCAAGACTTGCATGCCAAGCAGAATGCCTCTGCACGCCACACTGGCAACCCAGGGTTGCCTAGTCCTGCTCTACATAATGGAGCCATGAACAGTCTGCCAAGCCATTACAGCTGTCCTCATCCTTAAAAATCAATCAAGTACATTGAAAACTTACAATCAACAACACGTTGATGAATTACTCCAATGGCCAGAAAGGGGTGCAATCTAGCAAAACCTTCTATTCTTGGTTGTTGCAAGTGGGCAGCTCTAGGATCTGTCAGTGTCTTCTTATCTGCCAATGAAAGATGTCTCAGCTGACTCTAACCAGAGTTCAGTATAACACTTAAGTGTCCTAGCAACATGTTCACTTTATGACAGTGTCTTCTTGCTGGAGACAAAGCCTTTCAGGCCAGATCCAAGATTATCTCTCTGCTGTGACCAGGCTTTGACTGTTTTATTCACTGGTATCATGGGTCCAATACTGATGTTCAGAAGTGCTACTTCTAACTGGTTGGTATTAACCGTAAAACCATTTTCTTAAGTCCATGATTTCTGGTGCCCAATAGTTACAAATGTTTGTTTTCCGGCCCATTTTCTGAAGATATTATGCAGGTTTCCTTTAAGGATAAGGAGGACACTGAAGTCAGAGGTGGGAGTGGCTGTCCTGTGAGAAGTGTCACACTGGTTATCAGGTGATTCTGTCCTTTATCATTTTTTCTGTGAAGACAGCAGTTTAGTTTCACCCAGTTTCCTGTCCTTCCACCTGGGAATCTTCTGACATTTCTACTGCCCCTCAGCAGTACAAATGAGAACATGCAGAGATCACTATAAGGAATGGGGGTTCCTTGTCCTTAACTTGAATTTCTAGAGGGAAGCTCTTATCCCAGTTCCCTGCTCACCTTCCCTTTTTCCTTGGAGGCACAAGATATGAATCCTCAAAAGTGGCAAAAAGCAGCAGTGTCAAATTCTATCTGATAATAACGGAGGCATATGAATCTGTTTTGCCATCACAGTCAAGGTATTTTTTTTTAACCTTTTTGTCCTCATCTGTGTAAAACAGACTTCTGATTTTTAAAAGTAATTTAAAGTTTCTTTTGATCTTCACACATTCAAACTGGCTGTCCAAGATGGTAACAAATTTGCTAGACACATTCATGACTGAAAGAAATGTCAATGGGACTATGAAATCAGGACTACACTGACATCTCTCACAGGACAGGACAGGAGAGGCCTAGACTAGAGGATAGTGGTTAAACAGTGTGATCACGTAGCCTGAGGGACAAACTTGGACAAAAAAGTCAGTTAATTGCTGATGCAGAACTACCTTGATGTTTCACAGAGGCAGTGGAGATGGGATGGGGAAGGTCTGATGCTGCTTTGGGAACCTGAAGACAAGACAAGTCGCAGCCTAGGGACTGTACCTGGATTCTACCCTACAGATCATGTCATGCCCCTAGCTGTGCCCAGTCACAAGTCTTTTTGCCCATCTTTCTTGCTGGAAGATGTACAGAGAAGGAACTGATGCTTTCTCTGGCAGACTTCCTAGACCCTGCAGCATCTGGAGAAAATAGCATATTTTCTCCACTTCTGACAGCGATGTGAACTACCCCTACAATCCCATTGCTTTAAAAGGCTCCTTTATTCATCCATGTCAACAACCCAACCTGAAAGGGGCTGAGGTGCTTGCCTAAGAACACTCTCTCAGTTCAGCAAAGGAGCTGTGTGCTAGATTTCCAGGTGGCTTACAGACCAAGCCCTCAGGTCAGTGGAATAAACCAAGACTTTCTCCTGCATATGGTTAGGAATCTCTGAATAAGAAAGGTGGGAGGAAGCAAAAAAACTAAATACTGAATGACTTCTGGAAAAGGCTCCCTTTCTAGACACCCCTCTGCGGTATGAGCTTGGGTACTGGTGACTTTCAGAAATAACCATATCGTATAACTGAAAGGACTCAAGTGACTTCCCTTATCAAAGTCAGTTCCTGGAAGAGACTAGCGATTCACCCTCTCACAAGGCTGAAAGAAGAGGTGAGGCAGACCATCCAAATGAGCGTCTGGTTTGAGTGGTATTCAGGGAGTGGATTCGGAAAGGAGGGGCATACAGATCTTTGAATCCACAGGTCTAGAATGGTTTTGAAAAATGAAGGTAGCAGACGTGCATGAACTGTGCGGAAGGACAACAGCCCTTCCATGGTTTTAGGGAGGCCACCGTGGGAGTCCTGCTTGTTAGTAGTAGTTCCATGGTACCATGGAAGATGGGAGAGGTATCACCTCAGTCATTGTTATTTTGAATGACAGGAGAGAAAGGCATCCAAAGACAGGATGAATTTTCTATACCGACACCATACACTCTACTCAGCTCGAAATAACAGAAGTTAGGCTTACCTGGTTCTTGAGAAAAACCAGGATTAAGGTGGGTGTCCAGACTGTCCTCAGCTAAAAGGTCATTCTGCAAGAGGGTGACTGGAGAGTCAGTAAGCCTCTAAGACCAAATAAAAGACAATTTTGGCAACCACTTCTCATCTTACTAAATTACATAATTAAAAAAAACTACCAATTTTAAACTCAATTTACTACACTAACTCTGTAAATACAGTGGTTAGTAAATATTATATTACTATACTGAGATTTCACTAAATACACATCTTCAAAACTGAAAAAACTATGGAAAAAGACAAGTTATAGAAATCACTGCATTTTTGCCACATCTATTACACTGTAAGAATTGGGGGAAAAAAAAGACAGTTAATTCCAAATTTGTTCTGTTAATGTCTTAAAAAGGTAACAAGATTTTGTTCAATATTATTAATAAATTTTATTTGGACAAGTAGAGAACAACTTGTATCACAACAGTTTTAAACAACATGATTAAAGACAGCAGCACTCCAGTGAGTGATCACAGATATGTACAGTATATGAAGAAAAGAAGTTGCACCTTAGAGCCAATCATGATCAAGTTAAAAACACCTGACGTAAAGTACATGTGCTAATAAATTTCCTTTAGGTCATGACCAGCATGAAAATTAGGACACAGGTACTCAGCAAATTTTATGCTAATGGATACAGCAATATGCTGCATTTAAGGATTAAAATCAGATTCTAGTTTAGTGTTAGCACTGAGCCCTTGAGAGAAATCCAAATTTCTAACTTTCTCCATTTACACCATCAAAACTATTCATGCTTGAGGATGTGGCTGGTCGCACACAATCAAGTCCTTGCATGGATAAAACTTGTATAACTAATACTGGAGGGTCTTGCATGTTGGCATAAATTTGCCTTGCTGGCTGTACAACTGCCAGCTATCAGTTACTAAGGGAAAAACTTGCTAAGTTAACTCCTCAGGAGAAACAATGCAGGTCTCTGGAAATCGCATCTCTTCTACAATGAAAACGGTCTGCCAATTCAAGTTTCATGTGTTCAGGAAGACAGAAGATTTAAGGCTTCGGTGGCAAATATAATCCTCTGAGCAATAGTTTTCTACAGTCAAAATAACATAAGTAATGTTTATTTTTCTTGACTCTTAAAAAATCCCTGGTATCAGGTTTAGATAATATCCACCTGTAGTTAGGTCTGGCAAGAGATCTCTCCGCCTCCAGAAGAGGTTGTCCTAGATCATCCATTTCAGGAGCACTTGAGGATAGTTTTGTTTTGTATTTTTTAATTAAAATTTAATAACATTCAAGAACTTTTTAATAAGTTGATGAAGCTGTGCTCATGGCATCATCTGCAATTTTGGTACTGGCAGGGTGAATACTTGCAAAATATTTGACATCATTGTCATCATCCATTTGAAGTGCCATAATTGTTTGTTCGACAGCTTCTTGATGAGAGTTGGCAGAATTCAGAAAATATTCTGTTAAGTAACAGAGAATACAGAAAAAGGTTTATATGAAAAATGAAAATTTATTGTGGTGTAAATTCAAGCTACAATACTATAAAACAAGCATGAGAGTCCCAGTAATTCATAGAGGAAAGTTTAATGCAGAAAAGGCAATGCTAGACTGACATTTCATATTAGCAAACCCAAATAGTTCAGGTTGGTTTTGTTTCTTTTCGTTTAATCCTTAAACAGCTTTATTGCCTTAGCAGCCACTGCTTCACTGATGTGAGTTGCACCTAAATCCCTGAAAAGCAGCACATGATACTCTCCTAAATTTTTTATACCCATGTAAGGATTTCTATTTCTGTTCTATCATTTTGAGATGGAGGAGACTGGAGCTGGACAAAGTACCAGATGAGGTCACTCCAAGTCATATAACAGCACAATATTGCTGGTATTATTTTCCTTCCCATTGTTTTAACATTCTAATACGTTTGGCTTTTCTGAACATAGCTCTGCACTGAGGTAGCTAGTCTATGCAATGTCTGCAGCTTGAAAACACCACATTCAGATCCATTATGGAAAGGTTAGAAAAATCTCCTTCCCATCTCCTGCACCTCCTTTATCCCAGAGAGGCAATCAAGGTAGGGTTGGCAAATCTAAGCATTTCTCTTGAGCTCCCACCATGATTACACATAGCATCAATTTACAAAGTTTTAGATTGAAGAGCAGAACATTTGCCTTTATCATGTCAGCACCCCATCAGTATTCAGGTTAAGCAATGTCCCAACCTGTTTATACAGCAAAGTAGCAAACTATCTAATTTGCATATTTAAATCTAATTATTACGTGTGGGGGTTGCGATGATCAGATCAGGTTGGGGCACTGCAGCCACGGGCACCATGGGACCCTGCAGGGGAGGGGGCTGTACCTGCAGTGGCCTGGGGAGATCCAGCTGGGGCTGCCCAGGAAGAAGGGGCTTTGCTGCCTTTCCTAGGAGCAAGCAGTGGAGCCGCCTCCCCGCTTTCCAACCCAGGTATTTTCCCGACCGCATCCTCCTGCTCCCAGCCACGGGTGGGGCTGGGGGTTCCTGCTCGGCCTGGCATGGGCCTCTGTACCTGCTGTGCAGACAGCACCTTGCCAGGCACAACCATGGTGGTGAAAGCAGGACAGGGCACACAGAGCCAGCTGCCTCCCTCCCAGGGCTGCCCCACTGCCCAGCTTTAACACCACACAACTGCTGGCAGCAGAAACAACCCAGCAGCCAACCCACTGCGACGCAGTACCAGACCACAGCCCGGTGGTTGGGAACCTCTGGCTAAGGACATTGGCAGTTCCTAAAACTAGCCCATTTAAGGAAAATGCAGGCGGTGGGGGGAGAAGGGAAGAGTTAAGGGAGGACACAGGAAGAAGGCTTCATGTTCTCCAACATCACAAAGTAGCTCAGGACTTCTGATGCTGCAATCCATCTTGAGGTACTATCAGGGCCAGGAGGGTTAGTTTGAACTACCCAGAGGTAGCTTAGGAGACTACAATGGCAGAACTGATTTGTTACACTAGTGCCATTTTCTCCACCTGGCTACAGCAAAATTATGGCAAAGGGAAATATAGGAACTATTCAAGTCACCCTTGACATGTATCATTATCTATTAAGAAATATTCCTGTTGAATATCTTGTTAACTCCAAGATTACCAACCTTTCTCTAAAAGGGTTTGCCGTAATGTCTTTGCAAGGAGTACTCGAACATTTGGAACTCTATCAGATGCCAAGTGCAGTAAATGTGGCAGTAGGTGCAGAGCAAACTGATCCATAGGCAGGCAGTCATCTTCAATGACAGTCTATAAGTAAAGAAGAAACTGCATTAGCTTTCAGTGATCCAGCAAAGACAGACTGCAAATTCCCATGCCTTAATAAATAATCAACAAAATTATTTATCATCTTTTTCTTCATAGATCTCCAAGTGCTTTACAATGATAATGTATTTAACATTCAAGCAGGAGGTCATACTTTATGATGCAAAATGGCTCTCTGAACTTCAAGCCCAATTAGAAAGTACTACCAATCAGTGTCAGTTATTTTACTATAAATTTGGTAACTTCTTATTGTGTTGTATTTTAACAGGAGAAGTTTATAACAACTTCACCTGCAATCAGGAATAAAACATGTTTTACTGCTTTGCTCAGTTCACAGAGTTATTGCCACCTAGCCTCTCTTTTATACATTTAGTCTTCCCTGTAAGTAGATGATGTGATAAGAACTGAATTATGCAAAGCAGTACACAGAAAGGGAATGGCAGTGCATTTTCAGGAGTTGCCATTACACACAGGCTGTCAACTGCCTACCCCTCCCTACTCAAAACACCCAGAACAATATTTAGTTCTGGGTGTGAGACCAACCTTCAGAAAATCATGCAAATGTTAAGTACACCTATCCTGATTTCATCTAGGTCCTTTAAAAAAACCACTCAAGACAGTAACCAAGTCTCCTGCTTAGCTGGTCTCCCAGTAAGGACTGAGAACCAGTTGGCACCCTGCCTCAAGCAAAAACGCATCTTAGAGACTCCGTAAGGCTCTCTCACCTTAAAGGTTCAAAGAATCAAGGAGACAGGTGTTACATCACCAAATATTTCAGCTTACACCCATATTTAAGCTTCTAAATCAAACTACAAGCCTCAGAGAAAATCCTGTGGGAGCCACCCTCTGGAGCCCACCTAACCAAACAATATCCAAACACTGCATCTTTGCCACCACTGGTCACGCCACCTTCACCTGCATTCAGTTCCCTCTCTATGGCTCTAAACTGGCATCAACTGCGGCCTGTTTAGCTGATGTTATTTAGGCCAGCATCTAGGCAACCTGTACTACCTGGCTGCACAGACATAGTATTGGGTATATTCTTGCTGGCTAAAGGGGTCACCCAGCAAAATGATAAGTAGCTGCCAGCACCATTGTTATCACTAGCGAACACTTTTACTTCATGATGTTCCATGAAACAATTCCCAGAAGCACGTATGCTACCTGGCATTTTCTACATACATTTTTGTCCTGTACTCAACACCCCATTTTAACACACTGAAGTCACCAGGAAGCAGAGATGGCATTTAGATGGTGAATTGTAGGTATCCCTATAATGGAATTCACACTGCAAAAGAGACTGCGGAAATTGTGGCCTATTGTTAATTAATGCAGCTAACTTCTTCAGGTAGGGAGTTAGAGACTTGTTTCTATAGCATCCCCTGCTGACTTGCCGGTAGAGCAGCACTGGGCAGAGATGGTAGGAAATCTAATATCCAGGTTGAGAAAGGGCTTTCTGGTAACTATTTCCATGAACTTTAAGATGAAAGGCATGGGTATGAACTATAGCTGGTGCCTAAAGGATGCCAGTCACACATCCCCTAACCCCTTCAACCAAAGCAAAAAAAAAAAAATCAAGCCTCTTACCTGGCAAATAAAGACAAAAGTTTGCCGACCAGACCACTTCTGGCATCTACAGAATTTTTCAACAAGTTCATTCATGAGGTCCACCATAAATGTTGGTGTTGAAGCCATATATAGCTTTTTTACCATTTCACTAACCTATAAGGAATATTATTAATATATAAATACAAAAATAATTCCCATCACCACTTTGAGATACAAGATTTATATTAATTTTTAGCTCATACCAATTTATAGGAAATCCAACGAACAGACGAAACCTTGTCTGCACAGAGGTTGACAGCAATAGGTCTCAAATAGTCATAGACATCTCTGGCACTGTACAGATCTAGAAGCAAGATAAGCTGTCTAAAAGGAAAACAAAGCAAGAGGTACAATTAAGTTAAAATTTACATGAAAGATAATTGCATTACAGGGAACCCTCACTATTCGCAGATTCGAGTATTTGCAGATTCAAATATTCGCAGTACACTGTGCCAATGGGGTGGGTCAGGGCGAGCACCGCCGCAGCTCCCTCTGGCGTTGCAGCAAGCTTCTGCCTCTCCGTAAGAAGGCACAGAGCACTGCACCGGGCAGGGGAGGGTAGAGCGGAGAACAGAACTGGGTGGGTATAGGGGGAGGGCAGAGCCAGGCGAGCGGAGAGTGAGCACCAGGGATGAGGAGGGAGGCGGCAGTGACATCTTCTCCCCCACAGAAAGCCACAGTCAGTCCCCAGGCACTGCGGGGGATCCCCACACTTCCAGCTTCTCGGAGTCTGACAGGGAGCCCCATCAGTATTAATGGATTTCGCCACTCAGGGATCTCCAGAATGGATCCCCCAGGCATGGCAAGGGTCTCCTGTACTTGAAGGTGCATGTGTGTAGTGAGGCTTACTGCTTATGTGCACACATTGTTTGGTCCACTGTAACCATTTCACCTGTCCACTTCTACCCTTCAGTTAGCAAAGCTAAATGGCAGTGATTTCTCCCTAAATAAAACAGGTGGTACTTACCATGGAATAGAGTGAACAGATGAAAGTTACAGTTGCACCACGTTAAATTCCTCCCATTCCTCTTTTCAATCCATGCATTGTTTTAGCCAGTCACAGCCTTACTGTATTCTTTGGCTTTGTTCTGAAGTTGCCATTTAACAGTCCTTCAGTAGTATGACTGCAGTAGTGCAATTATGTGATAACCACCACTTAAGCACACATTCTCATTTTAATTTTTTCTCTGTTACATAGTAACTTCTCATCAGACTTGCACTAACTCTCAGCAAAACCAAAGATTTCTACTGCCTTAATAGGAGTTGGATTCTATCTAGTGGAACGATTTTTTATAGTATGGTTTGAAAGTACTAATGGAAAATATTTCTATTCAATTTGTTGTATAACAAGAGGCTAGATGGAAGAAGACAACAGTAAAGCCATAGTTTAAAACAAAACTGTAAAGCAGCCACTATAAAAGATTGCTCTACAGCATTTGATGAAATGTAATTTGTTGATTCTATTTTAAAAAAAAACCAAAACACAGCAGAAAAAGTTACCCCAACCGAAACCTCACGAGCAACATACTCAGCCAGCTCGGCTCGGAAACGCCAGTTCCTGCTGTTATCAGTCACTAAGAATTCCTGGAGTTGATAAAGATATTCTCGTCTTTTATCAGGATGAAGAAGCTGAAAATAAAAATAAGACCGTTCACCACAGTGCAGATTACAAGACTCAGTGTCAACAGATGGAAGGGCAGAAGGTAGGGTACAATGAACCCTTAGAAGTGTGAGCTTTTGTAGTCAACAACCTACTTCAGATGCTATCAGACCCATCAGCCAAAGCAGGTTGTTGCCTATAAAAGTTCATGCCTCTCTGACTGTTAATCTAAAGTGCTACCTTGCCCTACCTTCTGTTGACTTCAGACTAATTACTTAACTACCTCTCTGATAACGAATGGACTGTGAGCAAGGTGTTTACTATATATCACAAGGCATCCACAGATCGAAAATTACCCTTTAGCTGAAAATAAGTATAATCCCTGTAGAACAAATTCTGTCACAGAAAATTAAGGTTGGAAGAGACCTCAGGGGTCATCTAGTCCAACCTCCTGCTCAAAGCAGGATCATCCCTAACTAGCTCATCCGAACAAAGGCTTTGTGTAGCTCGGTCTTAAAAACCTCCAAGAATGGAGATTCCACCACCTCTCTAAGTAACCTGTTCCACAGTTTTACTACCCTCCTAGTGAGAAGTTTTTCTTAATATCTAACCTAAACTTCTCTTGCTGCAATTTGAGACCATTGCTCCTTATTCTATTATCCACCACCACTAAGGACAGTCCACTTCCATACTAAAATCAATAAAACTACATGGCATATTACGAGACAGAATTTACCCTGTATCTGCTTTTATTATGCAAAACATGTTAGTGCTTATTTTCAATCCATTATAAGTTATGTATTTCAAATCTAAAGAATGGTGTTCAGTACAGATGTTTTTTAGAGGTTAAGAAGAAAAGCACAGAGCGTGATACCATGAGAAACTCAATTCAATTCAGTTACTCAGAAAGACAAAGTCAGAAAGAGAAGAGTACCACAAAGCTCTTGTAAGACTTGCTTTGATGTTAACCGGGCATCTGGTTGGATTCCTATAAGGAATCATAATTGTGTGATCTATAGATATAAATTTACGAAGGCAAAACAAGCGTCACTAAGAGCATAATTTAAATTTTGCCCAAAGTCAAATGTGAGACCTACCTTCAGAAAATCGTGCAAATGCTTAAGTACACCTATCCTGACTTCGTCTAGGTCCTTTAAAAAACCATTGAAGACAGGAACCAAGTCTCCTGCTGTGAGCTGGTCTCCCAGGATGACTGCAAGCTCATGTATTGAGAAAGCTAATGTCCTTCGAACTTTCCACTGGGAGGGGGGCAAAAAAAAAAAAAAAAAAAAAAAAAAGACACATAACTAGTTTTACCAACCTTTATGTCCCAACATCACAGCAAGATGAGAAGGAGT
>NW_017728886.1:180521689-180553311 GCF_001723895.1 Crocodylus porosus | reverse complement strand
AAAAAAAAAAAAAAAAAAAAAAAAGACACATAACTATATTTGGGAGAATTTAACTTCAAGTTTAGAGCTTGTCTGTGTCATCCAGGATGATGCAGTACAAGCCATTAAAAAGACAACATTACCAAAAACAAAGCACATGCATTTAAAAATAAAATAAGATTAAAAAGAGACATGAATGGGATGGGTCAAGGTTTATTTTTATTGCACCTGCCTATCAAGGAAGGACACTTTAAAAGGGGGAAAAAAGTAAAAAAAGGGTTTGGATATAATTTTATTCTCAAGTCAAATGTCTCTTACACTGACAGAGCATTTTATAATTCCTATATGCAAGTTCAAAACAGGAGTTGGGAAGTTTTATTACATGGGGGTGGGGGAGCATGACAATTCCAGGAGTCTGACTTGAGAGACAGACAAACAGACATGCTCAAAGACAGACATAGTCAAAATGCTAATGATGGCAGAATGAAGTGATAAGCCACAGATGTGCTAATGTAGGAGAAACGGTGGGGGAACAAATAGGAAGGAAACTGGTAGGCCAAGGTGTTAAACAGATTGGCTGGAGAAGGTCTAAGAGGACCCTCCAAAAACACATACAGAACATAATAAGGTTATCTGTATTGAGAATAACAAGGCAGGGTGGGTAAAAATCAGCTTTTTTTTAAAATAAAAAAATTGGATTTTTTTGTTTAAATCAGACATTTTTTTTACTTAATCATATTTATTTTTTGTTAAGATGCTTTTAAAAAATAAACATATATAATTTAAGATATATTAAAGCTCAAAGACATCATCATGGAATAGGGATTATACATTCTAATTATACACCACTGAGACAGTATTTTCATGTAAACTTTTAAGAAGTTTTATCAATAGGTCACAACAGGCCATGGACTGTATTAGGGGCCTGATCTTATGGGGTTCCCAGAGGGTCCTCTATAGATTAGTAAAAAATTAAAGAAAACCACTCTACCCAATGGGACTCAGCGCTCAGTCTAGAAGATCCCATTTAGCATCTCTGTGATGGTTAGTTTCAGTTCTCAAACTGTGGATTTGTCTACAGAGATTATACGTGGACAAGGTTCTCTGGGTAGATGTCTTTTATTAGACCAACTAAATAGTTGGAAAAATTGTTCTTTGCAAGCTTTGGGGCACAAATGCCCTTCTTCAGGCACAGGGAACGTTTATTGTCTCCAGAAATAACATCCTTGTTAACACCAGTATATGGGGATGAGAGATAACAGACCTGATTACCCACCCATCAGCCCTACGAATTTGTGTACCAAATTCCTGCGAATTTGTATACACACAGTCAAGCCCTTACCTTTCTCTAAAAGTGCAAAGTTTCAAGAAGTTAAACGAACAGAAGATATCAAACAAGAATACACTTTTTACTTTTAGAATACACTTTTAAGAAAACAATGCTTAAATCACTGACCAGTGATTCTAATCAAATCCACCCTGAGAGGCAGTAGCATGTACAACTGCTATTCTGTAGAACTGCTGTGCAGGATGAGGTGTATTGCCACTTCTACTGTAGCAGCAATTATTAGGCCGGCCTACAACAAGGCCGGCCTACATACATAGTTCCAAAACCCAGAGAATATACAGTTTCCTCAGAGTCTTGCAAATGTCAATTGTTACTGGAAGATGAATTCCTAGATGTTGAGACATTTACAGTCAAGAGATGGAAACAGAGGGGAGGACCAAAGCAGGCCCCCAACAACTATGGAGGAACAAGTTTTATGAGCGACACAAAAGCAAACCCCAGAATACAGAATGGCATGATCATCTTAGGCTTTAGATCTAAAAGACCTGGACATATTAAATAAATAAAGAACAGTGCCCTTGGAAGATCAGCCCTATTGTCTCTCTGCAAGTTTGTATACATACAGTCAAGCCCCACAGCCAAGCCCTTACCTTTCTCTAAAAGTACACCGTTTCAAGAAGTTAAATAAATAAAAGGATCTCAAACAACAAGAATGCATTACAGTAAAATCTCTGTTATGCAACATTTAACTAACCAGAATACTTAATTAACCAGCATTTTAGCGGTGGGATGCACACAGCGCCATATCGCACCACTTTGCTGCCTGCTGCGCTCCTCTGAGGGTATCCACGTAGGGTACCTAACTGTGCATGCCCTTCCCCCTGCTACAGCAGCCTGCAGCCAGGCTGCCCTAGCATTTGGGGTGGCTGACTATTATGGCATTCCCCACTCATGCCAGATAACAGAGATTTTACTGTATCTGTAGAAAATGATGATTAAATTGAGGCTTCCTGACCAGTGACTTAAATCATAATTTAAGCAGGTTTGATTTATATCAAATCCGCCCTGTGACAAGGTAAGTCTGCATAGAGATTTGGGCTAATTCTAAACCCTTTCTTTAACTCAAAAGAAGGTAATATAATGAGACATCTAGGGGGATAAGAGAGGCAAGAAAGACAGGTTCTTTGCTAGTGTGAGCTGATCTGCTAGTCATTCGAATTACAACAATACTGAATCTTAAAGCCTGCTCTCTGGGTTCTGTAATTTACAAAGCAGAAAAGGAGAGAACGTATTCTACCATACTCTGGAGTGGTGTAAAGAGACTTACAAAGACTTTCCTATCAGGCAGCCAACATGTTATTTCCACAAACTGTAACAAATACTCCATCTCAAGGAACAGAACAAGCATGCTATCTTGCTCAATTAAGAACCATGAGGGTTATAGTTTTTACATGGCTGTATTTTGGAGGAAAAAAACCAAGTCATCTCTGTGCTTTAAAGGAACTTTTTCTATGTCCTCAAAGGTAAGAGGAACGAGGATTCTTGCGAAGATAAAAATCTCATAGTAATTTGCTTCTGAAAATGACCTGTTCTAGGGAGTTGCCCCCTTTAGTGTGGGGGTCTATGGGAAGAAAGAAAGCCAAGGTGTGCAAGGTTGGTCTAGAGGTCCAGTGTTCTCCTCTGTAAAGCGTTCCAGAGCCAAGCTCATGTGTAAAAGGTGGCTGTCCTGGGAACTAGCCTGTCATTCCTGGAGCTGAAAGGGAGAGTGCCACACGAGGAAATCTCAATTGTTGGTGTAGATTGACCAGGGATCAGGGATGGTTCCCTAACTGTAATAGGAACTATAGCCAAAATATTTGGGATCAGTCAGTTGGAAAAGAGCACCAGGGGGCATGAGCCAGGCTAGACAGCAAGGTTGTTTGAGGCAGTTAAACAAAGAAGCTGAATTATGAGATTTCAGAGCTGATGGATGGTACAGAGTTTAAAAAGGCTGGGGAACAACTGATGTTGTTTCTGAAACCTGTAAAGTCAGGGTAGAAGACAGGGCTAGAGCATCAGCTTTGATGACTACATGCCACAGAGAAGTTAAATCATGCTTCAGATGCTTGTCCTTTGGTTTCCTACGCACTTGAGGAAACTATCTCCAAAACTAAGCTGTGACTTGGGTGTTAAAGAAGCTTCTGAGCCTCAGTGGGATCCACATAAGGGCTGCTGCCAGGGCCAGGACAAATGTCCCCCTGCCCTGGCAGCAGGGATCTCCTAGGCTGTGAAATACCTTCTCAAAGAACCACAGGACAGCGATCTCCTCCTGGAGCCTTCAGTGGACCTGCACGTGCCGGATAACTTCTCTGGCACTAATGCAAAGGATGATCTTCTTGAAATAGAATTTCAATCCACTAAAGATCTGTGCTCAACCCAGTCCTGAGCAACAGGGTCAGAAGGCAACTCCATAAATTCATCCAGGATATGAACGCAGAGTCCTTTTGAGCCTGAGAAGTGAAATATTTGCAAAGAAAACACTTCCAAGGGATAAGGGACTTCCCTACACAAGAAAGGTGCTAAGGCAGTCATATTCCTGTTGCACAAGAAATATATGTTGAAATCAGTTGATCAAAGCAAACCATGCTGATTGTAACAGAGAAGAGTGATCAGAGTGAGGAGAAAAATGGAACTGCACTCAGCTAGAAAAGCCAAGTAACATAGTCCAGGAGAATCTCAGGTATTGTGAAGGGGTGGGGGGAAGGTGGGTAACAACACTGGACAAAAAAACCAGAACTAGAAAGGTACAAAATACTTTCTGACGTGTAAAAAGATAAACACATTCAAAACGATGATTGTAGGGAAAGCATGCAGTCTGGAACAAACTACAGAAGCTCTGTCTTCAGCCAAGGTGGCTCAGGGGAAACAGAAAGCTCACCATTATCTTATGAACTCTGCTTGAAGCACGGGGATGTGAAAGGTCTGTGTGGTAGTATGAGATCAACTAGGGTAAAAAAAAATTTAGACCTTGAGTTCTAAAGGCACATATGCAACATATGCATTCATAGCAGGCTGTACACTTGTAGGAGAGTACTTTTTTAAAACACTTTGCAGGTACCATCTACAGTTTTAAAGCAATTTATAATTACACATACTTAACCCTAATTCATTGATGCAGTTTTAGTTCATATAATATGTGCAGCAGATTCAACATAATGTGTGTGGAAGATTCAAGACAGCTCTACAGTGATTAAACTTTACTCATAGTAAGAGTACCACTTCTTAAAATTACTAAACATCAGTGCTAAATACGGAAGGTAGGCATTAAAAAAATGCCAACACTACAAAAACACTGTAATATAAGTTTACATGCAGTTTATTTTCAAAGTTTCTGAGTTAAAAGGACTTACTTACCTGCATGTCAGATGCTAATGTCTCATAGGTGTCTTTCAAACAGTGCCAGTTCTGCCTACCTAAAGTAAGTGCCACACCCGGAAGGCTATAAGCACAATGTTTAGCAATCTCAGTATCAACTGTTTGTGCACGAGACGGATCTGTCATGGATAAATACTGATCTAGCAAGGCTTGAGGTACAACATCCTAGAATGAGAGCAGAATTTAATTTCCACAAGGTTCCAGTTACATATATAAAAAGTATGCATGCATGTTCTTCAAAGGATAATTTTTATCACCTATGTAATACTGTTAAAACTACTTATAGATTAAGAATGCAAATAAATGTTTAATTCATAAAAGATTATATACTGTATATTAAAAACACACAACATTTTAAAAATATTTTCTTAAAATGCTATCAATCCAGAAAAATTACTGAAAACAGAGGATTATTCTCTGAAAATACACGCACATTATAAATGAGTAAGTTTGTCTATTTGCCAAAAAGTCAAAATTGTTCATGTGCATGTGTATGGGAGTGGGGAAAAGGGGGGAGGGGGGGGGAAGAATTTCAACATGCTGTAGTAACTTCAGAAAATAAAGTAAGAAAGCATCTGTTAAATTGGCATGATGCTTGCTAATATCACGTCATGGTATTAATCGATAATACTTTTTCTAAACCTATGCAGTATCCTTTTTTCAGAGCACCATAAACACAATACTACAAATTCACATTACCATGCAATACCAGGCAAGTCTGGTATATGCATTTACAGCTTGGCAGAAAATAACCCAAAAAACCTAGTTTTCACAAGCAGCTTCAACAACAAAAAATTCAACCAGCACTATATGTGATTAACAGAAAAATATGCAGCAAACCACTGGCAGAGAAAAGAAAAACAGCTTTTACTACCAACTATATAAAAATTATACCACCTCCCAGACCTCTTCTACTCTCATTTTTAAACTGGAATAGACACTTACCTCTAGAGGTATTCAAGAAAGATTATACAGTGACTTTCCAAAAAGTTTTTTACATCCTCTGAAAACTGCAAAATATACCCATGGACTACACAGGCTAAGATTGTTCAAACAATACCACTTCCACTTTTTAGATGCATAATGAAAAAACATCCTTTACCTGTACTTTTGATTTTCTTTCCTCTTCAGGGCTAAAACTGCTATTGGTACTCAAGTCTGAATCATTATGAATATATGGGAGAGCGGAACCCATGTTCTGCGTATACGAGAGAGGACAAGGTTCACTTACAAAAAGGGATGTTCAAGGTTTATACAAACTGAAATTATCACAAAGCTTCACACTTTATCGGGGAGGAGACGGAAGGCTAGGTTTGCTTCAGGATTCCAGCTATGCATTTTTTGTAGCAAAAGGATTTAATAAAATGTTGCTATGTATTTATATCAGAAAAATCAAACAAATATGTCTTGTACTTAGAGTGAATGATGAGAAAGTTTCTGATAGTCCTGGGTTGCTGGGAGCATTCATTCTAGTCCCAAACCAGTTCTCCTAGGAAAATGCCATCTCCACAACTAAGATAAAACCTAGTTGCGTGGTAGAGCTGCAGCATGCTAACAATCTTCATAACCTAGGCCCAAGGTACGGAGCACCTTGAAGACAAGGACTGAGATACTGAGCCAGATTCAAAATTCTATGGGAAGTGAAAGACATTTGATACACTCATGGTAGCTGGCATCATGCCTACCATTAACACAGCTTTCTGAGTTTTCCCAATTCCCGAAGGCTTTTATTTGCCTAGATAGAAAGCATTTATGTAGCCTAGGGAAGCAACAAATGCATGCACAATCAACAGCTGGGTCACTGTTCACCAGAATGGGATGAATCTCCTAGTTAATCAAAAGACTGTGCAAAGAACAATGCAATGCAAGTTGTCAGTGTTCACAAGGAATAATCCAAGAGTACTCCTAAACTATGGACTGAATAAACCAACTGTGCATCCATAACCTCAAACACAGAAGCTTAAAATATGTCTACAAACTCTTTCAAATGCTTTCTTCTTCCCACCACCATTATCTGTTTTCAGCTTCATCCAGCTATTTTTCTTCCATGAGCTAATTTAATCCAAACTCAGGTTCATGATTCACAAGATAAAACCAGAGATGTTAAATAGGAATCCATACCATCTAGCAAGAGGTACTTTATGTCTATCAAGAGATGCCTTGAATCCTAAAAGGTTGAGAACCACTGAATATGGTACTGCTAGAACTGGTAGCATGTAGATGTTGAAAAGGACCAGAGACAAAACTGATTCTCATGGATGCCACAACTGGTGTGAAGAGTAGAAATATGAGTAGAAATCTAAATAGCATACAATAAAACCTCAGCAGCATTGAAATCTGCTGCACAGGGCCTTGGCCAACCAGCTAGCTACCTACCTGCTTGATATTTTAAAAAAAGCCTTCTTCAAAAAACCTGACCAGACACCTGTAACAGCACAAAACCTGGCTGTTTCAGAACACAATTATACTGGATGGAGCTGGGAAAGGGGAAGGAATGAGAAAAGCAGAAACAAGTAAAAATTTAGAAATTGTGTTTCATGGTAGTATCATCCCATACACACTAGAACAGCGTTTCTCAACCTGTGGGTATGAAAGGGTCACAAACAAACTTTAAAAATGGATTCTCTTTTAAAGGAGAAAAAACACAGGAAACCATGGCTTTTCCCTTGCAGGCTGGCAAAGTTCCTGCCTATAAGGGGCTACTTGGAGCTACCCATGCCCACACTGCGGGGCTAGGGTCTGGAGGCAGTGGGCAGCGGGTCAAGAGTGAGAGGCACTGGGTCAGCATTGGCCATTGATGTTTACAAATTGGTCCCGATACAAAAAAAGGTTGAGAACCACTGTTCCCACAGGGCCTCAGGATCTGATTATCTCCTGCGCAGAACAGTACGGTATGCTACTGCTGGGTGCAATAAAACAAAGCGTCTCTTTCTCAAAAAAAAAAAAAAGGAGCAACTAACATTAAAAAGAGCTTTTTGCCTCTGACAAGACTATTTCACTGCAGAAAAACGAGAGCAACACTGAATTGCCTCAAAACGGTAAAACAACAGAAGTGAGGTTTAGACTTAAGGAATCCAGTGACTGTTACACACAAATAAAGAACGCTGGAGAATAAACTTAATGCAATAGGCAGAGCTGCAAAATCAGCAGACAAAAAACTGGGCATCATGTCAGCATTAGATGTAAAGAGTTACACCTCAAAACAGTGCAAAATTCAGCTCTTACTGGTGCTCTGAACTGAGGTGGCTGACTCATCTAAAAAACACACAGGTACGTTTCTTACCTCAACAGTGTCACTAATCAAAGGCACAGTATCATCCTGAATTAGTTTACTATTTAGTTGGTCTTTGACATCCAGGTCATTTTGTGAGTACATTCCTTTGCCAATTCCTGATGTTTCTTCCTGAGGGTCAAGACTGGATGCTCGGAGTGCAGCTGAGAGGACTTCCACTTGTGCTATACAAAAAAAACACATTAACTGCTTCACAAAGAATTGTTCACACAGCTAGCAATGGCAAATGCACAGCAAATCTCTGAGAATTTTACTTTTGATTTATGAAATAAACAGAGGGAAATTGAAAACTTCCCAATCAGATAACCTGTGGAGAGTCCCAGGTTATCTGATTCCATCCTACAGGAACCTGGAAAGATGAGACAGTCACATGCTGGACCTGCCTACACCTCAAAAGATAAAACAGAACTGAGAAAGGAGAGTAACTATCCCTGATGCAGGAAACCCAGAAGGGATTAACTGCTGTCAGGACAGTATCTGTTCAGAACCTTTTAAATAAAGCTAAGATAAATAAAAATGTGACAAGCAGCTCCAGGGCTAGGTACTACCTTAGCAATAGGCAAAACACTATTTTATTATCAGCTTTCATGGAATGACAACTGCCAGTAAGGAGTAGGAGTACCCTGACTCTTTAGATTTTAATTATGTAGATTGGTGAAAAACTAAACACTGCTAAAAACTAAAAACTCTGTAGGGGCCCAGAGAAAATAATTCTAAGGACAAAATGGGCAGGGTATAAATGTACGAGCAGTATATAACTGCATCCCTCTATACCAGGAGTGTCAAACATGGCCTGTGGGCTGGACCTAGTGCACAGACCCTCTTTGTCTGACTCACTGAACTACTAGTAGGCACAGGAAGTTGAGGTGCATGGCCTGCAACAGAATCCAGAGCACTTTGGCCATGCTGGGCATGGCCATCAGCAGTGAGCCTGGCTTGCTGTCACCAGCCCTAGACTCCTTGCCACTGCTGCTGACACCCACTGCTGCCACAGTGGCCACTGCAACAGAAATAATGCCATAGTCTGGAGGCAGCCCACAATCCAGACCCCACCTGGGCCCCATGTGACTGACACCCCTAACTGTATACCATTTCCCCCCCTTAAAAGGTCAAATTATTGGCCATATCAGGCCAATTTTCAATACAGACAATTTTCTTTATATCAGTGGTGATCCAATATTGGACCAATGTATCAGTGCACTTCTAGAGGAGAGAGACCAAAAATAGCTAAACAAACAGCAAAATGACTGAAGAAAGGTTAGCGACTAGTGAAACAAAGACCATCAAAAAGAAAAGGCAACTGTTAACACGTGTTGACAGAAGACCAGTGAGCCATTAAGTCAACTGCCTTCTGCAGCTGCCAGAACTGAAATACCACTGCTGCTGACAGGAAGCAGATTTTGGAGCAGGAATCAAAGTGAGGTGTTTCTGTTCTAAGCAAAAAACCAGCTTTCCTGCTTATAGCACACATCCCAATTTTGAGAGGTCTTGTTTTTGTGGAAAAGGGTATGTGGTACGCAAGAAAATATGGTACTACACTCATTCTGAATAAAACACAAGAATTCTCTCTTACTCAAAAGTTCCTTCTTGGAATTTCAAGTCGTTTCCCTGTGGATTTACCCTGACAAGTAAAGCTGACAGGATCTGTTTGCAGTGCCGAAGCCAACTGCCAAGTTTTTTTAATGTTCATTAAAAACATAACTTGGCACAATGCTGGTTACTAAATACACCATTGTAAGAGAGTGACACGGGGAAAATGTATACCACCACGAGTTAAGATTAGACTTAAGCTGCAATCTTATGCCTGGAATGGCCTGTAGATTGGGCAAGATGAGCAGAAGTAAAATCAGTAAAGAAAGTGGATTTGATCTTTATGTAGCATGGCCAGTTCTACAATCAACATCCAATAAAATACCAGAACGAAAGATTTACAGTAAAATCATTGCAATCCAAAAGTGAAGGGAAGCCCACTGCAAGTTAGCAAGTAAAAAACATCAGTAATACTTCACAAACAAACAAAAATCATGTACTTTAGAAAACATAGCTTCGTTTTAATTAATACTATAGACCATACTATATTGTTAAATATTCTATTCTACCCTATGTTTTGTAAAATTAATAAAGCCTTAATAATAGGAAACAAGCTCAGTATAATGTACACTAGTTACTTCTTTAAAGAACAGTAAAAAAGGAGAAACCCATATTTTTAAGGACAAGAACAGCTGCATGGATCAGCAGGATGAAAATCAGCAAAATTCTACTAAATTAAGTAGCAAGGGAAAGGAATGTTACCTTAGGGCCCTTCTCACCTGACTACTTGGAATGAAATGCAATTTCAGATTTCCAAGATATTTTATTCTTGTGAGGAAAAGAAACCGGAGAAATAAACTGAACTTTTATCCTTATGCAGATATGGAACTCACCGCTTCCTTATAAACTAGAACCAATTTAAGTGCAGGTCTTATACCTTCAACTGAGTGGTAATATGTCAGTTTACTGCAGGGACGGGCAATTATTTTGGGTGAAGGGCCACTTAACGAGATTTGGTGAGCTTTCGAGGGCTGCATGGGTAGCCCTGCCCCCTGACAGTTGCCCTGCCCCTTGGTTGCTATCTTGGGACCAAAAGTCCTACCCCTACCCCTGACTTTTGCCATTGGAAGTCCCTCCCCTTGCCCCCTGGAAATACTCCTTTCGGGAGGGATGGGGGGATGCCATCTTAGAAGGAGAAAAACCCCAAATCATACACTGAAAGTCAAGTGTCTACTATACCATATTTTAATTTTATTACAAAAAATATTTCTGCCATGATTTGTGGTTGCGTAGCATGTACAGAGGTGATTGCATAACAGCTCAAAAAATAAATTCTTAGTCTTGCATGTTGGGGGGGTGTATGCATGTGTGGAGGGTTGTGAGGGTGTGTGTGTGGGAGGCATAGGGTATATTGGGGGTTGTGGGGGAAGGGTGTGGGTGTCTGGCTTTTGTGGGGTGTGAGGAAGGGTGGGGGTGGGGACTGAGCAGGGTGCACTTTATTGTGTGGTGCCACAGGCCAGATGAAAGTGCCTGGTGGGCCATATCCAGCTCATGGGCCATATTTTGCCCATCTCTGATTTAATGAGAGGACAGGTAGCACAACAGCAGATTGGGCAGACAGCAGAAAGCAGAGCATCAGATCAGGCAGGGGAAGTGGATCAGAGTGGCACTTAGGGAAGGTGTGGGGCTAATTTGTGGCACACCTGCCAAAAAGGTTGTCGCCCCCGCCCCGACTTAAAAGGTACAAGTTGGTATGGTGTTATCTAGGAGTGAAAAAATTTAATGAAAAAAAGAAATCTTATTACCTATTTAAGATATGGGACATCTTATAACTTGAAAATCTTTTCTAACTACCAGTCCTTAAGTTTACTGCTCTCCAGAATGTCTCCCATCAGGGCACTGTATTTCCTTCCTGCTTTTCTCCTTGCATTTCATTAAAAGAAATATTTTTTTCCACATGGCAATGCAACATCTCCTTCTTCTTCCCCACCCATCCCCCTTTCAACTTCTCTTTTGTGCTTTCCTATGGGTCACCCCTGCTTTTTCTTTCCTTGGTGCTCAGTTATTACCAGCCAGCAAAACTGCCATGGTGATTATGTAAAAGTGTTATAACGATGTAGATCGGATATTTAAAAATACATGTTCTACAGCAAGTGTTAAGGAAAGAAAAGCAACAGAGCTGGGGGAAAAAACTAGGGGTACATGGGTACAGAAGGCTGTGATGACTGTATAGAAGTGAAGAACAAGGACCAGGAGAGAACAGATAGAAGCAGAAAGACAGAAAAACAAAATGTCTCTAACCATTAGAAATATTATTTTACAGAACCTGGAACTGAATTCAGGAGTCCTAAACCTCCATATACCTCTGGGGCCAAACAATGGCTGTGAAACTGACTGAAAAGTACATCATTCACCACTACTAGTTGTTTCACAGAGGATAACAACAGTTTTACTATTCACAAAGAATAAGTACTACAAGACCAAATGGTAGACCTTCAGGTTCTAATCCAATGGTGACTAAACTATGGCTCACAAGCTGCATGTAGCTTGCTAGCGTGGTTCTTGCAGCTCTCTGGGGCTTTGGCGGAGAAGCTCACCCCGCTCCCACTCTGCAGCCATGCTGGGTCGCTCAGCACCCCCTCCAACTCCCACTCTCTGGCTTTGGTGGAGGATTGGATGTGGCTCCCAGGGTGAGTAACTCTGGCCACCCCTGCTCTAATCTTTAAGAACTTTGAAAATTAGCTATACTGTGGGTTAATATGGTTCCATGATAGAAACGGTTCTCAGTTTTTGAGATTTAAAAATGTTATACAAAACTACATGAAAAGAACATTAAAATTACAAAATTAGATTAACCAGAATTAAGGTGGTTTGTCCAATCTTCATTTGGACCAATGTACAAGATATTATGATAGAGTTGCTGGTACTACTTTTGCCACAGAATCCCTGTTCTGATCAAACCCGCTTTGGGGACAAGTCAGGGCTGTATAATTAACATAAAACACTTAAATCATTTGTGGCAAAAGCTGGAAAGACTTCAGAAACAGAATGATCACAAGCCTCATGATTACAGTTGAATGTCACCCTTGAGTGTACCTCTGCCCCTGCAACAAAATTCTTATGAAATGCTGAACAAGTCACTGAAACATTTTTTTTCAGGTAATTGCCAATCCCAACGTTTTCTGGAAGCTCAATCTGAAACACCTAGGACTTGGTCTGCAGAAGTGTTGAACTCTTGCAACTGACTGGTGCAGTGCTTGAATGTGAACTTCTAAACTTCTATAAAAATGCTTAATAATCTGAGGGGAAAGAAACCCTAGACCAGGGGTTGTCAACCGGGGACACGTGTACCCTCAGCGGCACTTAGAAAGGTCTTAGGGGGTATGTATGGGCAGGCCGGCCAGTGGGCAGAAATGAAGCGTGCCCTGGAGCGCAGTGGTGGCATCTCCCTGGCATGTTCCCACACTTCGCTGGGGAGGGGGAGGGATGCATTAGGCGCTACCGGCCCCACACTGCACACAGTGGTGCCTTCCCACCCCCTGCCCCAGCTTGCTCTCCCAACTGGTCACTAGCCCCTTACAGCAGAGCTGAGAGGATCTGAATGTCATGGGGGGATGAGGAGAAGCGTGTTTCATGTCCACCCCCTGGTTCATGACTGGCTGGGCACAAGGCCCGTCAGCAGCCTGTGGAGCCACATGTGCATTATAACAAAACTTGCTGAGCGCTAAGTGAAATCATGTATTGATTTAAAATGAGCATTATAGCGAAACAGCACTAAGTGAAACAGCATTAAAAACGCCGTTTCCTGTAAACAGACGTGCTTCAAGAAATTTGAAACATGCAACATGCCTTCAAAAAAATTCAACTGATAGTTCAAGAGGTAAAAAAATTATGTTCAAACTTCATCTTCTGAAATAAAATCTTAATGTGGTTTCTAATTCTCCATGTAGGCTAATGGCAACATTTTTTCCCACATCCTTCAATACTCAGGTGACTTATGCCCCTGGCAGGTAGAAGTGTAAGTACTAAGAATTTCAGATGCTAATTAGGCCTACAATTAAGCATTCAACAATCAAAGCAAAATAGCATTTGTACTATTAGAGGCTGCTTCTCAGAAATGAGGGTCCTTTCAGTTTGTCATCATTTTTCCCTAATTAAATAATACCTACTAAACCTATTTTAATTAAAATTCCCCCAAAACCCAAACATTTACTTTTCAGAGTCAATTTTTAAACAATTTTGTCCAAAAGGTTAAAAATGAAAACTTCTAGGGGAAAATATTATACAAAAATTCCCACATACTTCCATATTTTTGCTATACCTTTAACATCTGGATCATCAATGTGAGGCTCCAGATTTTCTATCATTTCTTCCAACTCCTTCCTTGTAGCCATAGTAATGTTTGGAGAAGCTGGCACAGTAGCTTCTTGTGTTCCTTCCTGAATGTCTGGAGTAAAGATTATATCAGAGGCTTGCTGAAGCTCTAAATCAATATCTATCTCAGGAAGCGGAGTCCTCCAGAAATGGAAAGAGTTGTACAACTCCTGCTCTGAAAGGGAGGTTTCATGGGAGCTCAACCCTGACTCCTGCACCATTGTTGTACAATGACTAGAATTTTGCTCATTCTCCTCAGCTAGTTCTCTACAAGAGTCTGAAGACAAAGTGCAACTTAAGAAAGTCTCAGTCGAGAAATCAGTTTCATTCTGGGATTTACTGGATACAAGGTTTTGATCTTCTGCAGTGTTTTCACGTTTCAGCATACAATCACTAATATCAACATCTGAAGATATGTCTACTGTCCTGCTGCATGCATCCTCTGTTATGAGATTTGCTGTATTCCTCATCTTTTCACTGTTGGGTATCAAATAAAAAAAAACAACATACATTTATCTGAGGGGGGGGGGAAAAAGAACCTGCAACCAATATACAGCTTGTCAAAATTTATCACAAATATCATAGATATGTTCTACATTTGGTAGGTCTGTAATTAGTCAACTATGCTATAAGTAAAACTAAGTGAAGCACCTGAAAAGAAGAGTTACTGAAAACTTAATTAGTTAAAGAGGAACCCAATAGTCACTTGCTATAAAAAAAGAAAAGTTCTGGAGTATTCACCTACCAAGACATGCAATAAAATTAAAAACAAAGTTTCTTAAGTACTTGTATTTTTATGCAAAAGAAAGTTGGGAATGAAATCTAAACCCTGGAAAATTCATACCTATTTTCCTCTGCAGCTCTATGATCCTCTGTAGTTTTACTTTCTTCTTCTTTAAAATACTGGCCACTGCTAGATGGATTAGCAAAAGTAGATATAAAAGGCCCCAGGGACTGAAAGGCAGCTTGGCGGACCTAGGAAAAAGGGGGCTCAAGATAAATCGTTTAAATACAATACCTGCTCCTTCCACTCCTAAGAGGCCTATAGCCACTCAGGAAGTGATATGAGAGACTTGAACCTGAGAACTGTACCAGTACGCTGCATACGCCAAGTGGCAAACAAAACCTAGAGCTGAAAAAGGGTTGGAGTGATGGGTGAAATGCAGTGTCAGACAAAACTGTCAACTCAGGTAATTGTAGACATTGCCACACGGATTGTGATGGAGGTTAATCCTCTGAAGGGATCAGAAAATAGGAATTAAATCTTAGTGCACCTATTTTACATCATCATTGAATTCAAGTTGATCCACTGAGAACCCATAAGTTTGGAATGTCTGCATTTCCAACCTATTATGTCCTGTCCTTCAATTATTCCTCCTTCCCCCCACCAACTTACTCCTAGTAAGTTTCTCCTGCCTGCAGTTCTACTATAACTTTCATCATACCCAACTGGCCCAAGCCAAAGAGTTAGTGGTTCTGGGCAGGGAGACTTCCCTCTGGCTTTGAAAATAAGATTCTGCTTGTTGACAACCTTGTTACAAATTTTAAGGAAGGATTTTCAAGGCTAGGGGAAACAAATCTCATGGAGTGCAATGTAATTACATCTGCAATTTTCCAATGGTCCTGATGACTGCAAAGCAAGAAAGCCTGCATGCAACTCAACAGACCTTGCCTCAGTGGTATAATTAGACTTTGCAACATAGCATATGCTCTAATTATACTTTCGAGTGTAGCCTTCCTTCTACCTGCAAAGCCAACCACTCTACTGTTCTTTTCATACCATACACATGAACAAGCTATATCTTTTTGAAAAAAGTTTACATAGGGTATCAAACTGAAAAATTAACGGTATAATCAATAAATAAAACAATTCTTACCCATCGTGAAGGGTCACTGATCAGATTAATAAAAAGAGTTGACAATTTTGTCCGCCGGACCTCTTGTGATGTTGCACATGAAACTGCCATGAAGCATTCAGCGCAAGCCTTCCGGACTCCCCAGACATTATCAGAACAGAGCTGGAAAAACCTTGGGAGCTACACAGAACATGGTAAATAAGCTTTTATGTAGGCATTATGGTGGGTGGAGGGGTTACTTGCTCCTTTATCATATCACTTTCTGTCAAAGGCTCATCCTGACGCTAAAGGCAGCATCTGTTCATTTTTTTACTGTAAAAGGATATGCCAGTAGTAACTACCTTCTTAAATCTGTTCCCTTCAAATTGATTTTAGGGATATACATTGAAGAACATATATCTGGATTCAAAACATCTTTTTGGCTGCAGAGTTTTTTTCTTTCCTACCCCCATCTTCTGCATCAGAATAAGTGACCTTCTATAAAAATGTAAACTGCCTTTAAAATTCTTCAATACATAATTTCTTTGGGAAAAGATAACATTAAAAGGTACAATGAAATTACACTTGCCTGCCAACTTTCTAGTCAATAAATACCGGAAAGGACAAGATTGGCAACTAGAAACAAAGGGAGAACTTCTTCAGAACATGGAAGCTCTAATGATAAAATATTCCCATTTCCTAGTAGAAACAAGGTCTGAGAGACAGCAGACCTTAAAATCTGAGAAAACGTAAAATCCCACATCTGATGTAAAGGAAGCAGTTTTATTGTTAGACGTTTTATAAAAATTGGAATTTGTTTGCAGTTGCTTAGGTGCTCAGAATTGTTGAAACAATCCCAGTAGAGATGGTTTTGCAAAGGAAGTGCAGCTGAGGTATTTGTAACAAAGTTCACCTTAAGATCATAGCCACTTGTGGTATGGAGAAGAGAGAGTGGTACTGTGTAGATTACAACCCTGGGTTTCAGGTGCTAAAGAAGTCTCCCTTGGGGCTGAAATTTCCAGATTTTGTTTCAGACTAAAACGTGATTTTTTTTCAATAAAAACAAACAAAACAACAACAAGTTAAAAAAAAAAGTCATTCAGCTGTTTATAAAACGTAAGGAGAGCACAAAAAACATATACTCTCCAACATCCGAAGAGATTCGCAGCTTTTTAAAAAAAAAACTCTGCAACTGAAAACACCTGGGAACTAAAAACTGTATTTTTACCAAACGGCTCTCAGTGAGGAAAAACATCCACTCTTGTACTAAAAAACAGACCAATTTTAATTTCATAACATTATCTAAAAATTTCACACTTGTACATACAGTGTATCCTCCACAGTTTTTGTTTTGTTTTAACATAAGCTTCAAGTATCTCCATTTAGAAGAGGCATATTCTCCCTACCATCACCTCCCCAAATGAGAGAGGATACCTTAGTGATGATTAGCTTAATAGTTTTAGATTATGAAAACTGAATAAAAAGACCTACTAGCATTTCTTCAGTAGCTTGCTGCCCAACCACACTGCAGATATCTCCAAAATTGGCTGCACAGACCTGCAGATAAGTTAGAGGTACATAACATTATATGATTTACTGAATTTGCAGAAGTACTGTAATAGCCAGTAAAATATAACAGATTTAAGTTACTCAACATGAAAACCTGAAATCTAATTAGTTTAAAAATGTGAGACAGAGGCAGAATTAGAAACTACATCTGAGCAAATCCTCTATCCATTTCAGCAGTTATAAAACAAAAAAATCCTGTGTTGAAAATGTACTTTTTATCCTTCTAGAAAGCCTACATAAACAGCTGAAGAAACTAATTAAATACAAAGTTACTATCAAAGAGCAATCAAATGCACACAGTTAAACCAAAAAGATTTTATTCTAACATTTGACCCTCTGTTGCAGAACAAAACCAATTACATAGCAGCAATGCCTAAATTCCATGATAACTCTCAGTTATTTGTCCATGTTCCTTAATAACTCCTCATTCCTTTCCTCCTATTTACAAGAAGAAAACTACAGCTCAGGCAGATATCACATCTGTTTATGCTTGGTTCATGTTTTCAAGATTACCTCCACAAACATGAGGGCCACGCACTTTTATTAAATGATATTAAAGATTCTTAAATGCAGTTCTGCAGCACATTTCACCACTCTAGATCTCTAAACCACCTGGAGCCCTGTAGCTTTCATTCTGTTAGTTATTCTAGGTATACAAATAATAACTGGAAAAAATTCAGACAAAAGGTAGCTGATGGTTCACGTTTGAACATTAAAGTAACAGCAGCTTAATCAAACCAAACAGGGAAAAATGATACCTTACGAACATGAAACATTCTGCAATCACAACACATCTCACAAAACCTAGGCAGAATGAGTCTCTCTGTGATGTCTTTCCCCACCATGGAAGCCATTTTGCACATTATCTAATGACAAAGAAAGCATTTATTAGGAATGCCTATCTAACAATCTCATTTTACATAAACAATAATGCTTTTATATTACTAAAATTGCTGCAACAGTCAAGCTTACATCCTAATGCACATAATTCTGTTTTTTGTTACTTGTATCAAAAACACTGAAAAATTTGTGCATTCGCTAAGTAGTTTTAACCATCTATTTCTCTGCATCACACTGCAATAGGGCAGAGGAGAAACAACAGTATTTCCCCAGTGGGCACGTCTACAAGATGCTAAAAGTGCAGTAGACTAATTCTACTGTGCATCAGCATGTCACGGCAAAAGCCAGGATAATGAGCAGCAGAATTATTCTACTGTGCACAAGCGTCATGTGAAAAACGCGTACCAGCAGTACTGCACAGTAGTGCCAGTTACAGCACATTAAGTGGGTACTAAATTTAATGCACCATAATTATGGCACATTAGTGCCCATGCAGATGTGACCAATATAATGCAACAATCAGAGGCCTAAATCGCAGAAACCACCAGTCTTAAACAAAGCTGGTAGAAGTTTAATGAGGTTAACTCACACTACCATGTACTATTCTGTACAAAAGTACAACATTTATTAGGCTGTAAAGCAGTCGAATATGAGACTTAATTCTCCATTTCCATTAAAATGTTCCACTGCTCAAAAGCAATTTTCTGACATTTTAAAACAAGCACATCCATGTTTTTAGCACAACCAAGTTTTTCCTACAGCTCTCTGAACATTCAATATTTTATTATACAGATTTCTAAAATTCTTTTTTACTATAAGAATATTAGCCTCTGTAATATCCTTTATAAGTTACAGAAAATGTCTTAAGCAAAATTAAGTGACAATTCCTTCTAATATTTAGGTCATTTGCTGATTTCTAACAATTTTTTTCTTAAGAAAAATGGAGACAGCTAACTAGCTCTCCTAGGGGACTGATCAAATAAACTATTCTCCAGAAATAAACTACCTATAATTTTCAAATTTCTATGTTCTGATGCTCAAGATGGGAACTTCTGATGAATCAAAAAGAAAATGCAACTTCAATACAATGAAAAAAACTTTGTAAAACAATTTACTGCTTTAAATTTATTCTCACTCTTACTACTCCTCTCTGTGTCATCTCTTTACTTTTAAATTTAAAGCTTAAAAAAGGATGTCAAGTATAGTGTCTAGGAAAACAACCAGGAACCTGGCTTTAGGTGCTAAAGGTTAAATAACAGTTTAATAAGAACCCTTCCTGCACATGAATAAAAAATGGTTAAAGTAGAATGGAAAGGTTTACAATGCACTTAACAAAAGGTGAGCCTTTTTACTATATCCAGCATTTCATTAACTTGCCAGATGGCTTAATCAATCGTTCTTTTATTTTTCAAAAATATTCATCATTTTAAAACGTTAGTAAGTGTATATATTCCCAGGTCAAACAACTGAATTCATTTTGTCCATTCAATACAGTAGATTTCACATAATAGAACTCATTCAAGATGATCTTTGAGAATTATACAGAACCCGAGATGGGTGCAGTGGGACAGAGAACAAACCCACAAGGCAAAGGTCAGTAAAATCCAAGAACCAAGAACTTTCCACTGAAAAGGGAACAGTACAAACAAAAGCAAGTGACACAGAACAGTAAGCAAGAGCCCAAACTAGCAGGAACATTACCAGGTAACAGTACTAATCATAGTTTCATAGTTGGTAGGGTCAGAAGGGATCTGAGAAGATCAACAAGTCCGACCCCTGCCATGGCAGGAAAAAGGACTGGGGTCAAATAATCCCAGCAAGGTGTTTGTCTAGCCTCGTCTTAAAGACCCCCAGGGTAGGAGCCAGCACCACTTCTCTTGGAAGTTGGTTCCAGATCCTAGCTGCCCTGACAGTGAAGTAGCACCTCCTGATGTCTAGTCTGAATCTACCCTCTGCCAGCTTGCGACTGTTATTTCTAGTCACTTCTGGTAGCGCTCGGGGGAACAGGGACTCCCCCAGTGCCTGCTGGTCCCCTCTGACTGGTTTGACTCCCCTCAGCCTTCTCTTGTGGAGGCTGAACAGGTTCAGGTCTCTTAGCCTCACTTCATAGGGCCTGCCCTGTTGCCCCCTAACCATGCGAGTGGCCCTCCTCTGGACCCTCTCCATGTTGTCCACATCCCTCTTGAAGTGCGGCACCCAGAACTGGACAGTGCTCCAACTGTGGCCTGACCAGTGTTAGAGGGGGAGGATCACCTCCTTGGACCTGCTCGAGATGCATCTGTGGATGCATGACAAGATACAGTTGGTCTTCCTGACCGTATCCCCACACTGCCGGCCCATGTTCATCTTGGCATCAATAGTGATTCCAAGATCCTTTTCTGCCTCTGTACTGACGACAAGAGTTCCCCAGCTTGTAGGTATGCTGCTGGTTCTTCCTCCCCAGGTGCATAACCTTGCACATGTCAGTGTTGAATCCCATCCTGTTCTCATCTGCCCACCCCTGTAACCTGTCTAGGTCTGATTGTAGCCTATGCCTCTCGTCTAGCATGCCCACATCCCCCCACATCTTAGTGCTGTCGGCAAATTTGAACAGGGTGCTTTTTACCCCCTCGTCCAAGTCACTGATGAAGATGTTGAACAGTGCGGGCCCAGGAACCAAGCCATGGGGGACCCCACTGCTCACATCCCTCCAGGTCGAATAGGATCTATTCACCACCACTCTCTGGGTGCGGCCTTCCAGCCAGCTAGCAACCCATTTGACTGTGCAGGTGTCGACACCACAGTTCCCCAGTTTTTTAATGAGAATGGGGTGAAGACTACATCCACTGCTACCCCTGCAACTAAGGATTTTGTGACCTGGTCATAGAAGGCCACCAGGGTGGTCTGACAGGACCTACCTCTAATGAACCCGTGTTGGTTGACCCTAAGCATAACCTTCCCTGCTGGCCCCTCATGGGCATAAGCCAGTATAATTCTCTCAAAAAGCTTACCCAATCTCCTGAATGGTTTTCCCCTATTGGAACTTTCTTTTTTTAGGGAATGTACAAGGAGTTAATTTGAATCATGACCTAGATTAGGTGTCAGATAGTGCAGATGATACTATAGATTAGTTAACTGACAACCATTTGAATCTCTCGGGCACCTTATTGAGGAGTGTCTTTGAAATGCTTATATACCTATATAATAACAGCATGCTCTCAATCCTTAGACTTAACAGTGCAGTTGCACCGATTTACTTACAGCAACTGCCTCAGTCTTCACATCATCATTGCTGTCTGGGGCCGTCAATTCTATAAGAACTGGGCATACTTTGGTCTCCACATCATACCTCTCAATAAGTTCTTGTTCCAATAAAACAAGCAATGCTGCCTGGCTTGTTTTTCTCACCTATTACAGAAAAAAGCCACAAAGCAAAAAAGCAAAAATGTAAAGTAGATTTTTTCTTTTAAATGCACAGTAAAGTCCGAAAGCTACATCCATATACTGTTCCTAGCACTATGTGATGACTATGGTGTATGCATATTAAGTCCTCCTGCAAATTATAACATTTAAAATAAAGTTAACCCCAGATACATTCATTTCTTTAAAATAATGCAATGATACATATATTGCAAAACTGTACCCATATACTTTATGAAAGACAGAAAGGCTGATGATTCAGTAAACACTTCAAGAATGATAACATAATTAAAGCAAATCAACTCTGTTTTATGGAAGACAACTTGCTAAACAAATCATCTTGTTGATGAGCTACCAAGCAAAAATGTAGTAGTAATATGCTGACATTAAATACATTGAGAATTTTCTAAGCCATTTAATTTAGTTTTACATGAGACTGAAAAGGGTAGCATTTTGATCTGCATCAATTTTAATATAAAGTGTCTAAAAATTATTAATCAACAGATTTCAAAAAGGAACTGCAAGCAGGGGAAGAATAATTCAACCAGACTGTTTCTAATTACATCACCGCCAGTGCTGTTCACTATGGGCTTGACCTAGAAATGATGGTGAGAGTCTACGGCCTACACTGTAAGTGCTCAAACTAGACAATGAGATCACGTTCTCTTCTGGTCTTAATTTCTATGAATTATATTTCACACTTCTGTTTTGCTTCTTTCCTTCTTTCGATGCTTTTACAGTGTATAGGCCTATACAAATAAGAGCGTTTATTTGTGTACTTGTGCTCTGGCAAAAAGATACCAAAGGCCAACTTACGATCCTATTATTAAAAAAAAAAACCCCAAAGCCTCTCTCAATCAAATTCAACGTTCCTCAAAACTGTATTTGCTCCAAAGTGTAAACATATAATAAGTCAGAGAAAGTACTCATATTCTATGTATAACGGACTCTTACCTGGTTATTTTGGTCTGCGAGGTATCTTACCACAATAGGCAACAAATATTTGGAAAAAGCATAGGGGATTGATGGCCTGTTTTCTTGACAGAACATAGCAATATGAGGCACCTGCTCCATCAGCTCTGCTCTCACAGTTGGCTCTGTTAAATAAACCAGAATGACAAAATAAAAAAAGCACTACTTATACAATAATGCTTCAATGCTTAAATTAAGCTCTTTACCATTTTAAATAAATGAACGACATTCTTAACCCTTTATATTAAAACCGGTTTAACAGAATACTGTTCTTCTGCAACCCATGAAGCAGAGTTTTATCTGCACTTCTTGCCAGCACTTGGACTGTCAAGATGAGAACAGAGGCTAAACACTTAAGACATTCATGCACAGAATTTCAACATTTAAGAACCAGCCCTATTCCACATAAATCACAGAGTAGAGGGGAACTATTTGAAAAAGAGGACAACCTTGATACCTGCAACACCCTTGTCACCAAGATGAAAGAAAAGGAACACTCGACAAGCTGCAAATTGACTAGTTTGAAGAGGAACCCCTGCTCAGTAAAGCATCTTGGGATGTTCACATATGTTCCTTAGGGCATTTCATTTTTTCTATTAGTTAACTTTTTTTTTCTTTTTTTTATGAGTTTTGTCAGCTTCGATACTTATTCATACTCGAAACTGGTATATTAAATATGGAAATATGTAACTGAGTCACTGAAGTTTTCCATTTAGAATATATTTTCATACTAAAATATGCAACTTTTAAAGGAATATTAATACAATTTCTATAAAGGAAACAAATCACTACCTGAGTGAACCCAGGTATCTACAAGGACGAAATGTACACCTGAGCTGAATCCAAATGGGATGTTCTGCACATTTTTATTTAAATAGAAAGCAGGCCTTTTATCACAAGCCTAGGAAACAATCTATTTCAAGCCTGAACACTGTACAAGTTCTGTCATTTGGAACTTACTGATACTCTTAGCTGACGTTACAGAACAAATTATTTATGGCCCTGAAAAATGAAAAAGTTCATTGCCTTCAGCTTATAGTAATTTTGACTATTACAAATATTTCTATGCAATATTATTCCAGAATTCCATTTTTGTTGCCTGTACCTACTATAAATTCAGGACTTAGGTAAATAAAGCCTCTGAAACAACAACTAACATACTAATCAAACAACATTTATTAAACCAGTGATTGTAAAAAAAAAAAAGTCTTTGTTCTTGTATAAAAAAGATAAAAATTATATTTATTTCTAATATGGACTATTTGCATCTAATCTTGATTAGCATTAATTATTTGACAGCAGCTTCTGCTACATGTGCCACTATCAGCATTTCCTCCAAGCTATGCAGTGTGCACAGCCAAGCAGATGTGCTCACGCCACACTGCCAGGAGTGCCTGCGCAGCCGCGCACCTTGCAGGGAACCCGGGCCACTATGCTGAGGGACCTAAGCAGAATGGAAATAAAGCAAATAAAATGCATTGTATAATCACTACAAGCATGGGTTACGATGGCTTGGTAATGCAGAAAATACTGTATTTACCAGAATCCAAGATGACTTCCCATTTAAGATGCCCCCCAATAATTAAAGTCTATATCTGGAAAATTTATAAAATGTATTTATAAAATGTAAAGTATCTAATTATTGGAAGATCATCCAAGACAAGAGGATCTTTTACCCCTCCCTCCCAAGTTGACTGACGGAACCTCATCTTTGATTTAATATGTTAGATTTAGATTTCTGCCAACCTGTTCCATTATTTGTAACATATTTAATTTTATGAAGCAATCAAGAAGAAAATCTTGTAAGAGTTATTTTTATAAGGCACTAACAAATTCCCAAATAAATCAAATTGCTTGGCTGTTCTATGCATTAGAAAGCAGAGTAGAAATCCACAAATTGTACATTCAAGCATCCATCCAAAAATAAAACCCTAGTACAAACCCTTTGAACATGTTCAATGCTTAATCAGAGCTGAATTAAATACATATTAACACTAAAAAAGCTTAAACTTCAGTTTACTGAGAACACAATTTTGGCATGTATGATCATAAAGGTAGAAAAATTTAGCCAACTTGACTATTTTGACTGAGAAGACAAGAGCTGCTGACAGTTCAGCAGTGAAAGGGTGAAAATTGTAGTTTGATTTTTTTGAGGGGGAGGGAAGAAAGGAGGGGAGAGAAGGGGGTGGAAGGAAGAGGGGGGAAGAACTGCCTAAGAAGAAAGGGAAGGGTGAGCGAGATGAAGATTAGACTCTGTCCCTGCTACACAGTCAAAACTCTAAAAAAAAAAATAATAATAATAATAAAATCTTTTTTGATTTAATGTTAGATTTAGATTTCTTCTTGTTCTTAGATTTGTTCTTCTTCATTCTGCCTTCCCAAAAAACACCCAAAAGGTGAGTGCCTTACTTCAGTGGGATATGGTATGTGAGCAAATATTAGGGATGTGGGATTTTGCTTTGCTTTTAAAAGTAGTATTAGATTTGAAATTATCTGTACTGTTTATTAAGGTTATCCCATACTTCCTATTAGGAAGACCCAGCTTTCCATTATTTGTAACCTTGCCAAACTCATTATTAGTATGAAATATTACATGCTGGATTCTCCTTCAGGCTGAATTCCTTCGGGAACGTTTCAGACAAAAAGATCAGCTGTTTTCATGCATAAGCTAAAGGAAATAAATGGTTTGCATATTTTAAATTCCGGTCATATTTCTTTAATATGCTCTGGCTTCCTCATGCTTTGAAGCAGGGACTTGAAATATGCCAGAGAAGTGCCTTTACCTCTGTCAAAATCTGCTCAAAACTGAACAAGTTAAAAGCCTCTGAAAGCTTCAGTTTGCAGACTGAGCAGCAGACTACAGAGAATACAGCTACTTAAAAAGGAACACTAAACCCACACTCCAAAGATGCCTCCTTCAGCAAGCGTACTCCAACTGTCTCTCACCATTCCCATCTCTGATCCGGTGCCATGCTCCATTCCCTCACATTGCCTGGTCCTGACCAGACTGTGTGTGCACAGAGTAACTGAGTATAGGCTATGGGGCCAAAGCAAACATTCCCTGTAATGGTTCTTCCAACTGTACTGGGCCAGGCACCAGGAGTAAAATATGCAAGTTTATCTTACTTATACCCTTAATAGTCCACTGGCTACAACCTAGGCAGCACAAAGGAGGAAATCCTAATCAAAATCAAAGGCAGAGGGGAGAAAGGTCAGAAGAGGAATGAAGAAAAAGAACAGACTGGGAAAAAACTGTTTGGAGAAACTGAGAAAACAAAGGAGAATTGGGAGAGTGGGACTTGGTTCATCAGTCAAATAAAAAGCCAGATATTTGTGCTGGGCAACTGGGAGACAGCTAGCAGGTAAGACCGTTGCTACCTGAGGAAATGTGGAATGAATGCAGTTTGGGATTTTGGTATAAGCACTTGAGACTAATGTGATAGGGTTCTCTACTCAAAGATGGGGAGAAATGACTGAAAGTAAAAGGAGACAATTCCAAAGGGACAGCTCCATTAGATGAGACTCTATTGCTGAAATGAGAGGCAAAAGGCATCATAAACAGATTTCAACTGCTCTTTACCCAGCTGCCAAAAGTTTCCTCTTCCTTCCACAAGTTTTGTCAGAGCTGATATCAATGTATAAACCATGCACACAGTGACTTCATACTTAACCATTTAGACTTTAACATTAAATATATATAGGAAACATATCAGCCTGCTTAGGGTCTGGGTTTGGGTCTGGGTTCAGATTGCACTAAAGTCCAATTATGAGGAATTAGATTCACATGTCAGTTATATGTTGGAAGAAAAAGGAGGCTTTTTTTGTTCATTTTACAAAACCCATGACCATTAGCTACCTTAAAATGGAAACTGACCAATACATGTACTCCAGAAGAGAGTGATCATGTGGGAACTCTTTCACTGTAGTTTTGCCAGAATAATTATTTTGGTTTGCTTTGGAAGCAGAGTTATTAATCTAGAATAGAATGTCCAAAATGGAGAGCTATTCCAGAATGACCAATACACAGATGGTGCAGATTAAGTTAATTTCTCCGAAGTACATAAGACCAAATGTACTTGGATATTGTGAGATTTGGGTTGTAATGCACTGGACAGAGATCGCAGATATTTAATGTTATCTTAACGGGTAGTCCTTTTGGTGCATTAACACAGTATATATGAATCTTGTTACCTCTTGTCAATTTAAAGGATTCTTGCATGGAATATGTTTATATATCTGAATTAACACTTTAACTTAAAAAAAAGAGTCATCTCCTCATTAAACACATTTAACATTTAGTTTACATGTGCTGAAGAATGAATAGGTAGCATGAAGATAAAACACCACATTAAACCTCCTTCCTGCATACATCTCCATCTGTTTTTCTTAACATAAGGTACAGAATTTCTAGCACCGAGAACCACAACAGCGCCTTACCAAGAGCATGGGTGGGAGTAATATTAAATCTGCATGTGCAAGATCTGGTCCCAAGATACAGTTAGAATTTTACCAAACTTAGCACATAAACCATAGAAGAAAGTTAGCTGTATTTCAGAGAAAATGTGCTGAACCTGGACCAATGATGGAAAAACCAAATACCAGATATTAGTGAAAATGCTGAAATAGAGGAGCACTTACTGATGAGCCAGAGGAGTGACATCCCTATATTGCAGACTGAGAAGAGAAGTAACTTAACTAGGCTCCTATATAAATCTGTAGCAGACCTAAGTAATCTACCCAGATTTCTTGAATCCTATTCCAACACCTTTTCCACAAGCCTATCTTTAAGGAGGGGAGAACCACATTCCACACCTGAAGGCTGTTGGAGGGATAAGGTAACAGTTGTAAAGCATTTAGACTACTGTACTGTATACCATAAGAATACATATAGACACAAGGCAGAAATACATTTGACTATAAAACTTATGTTCATCTGCCAATATATTAAAAAAAAAAAACCAAAAAAAAAAACACCCAACAGTAAAAAAACCACGTTTCCCAAACCAAACTGCAATTGGCCTGTGGAACTCTTTACCACTAGATACTCATGAGATCCAGAGTTTAACAAGATCCAAAACAGCACCAGACACTTTGTACTGGGAACAATAATATGCAGGGATAGAACTAAACTATAACTGTATTTACCCAAATATGAGACAAGGTTCCCCCCACCCCAATCACCATGGGGGAAAAAAAGCCCCTCATCTTATATTCACATACAAGGAAACCACATTAAATACACTGTCTATCTTTGAACTGCTGCTAAAAGCAGCATGTGCTCAGCAATGGAAAACAATTAGTAAGCTGATAAAACACAGCCAACACTGAGCATGACATGAAGTACATGGCCCATGGTACTTAAAAAAGGACAGTTGCTCCCCCAGGAGAAAATGAGCATCAGGCCAAGAAGTACTACATTACCAGGCTATCACTCAGAGAGGCAAGTTCAGACATCCGCCCCTAGTGTCAAAAATGCTGGAACCCTTTTTTTTTTTTTTTTTGGTAAAAATGTCATACACACACCCCTCCTAGTCATTGTTCATTACCTCTATATCCATCATCACTCTCTGATGAAAGGATGCCATTAAACTATGCTACACAGTTTGTACTATATAAAGGTACATCCCAAAGTGCTACTTTAACATGTGTTTATGGAGAACCTGTGCTAAAACCTGCAGCAGTTTAAAAAAAAGGCAAATCCTGTCCAGTCAGAGTGAACAAAATCTATAGGTACTATATGTAAATTATTACAGCTATGTATATTTCAAGGTCAGCTTTTTCAGATTTGCCTCTCATTTCTATGTGCTCAGGGAAAGCAGGGTCTGACAATAAGAACGAGAAAAGGAGTACAAGGAGAAGAAGCTGGAGTGGGGCCAGAGGGCAAAAGGATGACCTGACCACAGAGATTTATTTTCTCCACTGTAGCAGTGGACAGGGGGGTAAACTCTAGACAAACCTCCAATAATTAGATTCTATCCCTGGAAAATATACCAGATTTATAAATTTTCCATATATAAACTCTAATCATTGGGAAACTGTCTTGTATTTGAATAAATATGGTAGTAAGAATTTGAGGAGGAACAGAGGAGGAACAGAATCTCTCGTACTTCAGAACAAAAGCCAGGTACAAGAACCACTGGGATTAGGAGAAAACCTCCCTGGGAGGTGCAAATTATTCTGATGTGGACTACAGGTTTCCTCTGAGAAAGTAGCCATTACTGACCACTGTACAAGCCAGGGCATTTGATTAGAAGGACCACTAATTCCTGTGTTCTCTTGAAATATTAATTGTGGTATTATTGTTTCTGAACAGTTAACCTTTACTGTATTCCCCTGTATAAGACTAACTAGTCCCCCAAAGAGTATAATATGGTGGGGAAAGTTTTAAACAATTCTGATTGAATTTTTCCATTTTTAATACGTCAAATACTTTTCACAGTATTTCATACTACATACCTGAATCATCAGCCAACCTGCTGATTCTCTCCAGCACAGCAATACAATCCCTTTCATCATCACTGACTTCTTTCAAAGTATCCAGCAAACTTCGAGCCACCATTTGCCTAGTTAAGGAGAGAATAAATATCAGTTTTTGGAAGAAGCAACGGTCCAGTTTTGTTTGGTCAACATTTAGAGGGCTGAGAAGTCTCTTAGCAACACTGGAAAATGAATTTCAATAGTTAATAATGTTAACTGAAATAGCTTTAGGAATACTGAAGGATTTTCAGGAGCTATAATAAATAGCTAAGTGGACATTAAATGTAAAAACCCCAAAACACATTGAGAGTCTACAACTTTCAGTTTACGTGGGCAAGACTACAATTACTCTATCTTTGGAAGAGTAGTCAACATTAGATTTCCACCCAACTATGAATTACTTACTAAGATGAGGAAAACCAAGGCAATACTGTCCGTGTTAATCATTTTTGTATGAAACTATGGTTTTATTTTCACATATGAAAATATGAGAACCCCAACTGATTATATTCAAAACAAAAGCCACAAAAAAACTAACATCCTTCTTCCATGCCTATCTAAGCCATATACAGGCACTGTGAAACCAGCACATGTACAGCTGTTCATATAGAAAACAAGTATGACATTAAGGTAAATCAAAACCATCTTTACGATTTTTAATTTATATGAAATTTGTCTAAGGATAACAAGTCAAATTGATATTGGAACCATTAACTATAAGAGAAATTTAGAGGACTAGTTCCTGTCCACAACAAGTTCTAATCAGAACTGTAACCTGTTAGTGCTATGGGTGGTTCTAAATACAGTCTTCAGATATCATAGTTATTCACTAGTCAGTAATCATTTGAGCCATCAGCTTTTCCTTTTGTCAGATGCCTATATTGTCATGATTGTCTCTCCAAAACCATCTTGCTCGATATCTGGACAATGAAACAAGGGGGTGAGGGGATGGGAAACAAAGAACCTAAATCACCAGTTTTGTGGACACCTCTATTCTCTACACACAGACCACCAGCTCCCATATAACTGGCTAGGCAAGTACCCCAACATGTTAATGGCTCTTCCTGTGGGTCCTTCAGACAAGTCATCACATTATTTAATCAGGAAAGGATGAATGCCCAGCTAGAATGAACAAATAAGCAGTATGAGAAAGTAGGTATAGCATAGGGTTACCATATTTCCAGTTTCAAATAGAGGACACCTGTGGGGGCAGAGGGGTGTAATATGATGGGGTGGGCAGTAATATACCCATGTCCTGCCTCTGCCCCTGACACCCAAATCACAGCCCCCCAATCCCTGCTGCTACCCCTCACTCCCAAACCACGGTACCCTACCCCCAAGGCCATACTAGTACCCTTCACTCCCAACACACAGCCCTCCCACCCTTGCAGACACCCACCCCCCTTGAACACACACACACGCAAGCCCTGGTCTTATCTGCCTACAGCTGCCAGGGCTTGCAAGCAAATGCACATGATGCCCCTCCGCGGCTACCCCCAGCCCCAAGCAGTTCCTTGCTGGAGCAAGCCAGGGAGTGCCAGGAAAGCAGAGGCAAAGCAAAATCCTGGACATTTGCTGATACTTAAAAAAACCACAACAACACCTGGAGGGAGGTGGAGGGACCCAAAAAGATTACGTCTGGGAAAAACTGGACATATGGTAACCCCAGCACAGCACAAGCATTGTTGGCAAACTGCAGTGCCATTATAAAGAGCATCTTTGGGGCTGGACTCAAATATCTTCCAAGGTCCCTTCCAGCCCTAATGTCTATGAAATCTGTGAACGCAAGCCCCGCTGCAAGCAGCCCAAGCTCCATGGCTGACAGCAGCTACCCAGAACTTGGGCCAGTTCCAGGGACAGAGCCAGCCTCTTCCCAGTGGGGGAGTTATGGAGCTGTGCTGTGGGCAGAAGCAGGGCAGGCTCAGCTGCGTGATGCAAGCAGTAGCAGCCTGGGCAGTGCTAAAGGGGTGGCTATTGGGGGAGGGTGTGGGGGGGAGAGTTGAAATGAATTTTGTGGTGGCTATACCCCCCCCTCTCCCCCCAAGCACCACCCCTGTGGACTCCAGAGCCCCAGCTGGGCTTTGTGCCAGCGACAGCTGCATGCACCCCTTTGGGAGGACAGCATGGGAGGGGCACGTGGCAGTGCAACCCCAGAGCTGCTACCAGGATTCCGGAGCCCCAGCAACTCCAGAGTCCTGTGTGCTAGAAGCAACTGCACATGCGCCTTGGGGTGCAGGGTTGGGGAGGTGCTGGGGCAGATGGTGGGGGAGAGGCCTGAGGTTTCACTGCCTCAGGCCCCTCCCCTGCCATCTGCCCAGAGGCATGTGCGCAGCCACCACTAGCAGAAAGCCTGTCTGGGGCGCTGGAGCCCACTGGGACAGTGCTAGGGTGAGTTGGGGGTGGGGGCTATAGCCACCCCAAAATTCAACTTAGCGCCCCCACAGCCACCCTTTCAGTGCCATCTGCCCTACTCTGAGCCCAGCCCCAGCCAGGAGCACCACACCTATGTTTTCTCTTTAACCAATTCTTCACCTCCATTTTCTTGTGCAGGGACCGGGACTTCCCCGCTGTGATGCCACACAGACTCGAGGGGAACGCCTCCAGACCTCAGGTTAGGGAGGACAGGGTTAGAGAGCTTCTGGAGGGGCTGGAC
>NW_017728886.1:180516609-180520280 GCF_001723895.1 Crocodylus porosus | reverse complement strand
GTCGGACTTGAAGATCTGCAAGGTCCCTTCCAACCCTACTTCTATGATTCTATGCACGGGACAGGTGGCAGCCACAGTGGGAGGGGTGGCTATGGGGAGGGCTAAGTCAAATTCTGAGATGGTTACAACTCCCCCCTAGTGCTGCCCCTGCATCTGGCTGATGGGTGGGCTTCAGGCCAGGGCCTTGGCAAACTATGCTGCAGCTCAAGGGCTGGCTCCCCAGAGAAGCACAGGGGCTGTGGTGGGCCCAGGGCATCATCAGGTTGGTCTTTGTCCTGCTAGACAGCCTCCCAGGTGCATATGCATGTGTGTGCACGTACGCGCATGTCTGTGATTGTGTGCCTATGTGCATCTGTTTGCCTACATGCATGTCTGTCTGCATGCACGCACGCACACATGTGGTTCTGGGTGCACATGCACGCATACGTGTGCAGTTCTCTCTCTCTCTTTCTCTATCTCTTTTTCTCTTTAATTTTCTCTCATCACAACATGCTTAACAAAAAAAATACACAATAACAAAGGTAGTAAATGAAGTTTTACTTACTGTCACCGGGTTTAGAATGTTTACAAATCCTGTTTTTACAGTAAAAAACCAAAAAACCCCAACCTTAATTATTATTAACTATATTAATAGGCAATAAGTCCTGCCATATACCCTCACTCCAGTTTTGTTTTTCTGGCATGCCAGCACTCCAGAACCTTACAAGGTAGACACTGCACCTTTTTTGGCACTCCGACCAAAAACGTTGCCTACCTCTATCCTATCAGAATGCATCAAACTCCATCCCAGGAAGTCTTTGTCCCTATGCTTGAAGCTGCCCTCTCAGTGCAAGTGAAGCGGTCTTCAGTGTATGGATGTAAATATAGTTTTAAAAAATGTTAGTTTAACCTCCTCTAATTATATTGGCCAAACAATTAACTGATAACACAGCAGCTTAGACACAGCTGCTGCTGGGAGCCACTCCTGACTCCTGGAGCCCTTTGACTAGGGGAAGAATGGGAGAAGGCAAGCCCAATCAGACAACACAGCCCACTGGAAGGAGCACCTGTGAATGAGCAGCTCACTGCTTAATTGACAAGCCATCATTAGACTGCTGGCTGTTTTTCTCTTAAACTATGGATACTAGTTGCCATGGGTGACTGGTCCACATACCACCTCCCCCCAGGATGGGGGCAGGGTCCCAGCGGCCAATTGCACTGACAGGCAGGGGAATGATCTCACCTCACCAAAAAGTAACTGCACTGCTTCCAGAAGTCCCACTTTTTGCTGGCAGCCCCACTCTCTGGCCAGTGCTCACAGGAGGGGCACTGGTGCTCCCATCTGCTCCACTACCCACCAGCTAGACAGAGAGCATGGCCTAACAGAGGTTGCACCAGCACCCTCAGGGAGTGCACGTGCACCCCCATACACCTCCTATGCATTGCCACTGCTAGTCCCCGCCTTGCCCTTCCCCTCCTCTTCACTCCTACCTCTCTCCTGCCTGCCCTGCTGCCTTCTGATTCCTGCTGGAGCACTGTGCAACTTTTCTTTCCCTCCTTCTACCAGATTGTGCCTGCCTCAAGCTAAATGATAACTGGTAAGCTAACCGGTTATCACTGTACTTATCCATTAAACAATTAATCACTTAATCTTTCACATCCCTAATTCAGAGATTTCTTTTTTCTACTGGAATATATGTTTACAGAGGACGTTTTCTGGCATCTAGAAGGATCTGATACATTTCTCCTTCGGGTCCAAAGAGACTTTTATTGGTTGTTCCACTAAGCACACCCTTAAACCAAGCATCCTACAACATGCAATATCTTGAGGAAAATAGCTTACACACTGAGCGACTATGTAGTAAATTGTCATCCAAGGCAGAAAACGTGTTTTCTGTGCGTGCTGATGTAAGTCATTTGACTATCACATGATGGATATTGTTTAGATGCTCTGAGTATACACTGGTGTGCAAGCAGGTGGTTGAAAATAGGTATAAGAACATAGAACATAAGAACATAAAAACTGCCATTTACTGAGTCAAACCATAGGTTCATCTTGCCCAGTATCTTGTGTCACAATGGCAGACAATGAATGCCAAAAGGGAGAGTGAACCAAGTATGACCAAGGTTTTTTCCCCCTACTATTCCCCTCTCACTTGAAGGCTTAAGCATTTAAAAGGTATAGGAAGTTCTAATTCATACGCTTCCCAAATCCTGTGCTCAATAGCTACTGATGCCCCCTTCCTCCAAGAACCTATCCAATGCCTTTTTTTGAGACTGGCTAAGCTGTCAGCTTCCACATCATCTGGTGGCAATGAATTCCACAATTTAATTACATGCTGTGTGAAAAAACTTCCTCTTGTTAGTTTTAAATGTCCTACCAACTAGCTTCATTTTGTAACCCCTAGTTCTTGTACTGTGAGGCAGTAAATAGTAAATCCCTATTCACCTTCTCTTCTCCACTGAATATTTTGTACACCTTTATCATGACCCCCCCACCATTAACCGTATCTTTTCTAAACTCATATGGAAGCACCTCCATACCACTAAACATCTTTGTTGCCCTTCTCTGTACTTCTTTAGTTTTTCTATATCCTTCAGCCCACTGCAAAAGACAGCAGAGAGGTGCTAACTTTTTTTTTAGAAGGTCAGATGAAAAGTAACAAACAGAAGAATGGGAGAGGAGGGGAAAGAAATTTCTGCATAATAAGGTGAAGTGGAAGGCCCTAGAAAAAGAAGGTCAGAAGCCTTATGTTCCACCTTGCTATCATAGGAGGTAAGACAGAACTGAGGGATGACTATGGTTTTGCAGTTTGGCTTCAATGGCCAATGCTATTGAAAAGATCCCAAGCTTGTGCACAAGGTGCAGGCACACATATAGTGGCATCCACACTGAGACACACTCAAAACACAGCTTCACTGTTCTTAAATGGAGCTGAAAATCTCCTGAGAAAAAATACAAGTAAAGAGTATTATTCCTGTCTAAAGTCTGAAGGAAACAACCTGGAAAACAAAGCTTCTGAAAATGTCAAATCTGTCTTGGTTTTTATTACATAATTGTTGCAATAAAATACCATAAGCTTTAAAGTCTATTTAATAATAACAAGATGGGGAGGGAAGGGAAAGGTTACAGGCTTTAAGAATCCACTTATTTAACCTTAAGTTGTTAAATGAGGTAGGTTTTAGGCACCAAACTTTTCTTCAATTAGAAAAGCTTAAGTTAACCCCCTCAATTTTCTTAAACATTAGGTACTTAGAGAAAAAAAGATTCCTTTTTAGGTTCTAATGTGCCAAACTACTCAAATTTAGAGCATCTGAAACTTTAGTTCAGTTTAAGTAATAAAGTGGAACAGTCTTGTAAACTGGAGTATATTACTTAGTCATTTACGTAGTATTTTCATGCTACTACAATTAAGCACGTGGGTAAATCCTTGCAAAACTGGAACCCCGAACAAAAAACTGAAGACTAATCCACAGTGTGACTGATTAAGAGTACATGGAAGGCAAGCTTTTTAATTAAAACTGAATGTAAAAACCAAACACGTATTCTAAAGGTTTAAATTAAAAAAAAGTTATATTAAAAACACCAGATAACTGTAATTTCATAGACGTTAGGGCTGGAAGGGACCTCGGGAGATCATCGAGTCCAGCCCCCTGCCCAAAGGGCAGGAAGTCAGCTGGGGTCATAGGAT
>NW_017728886.1:180498472-180516254 GCF_001723895.1 Crocodylus porosus | reverse complement strand
GTCCCGGGATTCGCTCGAGAAGCATCTATGGATGCACGCCAGCATTTTGGTCGCTTTACTAGCCGCAGCATCGCATTGGAGGCTCATGTTCATATCAGGCATTGTAAAAATTTTCAGCATCTTTAAAAATCAAGCCAAATGTTTTTACGTGGATTTAAAAAGACCCCTTCAGCATTAAGTAACAAACATTGTAGAATGCCTGATGTGACTACACAAACTCCTGAAGTGACGAGACTTGTTTTCTTGCATTACCAGAAACAAAACCAGGACTGAAAAACAATAAACCAGGAACATAGATCTACAAAATGTAAAATTTGTTTTAATAACTGAAAATGGCAATGACCCCAGCGAGCTGAGGTGTGCTGAGAACCGGCACATCACAAAATTGGTAGGATTCCTTGTTTGCAGATGCCAGTGCACTGAATATGTACCTAATACAACTTTTCCAAAAAGCTATGGATAAACAAAACTACTATATAAAAGTGTTAATGGAAAGAGGAGTATATGCAACAACTTTTAATACAGTGCTCTTTATGATCCCTAAAAACAAAACAAAACAGGTAATAGTATTTTCTGCTACCTTGCTTTTTTGGAGAGGTAGGAGAAGATGGCATTGCAGGCAGACAGACTGAGAGGAGTCTTAATGTAAGAAATTGTACCTAAACATGTATTTTTAAAAGAAAATACATTTACATTTCACACACATGAACTCTATAGTTAAATATTTAAAACATATGAACCTCCCACATGCACACTGTTACTTACACAGAACAAAAGAGCGTACCTGTTAAATATGTTCTCGCTTGCAGCGTATTTGTCCAGTCTTCCCAAAGGCGTCAACATTTCATCTTGTGAGACAAAGTCCAGGGCTGAAGGTATAATAATCACATCAGACTCTGAGCTGTAGTCATCCACACCAACTAGCAGAGACATCAGAAATATTCCTTATAATCACAGTACTTGAACACTAAAATGATGCCCATTGTTTTTCTGAGACAAGCAAGTCTAGGCAAGAATCCATCTCTGAGGTATATACTGAACCAAAAAAAAAACAACACACACAAATTTTCCACTACAGCAGTTTTCTTCCCATAAAGCCTTTTTTATATAGTTCAACAACTACTCCAAAAAGGCATCTGGCCCAATTTATGTGCAATATGTTCCAGTGTCCCAAGTACAAAATTTCACAAACGTCTAAAGTAACTGAGGTTATACAACATTTCCATTTGTTTGTCATGTAGCCAGATAGTTCATTAGCTTTTTAAAATATCTTCATAAAACTCTTAACTACAGCTGTCAACAGGAAAATAGTGCATCTCTCGACTGAAATCCACGCAATTGAAAAGAACCTCTAATAAATACAAAGCAAAGCAAACACACATTAAAAAAAAAAACCCATGCAAACAAATACCAAGTTAGAAAATATCAAGCATCTCAGAGACTCAGTTGAGCAAAGCTGAACCAGTGTCCCCCCAGAATTTAAAAAGTTGGGTCCTACTTTTAACCTTATTTTTCCCCCTCCAGGAAAAACCTCATTTCACCGATTAATTTACGCTGTCCTAGTACAATGACAAGCAACACCATACAAAGACACACTGCTCCCATTCCACATGCTAGTTCCTGAATGTGAAGCAGCACAGCTGCCTTAGTACACACAGCCTACTACTGTATGCACAGCACCACACTAAGGTTACTAGAATATTTTCAATTGGGAAGCAGCATTCACAAAATAGGCACGGTGCTTACCACTGTGCAATATAAATTCCCAGTTGAGGCTCAGAAGCTTTACCAAAAAACATTCTGACACATTTATTCTATATAGACTACATATATGAACCGACTGCCATGCACATCCACTCAATTCAATAAAAAGCTCAAGAGGTACACACATCCACATTCAACCTCAATGAAGCCATTAAGCCTTTCCTCACTGACTCAAGTTCTAATCGTTCCAAGCATATTACTCCTCCAAACTACTTGAAAACTCAATACAATACATAAAAAGGAACCAATTTTACTTATCTGTATATTTCCTCTGACTTTAAAATAGTACCACTCCTACTTGTGAGACTGTAAGATAGAGCCCCCAAGTCACACGTCTGCCCCTATAGGTCTGATATGCTATCGTATAACTGCATCTAGTCTGACTATACAAGTTCTGCCACACTATATTTCCAAGATGGAAGCCTCAATTTATAGCTTAGAATAGGGGTACTCAACCTCCAGCCCGTGAGCCAAATGTGGCCCTGCGAAGCCTTGGAATCTGGCCTACGAGGCTCCAAAGGGGTCAGAAAATTCGGCAGCAGTGGATATACTGCCCCTCTTCCCTGCTGCCAAAATCCCAAACTGCATGTGGTGGATCAGAGCTGGGCCACAACCTGCTCCCTGCACAGCCAGATCAGGGTCAAGCCACATCTCCTTCCCTTTACCCAGTTGGGTTGGGCCTAAGCCATGCCCCCTCCCCCTGCGCAGCTGGTTCAGGGCCAACCCATGCCCCCTTCTCCACCCCTCCCCACAGGTCCAGGCCAGTCCATCCTCCCTGCCTCCTTGCAGGTCCAAGCCCACCCCCTCTTCCCTCCACCCAACCAGGCTGGGGCTGACCAAACCTCCTCCTACCTCCACAGGTAGTTCAGAGCCAGGCCACACTCCCTTCCCCCCACCCCGCAAAACTGGATCAGGACCGGGTTGTACACCCTCCCCACCTCCCACAAGCTGGGTCAAGCCCCTCTCCCCCACACAGCTAGATTGGGGATGAGTTGCCCCCAACCCTCCTCCACACAGCTGAATGAGTCCCTGGCTGCACCTGCTCCAAATGACCGATTGAGTCCACTGACTGGATCCAGCCTGCAGAGGAACCAAACACTGCCCATCCAGCTTACAGGACAAAAAGATTGAGCACTATTGGTCTAGAAGTATTTTTTTTAAATGAAAGAAAAACTGCCACTCCTCTCCACTCATCTGTTATAAAATTAAACTAAAAGATATGAGTTACGTTTTTAGACATGCCTCTCTCCCTCTGGAAAATTTTCAATGCTTCATATGCAGGCATCTCTGATTTTCCACAGAATATTTACATTTGTTTCAAAATGTATTTTTCCTTAATACTACACTTTTTCCTATACACTTACAGAACCTTTTCAGATTTAGAAAGTGTGTATATTCAAGACCACCAAGTAAAATATGCTATCCTGGTACAATGACAGATAACACCATTAGTTGTGAGTAGACAGAACTCCACCAAGATGACCAGGCTACTTTAATTATATTTCCATTCACTAGAAATAAATCCTATCCTTAAAAAAAAAAGACAAAATGATCAAAACCTACAGTAGCAAGTAGTCAAATGTATGCCGTTTTTAAGAAAACTGAGATGGAAAGTGAAAGAAGTAAGATTTGTGCAAGTGGGCAGCTAGAGAGATAGGGTAGAAAGGCAGTGGAAAACTTGCTGGGTAGAAAGGATAGAGGTTAGCAACTGGTAAGTGTTGGAAACAGTGAAACAGGAGGAGGAAGAAAAATATGTGCCAGAAGTGCAATAAGGCTAGGTGGAGAATAATGAACTACCATATTTACCTGAATCTAAGACAACCCTGAATTTAAGACGACCCCCTCCAATAATTAGATTCCATATATGGGAAATGTATAAATTTGTTACAATTTTCTAAATACAGAATCTAATTATTGGAGGATCATCTTTAATTCATCCTTCCCACCACTGCAGTGGGGAGAAAGTAGGAAGCAGGTAGTGAGGGGAGGTCAAGTAGCTTGCCTCCTACTCATGCCTGCCCCACTCCCACTGCATCAGGTCCCAACCTTCCCTAGCCTCTGCTTCCCACCCCCTGCAGCCACTGCTCTGTGCCAGCAAGCTTCATCCCCATTCTAACCCAAGGCATGTAGCATGGCCCCACCCTGGCCCCATAGCAGCCATGCGGGCTGCACACTACAGCTACAGAACCAGGCTGAGGCTGTGCTCAGTGCCCCAGGCTGCAAGGTGAACCGAGCCTGTCAGCGAAGTGGGGAAAGGAGAAAGGCAGATGGGAGAGCAGATGTATATGGGAAGGGAGAGATGGGGTAGAAGAGGTTGTAGAGGGGAGACAGGGCTGGCACCCAAGCCACAGCAGCCTTCTGCCCACTACCACCTTCATACTCAGTTGTAAAATTAGGTACCTTTTCCCCCATGCCAAACTGGGGGGGGAAGGGGCCAGGATTTATCTTAGAATAGAGTAAATACAGTACTCATCAGGAGAACTCAGACATCAGTATTGTAAAACAAGGGGTTACAGCACTAAGCAAAAGCACTTAGCAACCCTGTTTGTATACGTGTTTGAAGAGGACTAAGGTGTCTGAGATAAAGAGTTTATTTTGAGAATATGGCCATATCTTCATAGGGAGGAGGGTGGATAAAGGTGCATCATTAAGTTAACTCAAAGTAAAGACCTACTAAAAACAAGACAGGCTGTGGTTTTCATATGAGCTAAAATATGGCTCCCCCTCATATAATTTGATTCTACCTGTTAACTCACATAAAACTCGCAAGCTGCTCTGCCTTCATTATGACTTAATTCAAGTTTACCAACTAAGGACTAAGGAATACACCCTTTTTCATTAAGGAGGATGCCAGTGATGAGAGAGATACAGAGTTAAAACAATTAGAAAAAATAATACTGCAACAACCATTTGTGGTTATGCTGGTACTGTTCTTTCATGAAAAGAGTAATACCAGTACAGCTACATAATCATGCTAATTTTTAATTTTGTACAGCTGAATCAAGATAAATAACTGTAGGTAGACAAACACTGTTTCATGTCAAGTGACATTTGCCACTTCTGTATTGCTATGTATAAGTTTTAAGAGATGCCTTACTACCTAGGATCCTAGGTGTGGTTTTGGCGAATTAAAAAAAAAAAAAAGCCTCTTGGAAGGATCCAAATCACACGCAACTGAATAAAGAGAGAAAGTGTGAGCTCTTGTAAATCTGTTTAGTAAGTGCCTATACAGCACTTTATACCTGTAATGCAAGCCATCAAAATAAGTACAAAGAACTATGGAAATGTGTTACTGACACAAGAGTCAAGATTATTTAGAATTACAGAACTTTGCTAGACCTCAATTTATTTGCTAATCACAAAAAAGAGAGAGAAGAATCTTTGCAGCAACCCTGATTTACTGAAGCACAAATGAATTTCTAAAACCATCCAAAGCCTCCTTCAGAAGCTTTGTCTTGGCGTTTCATTTTCAGAACCACCATATTCTTAACAGTCCCTAAGCTCTCTTTTCTCCATGTTGACCCAACAGGGTACAACACTTTTCTTTATTTACAATGGTTTAATTTGCATGATTTGCTACAGGTTTAGGGAATTTTATCAAAAGTAGCTGGCAGAGTTCACCAATCTTCCGGTAACAGAAGGCAGCCAATGATAGCAAGGGATAAGCTGCAATTCCCTTTGTATTTGTCTCACTTTGTCCGGAAAGAACAAAGAGATAGCCTCAGGGACAAATGCTGCTGTCTGAAAGGTATCTCAAGAGCGCCTTGCTGTGATGCAGAGACACCTTTGCTAGCTGAAAAATCATATACAGCTTACTAGGTAGGAGTTTTGGTCCAATGAGCAACAGAAAAGTTCATACACCAGTATAACTAGCAATGAAGCAACTTTGTAGGGGCAATGGGTGTGAAAAGGGAGGATAAATCTGCCTGATCTCCATGTCTCCAAACCCTGCCATCTCCCTACTCAAGCTGTATGTATTTAGTTCTCAAGAACAACTTGCTCTCACTAGGCCTGTGCTCCTGGTGAAAGTCTATTTGGTTAAACACACTCACCAGCCACTGCTTTGAGTCAGCTATTCCAGGAGTGCATGAGGAACCACGCACAATCACTGCAAGGACTCTAGCTAATGGTCCCTACTTCTCCATAAGTACTGTTAGAATATCTATCATTTTGATGTGCAAATGCTTTTGAACAACTCCAGCGAGAGTCAAGTGTTCATCCTGTTCTCTGCTTCAAGAACCAGACTTCAGAAACTGTCCTTATACGGAAGAATTTGAGAACTTTGCTTCTTCTCCCCACAGTTCTACTTGACATTTTCAAATCTCACACTGCTTTGGTGACAGGCCAGAAACTAAACAGCGGTCTCCAACATTTTCAAGAAGGAGATCACCTTCGGCATTTAAAAACAACCTAAGATCTACAGTGTGCTGCTGCCACCCCCTCCCCCCACCCAGCAGGTAAGTCTGTGGGGAGGGAAGTCAGAGGGTGGGAGGGGGGAGAGGGGGGCACATCAAGACAGAGGGAGAAAAAAATATTTGGGGGTGCACCTCCCCAGCAGTTAAGTCCCACCCATCCAGGGCCCCACTCAACCTACCCCTGCTACTGCCTCTACACCACTGAAGCTCCCACAGTGAGGGACAGTCTAGCCCCCACCCCTTCCCTCCCCCATGGACTGACCTGCTGGGCTGGGGTGCATGCATGCATGCAGACACTCAGCCCCCCACCCCAAACTCAGATGGACTCCAAGAGGCTCTGAGATCTACCAGTGGATCTGATCCATTGTTTGGTAACCACTGAACTAAAGGGAAGATAGTCAGAGGACAGTGGTGCTGCAACAGCATAGCACAAGCATGGAAAAAACAAGTTCTAACTACAGTAGTATGTATACCACACAGCTTAAAACAGTGCTATCCCAGTTTTCTATGCTACAGTAAACAGTCAGACATGCATTCTAACATGGCTGTTAACAGCTACCATGGATGCCGTGTCCTTGTGTTAGGGAAGCATATTAATCCAGTTCCAGGTGAAGACATGCAAGAAAGCTCTTCTGGTTTATAAGACCTGCAATACCACCTTCATGTGCATTTAAGGGAAACGTGTTATTGAAAATGGTTTACAGTAAATGTTTGCTGTAAGTGTTAATGAAAATAGTTTTAGCATAGATCAGACAAAATAGTTTAATACCTTTTCAGAAAGCATGCTTGAAGCATGATGAAAACCTGTGTGAAACATGGTTAAATGTAACCTGAAAAAGAAGAAAACAAAGTACTGGGCTTACTCTTTGCTTCTTAATGATATAAAAAGATAGCTTGAGACTTTTATGGGGTCTTCTCTCTTAATAAAAGTGGTGTGCAAGTGAGGAAAGAGGTTCTTACTGGTCTGTTATCCAAATCCAAGTCTATCCTAAACTCTGGTTGCTCAACATCCTACCAAAGTTAACACATACCAGAATCTGTCATCAACAGTACCCACAAGGGAATGATGTGGCTGCTATCCCATACAGCATGATAACCAGGTACCAAATCACAGCATGGTTAACTGGACCTTTGGGACAAGTCTGGAGTGGAATGCAAATTCATGACTATGGATCTGTAGCAAAACGTTCACTGTTTTAACATGAACCCTTATCAAAGCTTTATCTACCTTAAAATATACAAAAGCAATTAGAAAAAAATACTTAGATTACTGTAAGAGATTCTATTAAAATACATTAAATAATTTAAGTCAGAGTCTGAATTCTGTTTTCATGAAATAATTTAATACTTACACCAAACCGGCAAAGAAAAAATGCTGTGTTATAGTTCATTTTTTCAAGACCTCTCTTCTCCTCCTTCAATTAAGGTGCCAAATCTGGAAATATGTATTCTTTAACACCCCGAAAGGATTTGTTCCTTTGAAGTGAAGAATGAGAAAGAGGTACCCCTTTCAGTCTTTTATTTTATATCATAAAGTAGGGGAGGAAACAAAATATTTTTAACATCTTTGCAGAGAAAATGTAAACTTTAATTTGGCACTGTAAACTGAAACCATGTTTGATTCAGGTTAGTAGGCAAGTTAGCTGTAACCAGTTCCTCTATCATGGTTGTATTTGTAGTACCAAGAGGACTTCTTTTCCACTCTACCTTGACTATTTCTTTCTGCAGTTGCAGAAAGAAACCCTAAATAGAATTATTTAGAGTAACTCTATAGAACCCAAGATACACATTTTAGTGTGTTTTAAATACAAACAGTATTTAATCAATATCTGCACTGATTTAGCACAGCACTCTGCACTCCTCCTTGATCATACTTGGGACCTATATGGATACAAATTAGATTTAACCCCTTCTCAATGTGTGCTTATATTTCCGAATGTCAAAATACCTGATCATTCATTTCACTTATACGACCTATAACTACTAAGAGTGAAAAATGTTCCTAAGTGCCTTGCCATACACTGACGATTTCTTGGAATCATTCACATTAGCAGTTGAACAATAACATGGAACATCTAATTAAGGTGAATGAGGTTGGCAATAAGTTACATTGTTCTCCAAGGATCACAAAGTACGCTGTGCATTCAAATGGTTTCTTGTTAGACTTTTTTTTGTAATGTTGCATACAGAACACCACTATCTTGGGATAGCTATGAACGCAAGTTTTTCTCTTGGAAAAAGTAATTCCACAAAGCAGTCAAGTTGTAGAACATTTTTCAGTATCGGGAGGAATAAGGAAAGGGGGTAATCTCTTGTCATATTAAAACTGTTGAGGTTCCTGGTTTTTGCTCTCAGCCACATGCAAAGCTCTTGAGGACCAACATGGTTCACTACAAAGCATTGTAACTTTCCTGCCTCAGTTCTTGTGCCAAGTGAACATAAAATGAGTTTGACAGAGAAATCTAGCAAGACATGTAATTTTTCCCATCTTTAAAAGCAAACAAAAAAGGATAAGGATAAAATCTGTTGACCTAAAATGAAATGTAGGCAAGCCCTGAATATCCACAAGAGGAAGTTGACTGAATAGCTACCTCTGAATAAGTAATTCTGCAACTACTCTTTTGGAATATCTCCCTGGGGAGAGCCTAGATTGAGGGTCCACCTAGGGAGCCACTCCAGAATAAGAAGCAGGAAGCACCACAAAAATGCTGACTTCTCTGGATATGACAAACTCGGGAAGATTTTACAATTTTAATGATAGCTGTTTCACATGTATTTATTATTCCTAGGTTAACACTGAAATGTCATTATACAAGTTACTGATTTTCTGTTTCAAGATAAGCTTCACTATATGAAAGTCAATATAAACACCTTGTTTACTGAGCAACCAGATAGAATAAAACAATATGCCTGTTCATTCGATATTTAGCATTTACTTCAGGGTAATTCTGACCATTTAGTCTTTACTTTTCCATTTCTAAATAATTAAACTCAAATCTATAATACATTATGATTCATGGTAACCTTTTTTAATCCCAAACGGATGAAAACTTGTTTCCTGACCTTACCCACACATTCACTGAACCATTGCACATTCTACTTCTACTATCTGAAGCACTCTCCTTCTAATATCTGAAATATGATTCTAGACTGGGTCCACACAATTCAGATATCTAAGAAGCTCCTGTATCCTGTTTCAGTCTTCAGTATGGGCTGGAACATACAACCAGGCTAAACAAAAAGGGAGCCAGTTACATGCATATATATCCTGACAAGTTGGTTTTGTAGTTTCAGGCAGGAACACTGCATAATGCTCCTTGAATGCAAGGGTGGAGGGGAGGTAGGTCAATTCATCTAATCCATTAGGAACACTTTCAGGTAGCCCTCATATTGGCCTTACCTATAAATAAATTATTTAACCTCTGTTGTAGTAACAATTTCAAATAAACAGAGAATAGACATTACTAGCTAGCCAGCAAAGCAACATTAGAGCCACGTTTGACAGTGTCTACACTAACTTTTTTTCTTCAGTATTCCTTCACTGTCTAGTGCCAGTGACTGCAGGTAATGATAGTTACAACAGCAGTGTAGACCAGGAGTCAGCAACCTTTCACTAGCAGTGGGCCAACACCTGCAACCCGGACACTGCCAATCCCTTGCCATTGACTCAACCTTCCCTACTCTGCACAAAGGGCTATTCTCTTGCCCCCCTAATGCAGCCTCCACTGAAAAACAGGCTGCCGAATATCATGGCAAGGGGTGGTTTCAAGTGACCTACTCAGCAACAATGGTAAGCAGAGGATATGCTTAGGGGGCAAGAGAGAAGCCCTCCACATAGAACAGGTACAGCTGGAGCAGCAGGAGGAAACTGGCATACCTGTAGTAAAATATGGATCAAATCTGACAGCTGGGGTGGCAGAAGGGGACTGGTGCATGGTTAACAGACATCAGCCAGATCAGACATTTGCGGACGAGATCCAATCTCTACAGCCAATGGGCCACAGGCTGCCAAACTCTGCTGTAACCCATCCTGGCAATGGGTTAGATCAGGGATGTTAAACCCCTGGCCCACAGGACAAATCTGACTCTTGCTGACTTGCCATCCGAATCTAAATGTGGCATGGAAGGTGGCACAGGGCTCTAGTCCCGGTGCACAGGACTGAGCGGGTCTCTGTAACCCTGTGCTGCCTCTAATTTCATGCATATGGGGCTGGGTGCAGCCCGCACGGTTTAGATCCTGGGGGGTGAGGTCGAAATCTGGCACACAAACTGGCCCCATGCCATTCATTTGGCCCACAGAGCCAAAACGCTGAGTACCACTAGGTTAGATGACACTGTTTACAGATTACAGAATTTAAACCCAGGCCTGTCTGGCCTGTGTAGAAAGAAACCAGAGTGCTGTAGTCACATTACTGAATAAGTCTATAATCTTGTGCAGGCAACAGCAATCAAATTCAAATTTGACAACTCAGAATATACCACTCACTTCTACACAGGAAAACTAAGCTAGTTTAAACATGTTCAGGCACTATCAAATTATTCTTTGTCCCAACACTCCTTTACCTATCATCTCATCACCCAACATTGCTAACTATAGTGTAAAATGCACCTTACTATTTTTGACCAAGAACTTGCCTCTAATGTTCTAGTTTTTGTAAGTCATAAACTTTAGTTGCATAAACTTGGAAAGAAAGGCAGTTCAGCATAGCATGAGCAATCCCCATTTTAGGGGTAAAAGGATCAAACTAACATGCAACATAATATTTCTTTTTAATTCCGTTTATTCTAAACAAAAATAAAACTCACCATTTTCACCTCTCAGCAATGCTTACTTATTCAGTCCTCACTTAACACTTTCACTTCTGTACTGTACTTATAAAACCACTTTTGCAATTGTCCCAAATTATTCTACTGTATTTTCTCACATATCATTCACACCCATAAATAAAACATGGATGTTGTCTTTGGAAGGCAGAATGTAGGAAAAAAAGATTTTAGTTATGGCCAGCTGTGACACAGAGAAACTCCTTCTGACAACAAAGCATGCTGAGAGAGAATGGCATCCCAGGATACAGTATGGGTGAGGCAGCAGAAGCTTCCTGGTGTTACAGGACAGGAAGGCTAGGCCCCAGACCAGAGATTGGCAACATTTTTGGCCACAGTGGCAAAAACACCACAACCCTGACCCATGCCTCAACTCGACATGCCAGGGCAGTTCACGGGAGAGCCATGAGGGGCCCAATCCTTACTGCTGACAGCAGCTACATGTGTACCACCACGGCGTTCCAAGCAAAATGGCCTTGCGTGCCATGCTCTGGCTGTCATGTTGGGATTTGTTGCCTTCTCCCCCCACCACAATCCACATGAGTCATGGCATCTATTTGCTAACTCTACTCTGCTTCTATTTGGAGGGGGAGGAGAGAACAATACAACCTCCTTGCTTAAGACAATTCATCTGAATTTTCGAAGGACGATTCTAGGGCAGGGATGGGCAATTATTTTGAGCACAGGGCCACCGATTGAGTTCTGGCAAGCCATCGAGGGCCGCATAACAGGCAGCCAGGGCAGATAAATACAGTAAAAGCTCTGTTAACAGGCATCCATGAGAATTGGGGGGTGCTGGGTAATCAAATATGCCAGTTATCTGAGAGGTATTTTGTTCAAAAAAGAAACTAAGCCTTCATTTTAAACTGTGATATAATAACTTTCAATATGACATTTTAACTATGATATAACAACTTTTAATATTTTAACTACATTAAACTTAAAATATTTTAACTATGATATAAGGAATAATAAAGAAAACAGTATACTGTACTATTACTGCCTCTCAGCTGCTTCTGAAAGCTCTGCTTTGGAGTGTGCCTCTTCTTGAGGCTCATCAACATCAATATCTGATTCTTGACACAAGCTGCAGAAGCTCTTTGAAGCAACCTGCGAATGTCTGCCTGCCTGCAAGTCAGTTGCATTTTTTTTCAGGAAATTGTTGTGAACAACATGAAGTTGCATCACTTCCTGAGCAGAATAAGAAGACTGCTGCTCAGCAAATCTCACAAATGCTTCCAGACATTGTGCAGCAGTAGCCCAAGCCACTTTAGTATCTTCACTGTGGTTGTCTTCTTCTGGGTCTTGTTCAGGTGCAGTAGATCTATCAGGATGCACAACCTTTTCTATAATTTCAGCATCAGTAAGGGTTTGTGCAGCATCAAGGTCTTGATCAATGTTCACCCACTCTTCAAGTTCAGTATCTTTGAGTTTAGTGAGTGGGTTAGTGGGGTCAGCATTTTGAAGGACATCAAGAATCTCTTTTAATGATTCTTTTTTATGTCTCACATTGAAACCTGCAAATTCTTCATCAGAAGATCACTATGCAAACATCACTGCTGCCCACAATTTTCTCCAAGCCTTCCTTAAAGCTGTATCCTTCACAGCACACCAGGCACATGCCACATTGAAAATTGCATCCTTAATGGTATACTGTGACTGAAATTCTTGGAGACTGCCTTCATAGTTGAGTAGCTTCCTCATAAAATCCCTTCTGTAGACGGATTTCAGGTTTCCGATAATCCCCGGATCCATAGGCTGTATGGCTGAGGTGACATTTGCAGGCAGGAAGATGGTAAAAATATTTCCAGATACTAACTCTGCTTCAGGAGGGTGAGCTCGACAGTTATATAAAATAAGAATAACTTTTGTGTCTTCTGGCTTTCCAAGTTTCTTCAGATGCTCTTTCACTGCTGGTACAAAGACACGGTAAAACCAGTACAAAAATATTTCCTTGTCCATCCATTCATTAGGTTGGTGCCTTGTACTCAACATGTAGATACCCTTGAAAGCTCTTGGTCACCTGAATTTTCCAACCACTAGCAACTTGATTTTGTGTGTGCCTGCTGCATTTGCGCACATAAGTACAGTCAGGTGGTCCTTACTCTGCTTAAAACCAGCTGCACCAACCTCACCTGTACCAGTCAGGGTAGAAGCTGGCAAACAATGCCAAAAAAGGCCAGTTTTCATCAGCGTTGTAGAGCTGCTCTGGGGATACGTCATACTCCACAACCAATTTCTGGAAAAATCCACAATATTTTTCAGTAGCCTCATGATCAGCAGATTTTTTTTTCTTCAGACACATCAAGCCTTCTGATACCATGGCGAAGTTTGAAGCAAGACAACCATCCATCTGAAAAAACACAGGCCTCGGTCATTCCCATTTGTTGATAGAAGTCTTTTGCTTTTTTGATCAGCACTGGGCCAGAAATTGAAGCTCCCTCTGAATGTTTTAAGGTAAACCATTCATACAATATCTTGTCTAATTGTTCCAGTTTTGGTTTGTGCAGAGTATGGCATTGCTCAATGAATTTACTTGTCTCAGAATTCATCACGCACTGGAGTAACTCTGCTCTCTGTGCCTTGATGTCATAGATGAGCTGACCCTGAATTCCTGCATCAACTTGTTCCTGTTTTCTCCTTTTTTCAGGCACTTAATTATGTCCAATTTCTGGATAATCGTCAAAACAACATGCTCTCGCTTCTGTCCTCTGGTTGTTGATGGAGTATTGGTAGCCATAGTTGCAGGATGGGCGAGATATTCAGCAATATTGTGCACAGGCACAAGCTCAACGCGATCACAATGGCGGATGAGACTGCCGCTAGGGACACCACTCAGCTGCATCCCGAACAGCAAGACGGTGTCTGTGACAGATGCCAATTAATAGAGAATTCTGGATGATAAAGTGCCAGATAACGCATCTTTTACTGTATTAATTTTCTAAATTTTTCGGGGCCCCACGGGCCAAATAGAATGACCTGGCAGGCCACATCTGGCCTGCAGGCCACATTTTTCCCACCCCTGTTCTAGGGGAAAGGGTGCATGCTATATGCAAGTAAATATGGTACATAATAAGAAACAGATTCCAATGAAGTGTTAAAAATCCTGGTTTATAGAGGGTTTTAATTAACATATTTAAGCATGCACTATAGTAATATGCTGTTGCAGACACAGATGAGTAGCAGGCACAGATGAATACCTCAGCTGCTAAAATTGACAAAATAAGGTACTTTGACAGAATCCTGGTGGCAAACCCCATTTTTATTCCTGTATTACTTGGGAAGCCAGTTTTTCCTTGCCAGTGCCGACCCGGTTCTGCCCAGGTGGGGTCCTGAAGCACTGTGTCAACTCAGGCACAGCACTAGCAGGCCAGGCGGGCCCCAGGTCAACCCTGGCCTGGGCCCACAGCTTCTCCAGCACCAGGTCAACCCGGTTGTAGCCAAGCAGCTCCTGCAGCACGTCAACCCAGGCACAGCACCAGGTCTGTAAAAATACTGCCCAGTGTTCGGCTTGTGTTTGCTTCTGTTTCTCTTTGTGCAGGATTGGGGTTCAACTTGTTACTGCTTGATAAAGATGTGTTACTAACAAGTTATTAACTCAATAAAAGTAAATCTTCTTGAAGATTATTCTCAAAAATGCCCATATTTTGTTGCTTTGATTAGTTTCCACTCTGGCTGATATCTTTTCCACATTTGATCTGTCGACTTGTGTTATGCTTCTTTCATTCATTGAGAAGTGAGTAGAAGCAAAAGTGTTTATTTTAGTCGAGTGTTTGGTATTATTTCATTCTTGCTTTTATATTGTTTTTATTTTGGATTTTAAACCACATTTCCAGACCCATTTCATTGTCACTTCCTGCAACTTCAAAGATCACATGACATCACTTCCTGATGTGCTACCACTTCCTATGAGGTCTTTGAATATGGCTTGCCGGCCCACTGCGTGATAAAAAGTTTGTGATCCAGCCCCACATTCAAAAAGGTTGGACACCCCTGGTATAAAACCACTACAGAAAGCAGCAGCAGGATTTGAATGAATGTAGAACTGGAAGGGAGACGTAGTTTCTATTTCTTGCTCTGCCAATAACCTGTTGTGACCGCAGCAAAGTCCCATTCCCATCATTAGTCTCTCTTGCCAATTTTATTTACAGTATTTTTTCACATACAGCATACCCACCCAGGAATAAGATAGGCAAATTAGTTTTTGAGCAGCAGAATGAAGAAAACTATCTTTTCTTGTAGTAAGTAACTCAATAATAACAGCAGGTAAGGAGCCAAGCTTGCTCATTGCTCAGCAGTTGCAATATGGAACATCTAAAGTACAAAAAGACTGTTTAAACAGTAAAACTGAGTTTAGTAATTACTCTGTATAAATGTGCTATTAAAACTGTCATTTTTCAATACAGAGCAACAGCATGTTTTGTTCTAAAACTTCTGAGGGACATAATGGATATATTTATCCATCCTGAACTCTTAATTCCTTTTAACCACATTCCACCCTTTCTGTATTATTTTAATCTATTCTTTTCTCATGATGGACCATCTTATGTTTGAATGCTCCAGACCAGAAAGTCCACAATGACAGTAGTAATATGAATAAAACTGCCTTTTTTTTAAACTTGTCACTACACTTTATGTCTATTTTAATCCAGGCAGAAGGCAGGGGTACCTTATAGACTAATGAAAGATGTGTAAGCTTTCATGATCACTCTGCTCATTTGAATACAGTAACATCTATTACAGCCTTAAACACTGATGCAGTTTAATTTGGTAGCACAGATTTGTTTCCCTCCTGGTTGTGTTTGTTTGTTTGCTTAACCTAAACACTGTAGCTAAAGTAAATATAAAAAATAATTACAAAATATACTAGAGACCAATCTCACTACCTGACCTGCCAGACCAAGACATCATTCATTGGTTATAAACACAGATCCCATTACCAAAACAGTCTAAAGATCAGTTTATAGGAAATCTGCTATTTCTCAAAATACAGAAGCAATTTGTCAATGTGAAAGAAATATGGAACATAAATATTAGAGGCTTAGGTAGATATTGGCAGGTCTTTTCTAAGAACTGGGACTGTGAATGCTGCACAATTTCTTTCAGCAAAGTTACAAGATAAATGGAAGTATGGTTCAGCTGTTTCCATGCTATAATCATCAAGACTTTGAATTCAGAAACCCGAATTCAGATCTCAGAGAAACTTCCTGCATTTTTCCTGCATTTGTGCAGAGGGGTGGATCAGATAACCCTTGAGCTTCCTTACAACTCCATGATTCTATAAATACAGGTCTTCAAGAGAAAAAGAGAGCCTTACAACAAATACCAAGCCAGCGCCCACCAAATTACCCTGGCACAAAAACTTGAGACTAACCATAGTCGGCTACTTTTTTGTAGAACATTTACATTCAGTGAACACATTTTTTATTGTTTTTGAAATAACGAGCAGAACAATAATTGGAGCTGCTAAAAGAACTGTGACATTCCTTCATCAAAAAAAAAAAAAATCAATAAGGAAGCAATGGAACTATGCAAGATTATTTTAGTGAAACAAGTGAAGCTAGAAATAGTCTGTTTTCCCCTGCTGCTTGTAAACAGCTTAGAAAATAACCAATTCTGTGCTACTCACTCATCATTAATATGGATAAGATCAGAACGAACTTTGTATCTGCAAAAACTGAAGTGACAATTTGGTTCAGAGAAAATTAAGAAAAAGAAAGTAAAAAAGACTAAGGGGTAAACTGTTATTTAATTTGCATTTTGTCTACAAACTTCCTTCCTTCCTGTCTAGATTTTTATGCCACACCCATCACCATGATATGCAAGCATGTTACTGTTTAGGTTTCTTTTTCCCTTCCCAAACAGTTTAATATTCCCAGTGTCTCTAAATGAAGACAAGCTGGCAAAGGACTAAACCAGACAAGACTCAGGAAGAGCAAAGCATTTAAAAAACAAACAAAAATAAAAAAGCTTCTTCCTATACAGCCTTCCCTACTGTCAAGGAAGTGAGTCTGCACTTTGGGTGCCTCTGCACTACAAAACACCATAACAGCAAAAAAACATTCAATTCCATCTTCAGCTGACCAAAAGATAGCACTAGATCCAATGCAACACAGTAATCCACACATTTATGGCTTGATCTTGCAACAGCAGTTCTGCCCGTAAACCAAAAGCCTGCCAGGCACAAAACCATGTAGGTGAAATTAGGCGGTACTTCAAGCTTGAACTAGCTGGCTTCCGTGATATGAAAATTGAGTGCTCCAGAGTTTGAGCTAGCTATGCTGTAGGGATGTAACAGCTTGAGTAACAACGATTCATCATCCAGTAATCGAATCATTGTCTTAATTCAAATACGGTCTTGCTAAATGGTCACTGTTCTTGCTCAAGCTAAGCTAGTTCAAGTACTGGAACTTGTGGCCTAACTTGAACTAACTGTTGCCATGAAGACACGATTTGCATTTAGGAAAGGAGCCGCGGCCGACAGATCCAGATGCCCATCTGTTTAGCTGCACTAATCACTTCGAAACGTCACCTCAAGGCTTCCCTCTCTGCACTTACATTCCAATTAATGTTTCAGGGACTCTTCCCAGCAGTCAAAGACCTTCATAGAATAGCCCAAGCTAAGAGATCCCCAGTGATCCTGGCTTTCCCTGATAAAAAAAACTGCAAATTCTCTAATAAATCCCCCAAGATCTGTGATTAAAATTAAAGGCCCCCCACAGCTCCCCCAGCCCTGCTGGTGTCCCTCACTCCCCACCCACAGCCCCCTGGCCCCACTC
>NW_017728886.1:180487950-180498372 GCF_001723895.1 Crocodylus porosus | reverse complement strand
CCCCTGCTCCCCAGCCCTCAGCTGCCAGGGATATGGACCCCGGTCTGCAGCCACCTGCCCGCTCTCCCCCTGCAGGCTCAGGCACAGGTGGGGGAATCTTCCCACCCCCACACACACCCCTGGGAGGCAGGGATGATCCGCACCCCACAGATCTGTATGTGCAGCAGGCACAGGCTATACAGGCTGCTTCCCTCCCCCGGGGCTTCCACAACCCAGTGGGCTCCACCCAGCATGACAGGGAACAGCGGAGCTGCACAGAGAAGCTGCTCGCTGCTGCTCGCTCCGCACTGCCCTAGCAACACACCTCCTGCACATGACAGCAGTGGCTGCAGTAACAGCAGCAGCGCCGGGTTGCACCCCTCAAAGCAGCAGCATGCACAGGGAGCACATCGCCAGGGCAGCACAGACCTCACAGTGGAAAGGAGATCCCTGCACAGCTCTGCTGTTCCCTGCTGTGCCAGGTCATGCCTGCTGGGCTGCAGAGGCTCCAGGGCAAGAAAACAGGGCAAGAGCCTGAGTGTGGCAGCCCAAGCCCACCCCACACACAGATCTGGGGTGCGTGGGGCCCACCTGCCCCTTGGGAGTGCACGCAGTAGGGATCCAGCCCCAGCTCCGCTGGAGGAGACACCTGCAGCCCTATCCTGATCCTCACTGGGGTGCTGCAGCTGCACATTGCAGCCCTGGGCCCCAAGCACCGCCAGACTGTGCAGCAACCCCAACTCCGCCCAGCTCTCTCCCTCCCTACGGAGCCTCAATCACCCTCTCCCCCCTGCTTACCTACTGAAGCTGCTCTCTCGGCTGCTTGAGTCCATGTGCATGCACATTGTGCCCCCTTTCTGACCACCGTCCTCCCATTCCTCCCAGCTCCCTGCAGGCTGGAACTCTGCCAGCCTGCAGGGAGCTCATTGCAAAATCCATTGGTTTCTCAGGTAAAACAAGAAATCCACGTTTGTCTCCGGTAAAAGGTAAAAATGAGTGGTTTACTCTGTTTTTCTGTGGGAAATCTCCCCGATTCTTGGAGATCACTCCTCCCTTGGGACTGGGACAATGAAAACCTACAAAAGATTACATATAGTCTTTTTGAGAGGGTAGAAGGGTGGGGGTAGAGAGGAAGTAAGAGGGCAAGACGGACCACAATAGGAGGAGACTCACAAATGCAGGAACTGCCACTGAAGCCAGAACTAGCCCAAGAGAATTCATAATTATGGAAGATAAAGATGACCACCAATATAACCATTTTCTGAATTAAAAATGCAGAACGTAGTCCTTTGATCTAGTTCTGCCTCAGCCAAATTCTTTACATACACACATGCACGCAGGCTACAAACTAATCCAGTTATTTCCCTTAGAGGCTGGGGAGGAAACAAGAGATAACTTTTAAATACTTAGGGGATACACATGCAAAGTAGGGTGACAGAGGCCTTTATTGATATGTTTACCAGGGAGCACACTCATATTACCCAATAACTTTTATCCCAAACAATTTGAAATATCCTCTCTGTAGAATGGCACTGGTAAAAGCAGACTTAAGCATTGCACGGAAGGTCTTAACTTGCATTACAGTGAATATGTATCACTATTTCCTTATTTTAAAATTTATTTCACACAATCCAAAGTAGCTTTAGGCAGCCCTGCTACACCCCGTTCCTTCAGGGGAGAGACTGTGCTGCCACCAGGACTTGCTTCTGCTCCCCAAGAACCAGAATCAGAAAAGCTATCCTATCCCATTCTGCATTGTTACAAACATCCCTTGTTGTTACTGCTACAGCTGCACACAGAAGCCATAGCAACAGAAATCCTGTTCAGAAAAGAGGTGGTTGCTCTTCACTACCCCATATTCTCAATCTCTATTTTCAGTTAGCAGGCAGAAGGCAACTTAGAGAACACTGATGCTGCCCTCTATACCATCCTTCCTCCCCCCACCCTCTTTTTGGACAATAAAGTCTTGCACTTATCTCTCTTTCCTCCATCCTTTCCCCTTTTGGGCATTTTCCCCTCACAGGGAAAGGATTTCCAAGGGGGGTGGGGAGGAGGAGGAAGCAGCAAACAAGATAGAAAGGAAGGAACTGGTGTCCTTAACTCAGAAAAGCAGGAACATGGAGTTAAGAGGTAAACACCACAGATTTGCCTCTAAGAAGTGATGCTTGGGGTCTGGCAGGCACAGCAGGGGGACAGACAGAAAGCCATTTTCCCCTTTGCTCAACTGCTTGGATTGGGCGTGGCAGGGGGAAAAGGAGGGGGGTTGCAGGGAGGAGTGGCAGCAGTGTGAAGTGCCATAGAGGGATACATTGGATCACACATGATCTCTCCCCACCTCAGCTCTTGTTTCTTTGGCTTCAAATAGGTTGACTGAGAAATAAACTAGAAGCAACCTTTTTGAGACAATAAAATAATAGGCATATACAGGAATTATGCCTCTCCGTCCTACTTCCTGGTGGGTCTCCCCATCTCCTAGGAGATTCAGGCATCCCCCTCAGGAAACCAAAGGAGAACTGAAAAATCAGAAGACTTACCATGTTTGCTCCAAGCAAAGTAGCAGGCTTAATAAGTATGCCTTGTTCAGTACGAAAAAACTAAATACAAAAGACATTCCCAACTAGAATCAGTCACACCATGATACTCAGAGAGCTTTTACTCCTTTGTTTTATGCCGACACAATACTACACACATCACTGACAACTTGGTCACAAAAGAGCATGTACAACCAGCAAGGTGCCAAACCACTAGCAACTCAAAAACTTCCTCAATCTTTATTATTCTCATAGGGACTCAGTCCCTATCATTTAAAGCAATGATTTTGAACCAAGGTGCCATAGCACTCTGGGGTGGCATGAGATCCCCTTAAGGGTGTTGCAGGGTGCCACTCAATATGAGCACTGTTAGGTGTGCAAACACCTACATGATTCAAAACAGAGATTTCAAGCAGAACCCAGTGTCAAAAACATTCTGATGTACTGTGATCTTTCAGATCTTCGCAACAGAAGAACTGCTCTATTATTTTTCCACTCAATAAATAAATTAATTAATTAATGCTAAGACCTGGCATTTGCAAGTGGTGCCTGGAGTCTACCGAGGAGGGGTGTCTTGAATCTAAAAAGGTTAAGAAGTACTACTTTACAGCAGTGGTTTTCAACCTGTGGACTGCCAGCTCCTGGGAGTCCTCAGACTATGCCTAAGGGGTCTGCAAAAAGATGACTATGATCAAAAGTATGTAAATACCCACATTTACAATTCAAAGGGGTCTGCACCTCTGTTCAAAAATTCCAAAGGGGTTCACAAACCACTGTTTGAAAAGTTTGAAAACCACTGCTTTAGAGGAACCAGGAGTTAGAACTGCTGCTAAGTGGCGCTTCTAGCGGCCTATAAAAATACTGATTCCTACCTATAGTGAAGTTAACCATGAAACAATATAAATTCCTGACCAATAAACAGCTGCTAAAATCATCATAAGGGTCTTAGTTAACTCTCTCCTTGTAATAAAGATAACAAGCACAGAGAGCAGAATGCAAACACCTGCCCATTATCAACTGCACCAGAGGCAGCAGGCAAGGGTTAACCCGTTGTACTTGTATCATGCCAATTTATACAAGTACCAATTTGTAACCATGCACACTTGGTTACTATGCAACACTATAAGCAAAAGATGGTATCATAGTATTACTGTAATATTACACCTCACTGAACAAGTAATTTTAAAAATCAAAGTTTTTATTTGAATATTTTCTTCTTAAAACTAATTTTGAAGTTGTGGACAATCTTGGAGGCCTAAACTCACTATAGTCTGTTAACAGTTAATACTCAACTAAGAGATGTTTGGTACTGAAGAAAAAGCAAACTACTGAACTGGGGAAGTCATTTGTAAAACACCTGGAACAAAAGGTTTTTTCAGTGATAAACCAGCTTTTTACAGCTGTAGCCTTCTCTGCAGGTGCACAGAGATTTTCTTCACTTCAGTTTAATTCAGTAACTAGTTCATTCAAAACTGAGAAACCAAGTGGGAGTTGAAAAGCTTTAGTTACAGCTTCTTCTACTGAGCTGCGAAACATATGAAAAATAGCAGAATAATATTTGATGATAAAGAGTCCTTTATGATTCACTACTGGTAAGAATACCTTTTCCACAATTTACTTTCCGCACTTTTATTTTTTATTTCTCTACTCTGCTTTACTTAGACAATTAAACTATTCTATTTGGATATCTCACACACAAAGCAAATACAAGTCTAATTATTTCTATTGATTTTTCCCCTTATTATTTTAAGCCATGCCAGTGACTGTGCGGAATGTAGGACTTAAGTCCAAAGATACAGCAATATTCTATTTAACAGATTAAACACATTTGCTCTGGTGCATTCTAAGATTATGAATAAATGCACAACTACACAGGAGTTTTACAAGAGTTAGGAAAAAAATTAAGTAGCTTCTGCTACCACAGGCTAAAAACACAGTTTGCTTGATCAAAGGGCAGCAAACTAACATATGCTGTATTTGAACCGTTTTCAAGAACAGCTAAAACTCCAGTGTGAATAGGGCCCAAAGGTGGCAATTACACTTAACTTGCACTGCTGGGTCACTTGAAACTGAAGCAGAATTAACCTATTTTATACATAACGGCCAGATGACCAGAGGATGGATTCAAGCTGAAACCCTAGAAGTAAAGAACTCTACCATAATACCATTACTTAAAAAAAAAATCTAGTAGAACCTCGTTGAAAAGACATGCAGTCTGTTCACATTAGATAGTTGATGTCACCTTCCCATATCTATCCCACCATTTCAAAATTATGCTTTGGGACTAATCTGTCAGCTATTTACTTAAAATAGATTTTTGAAAAATGTAAAACATTTCAATTATATTTGAAAATATGACAATGTTTTTAATGCCAAAAATCAAGGAATTCAGGGGTGTCAACCATATCAGCTGGAGGAAGAGACTTGCTGCACCCCAATCCTGCAGTGACAGTGTGCGAGTGTGGAGAGGGAGAGACCCTATAGAGATGCAATGAGTGAATGAGGGAGCAGAGTTGAGTATGTGATCCTGTGCCACAGCAGCCAGAGCAGGGGCTCTGCCCCTGGTGGTAGAGTTTCCCATTGCAGCAGCCAGTACCACAATGACAGCCAGGACGGTGACAGCCCCAGAACCACTGGGGGAAAAGCCCTATGGCTGCAATGCCTGGGCTTCTGGCAATGGCAGACAGCACACTGGTGAAAGCTGGTGTGCTGGCATCCTGAGCAGCACTATGGACAGAAAGTCTAACAATATGGCCAGAGCCAGGGCTTTCGGCATATGCCAGTAACCCCGCTTTTGCCGGGGCACAGGCAGTCCCAGCAGCACCACATTAGGCTCTGCTACAGTGGCCAAAGTTCCAGGTCTGGCCATGGTGGCATGGCTTCCCACAGGCAACAAGACGACTCCTGGCTTTTGCCAGGTGTGGGCAGCTCCATCAGCACTGAGGGCAGAAGCAACTAAGATCCAATCACTGACACCTTGAGCAGCATGGAAGGTTCCTTTGGCGGCAGCCCATCATGGTGAGAGCACAGCAGCCCCAGCAGTCAGGGCCCAGAGCCTGGAAAGATGGTGGCACTTCCTGTTGCAGAAGCAAACGCTTTGGCAAGAGCCAGGGATGCAGATATCTCCAGCGACACCATGGGCAGAAGCTCCTTCACATGGCCATGGACCAGATGACCTGGGTCAGCAGGCTGGATCCAGCCCAAAGTCTGACACCCCTACTATATTCCATTCAAACCATTTAAATTTAAAAAAAGAGTACACAGCTGCAGAGCAGCACATAAGCAGTGAGGAGCAAAGCCAGCAGCATGGAGTGTTGCATGCAGCTGCTAAGTCTGCTGTGGTGGAAAGGGAATGGAGCGGGGAGGGAAGAGGGGTGTGGGAGGCAGATCAAGGCCCCCACGGTGAGGGAGGGTGGGGGTGTTGGGGCTGGAGTAGGGGCTGAGGCAAGAGCTGCCCAGCTGGGGCCAAAGCAGGCACAGGACGGAGGTGCAACTTGTGGGTGGCTTGGGGGCAGCTCCCACCACTGCGCACAACTCATCCAGTGCTCATCTAGCAGCTTCTGCCACTGCTGATCCAGGAGGGCACGGGAGGGGGAGCCCCCAGACCTGCATGGGGTGGGGTGGGCTGGGGTCAGGCAGATCAGAGGCACACGCCCCTCCTGCCCTCCAGGGACAGCAGTGGGAGCCACCCCCCCGCTTCCCGCACCTACCCTGGCCCTGGCCTGCAGCTGCAGCCCACCCTGCACAGATCCAGGGGGTACACACTCCCCCCTCAACCCCAGATAAGCTGCTTGCAGCTGTCCTGCAACCTGCCCCGGCTGGTCAATGCCTTGCCTCTGCCCCAGCCCCATTCCCCCCCTCCTCCACACCAGATTTACCAGCTAGACGCAGTTCTTCAAGCTGAAGAGCTGTGTATTGGAAATCAGATCAGTATTGGCTAATTGCCTCCTTAAAAACCTGCTATCAGTATCAGCCCCCAAAATCTCCATCAGTGCATCCCTAGTAGATCATTTGGATTCAAACAGAATCTACTGAATATTGCATGACATTTAGGCAGTCACCTTCCCCTTTAAAAAAATAAAGTGCTTTAGAAAGTAAAGCCAGTTCTCAGCTACATTTCACAACTTCTTCCTTTTCACTGAGAACATATTTGTCAGCATTGTAAGCAGGGGTTGAAATTTGGTTGTTTTTCTGTAATTAGTCTAATATCAAAGGATCATTCAAACACTGGGTCATTGTTTCCAAGACAATACACAGTCAACTGATCTTATTTCAAATATATTTTTTAGACACACATAACACAAGTACATCCAATTATACCAAAGTTCCTAAAACTATGCCTGCACTACAAGAAATAATACATAAACAGTTGCACTGTCTGTCCCTGCAAAAATTCAGGTTAACTGCAAGACCATATTTGACAGAATTACATGTATGAGTATATTCAAAAGGCTTTATAACCAAGAATGTTCCAATACGTTCTAAGATTTTTTTAAAACTTCCCAGAGCCCATTCCCAAGCCTGCTGCTGGAAACAGGCTTTCACGCAGTTGAAAAATAAGAGCTTTAAGGTCATTTAATCTAATTCCGCAACAATACAGAACTGTTCCCTGCATTAAGTTTTAGTCTGCTTTCTGTCCAGTTCCTTACCTTTTCTAAAAAATAAGTGTGTGTGTGTTGAATTGTTCATTCTTATTTAATTTATAAAAAGCTTCCCTCTCTTCCGGTAAGGTCCTTTAAAATCCTTCACCTGCTTCTTTCATAATTCTGGCCTAGGGCAGCACTCATCTAATCTTCACAGCCTACAACCAAGTATGTAGATGACTTTGGAAAGGAAAAAAATTATAGTAAAAATCATAATGTTCCATCTATTTTTGGGAGACTAAAAACAAAGAATCAGACTGTGTTTGCAGGGCGGCTATAACATATGTATGTTCCATCAGTAATCTCCTTTATTCATGTTTTGTCTTTTACATTCAAGGAAAATATTATGAGGCAGACCAAGAGAAATCTTTGCCCATTCATATAGAGCTCTTACACAAATTAAAGATATGCTATCAATCTGAAATCTGGTCAGACTGAATGAAAAGAAGCCTTACAAGAGATAACTCTCTCTCATGCTAGTCCACAATGAAACATCCAAAAACAGGATACAAGGCAGAAATACTGGATCACTATCACTGAAGTGGAGGAATGTTACTTAAAAGTGTTTGAATTTTGACTAATTTAACAGACGAATTGCTATTAGTCTTAGATCCTTAAAGACTATTTTCAACCAAATTAAAGCCACAATTCTACAATCTGCTTACAGGGAGACACCCCTTCTACCTGTCAATGGCTGGAAACAGACATCCTCTTTGGAGCACAATCAGCTGTGCTATGACGTATCGCAGCACAGCTAATCCACTTCAGAGACATCTAACAGACATCGTCAGACCTGTTGTTCTCCACAGTCCATATCCTGCCACTCCCAGGGCTTCAAGGACCCAATCCTGGAGGAAACAGGCACTGAGTTCGGGTATGCATCTACAAGGGGGGAAACCCCAACTTGTAAATGTGCCCCCATGTTGGGATGCAGGGGAGCCCTTCAGAAGGGGAATCCCCCAGCTTGTGCCTGCAAAGCATGGTGGGGAGAATTCCCCCTGGTGTTCCCTCTTCTAGTTGCAGGTAGCACCCCAACCCAGGAGCAGTAACAAGAAAAAGCACCGGGCACCAGGGCCATGTGCAAGAAGAGGGCAAAACTCCTAGAAATTCCCCTCTCCACATCTGCAGAGCTGGGGGCATAATACCCCCACTGTAATGGGCAGGTGGGAGAAGCCCTCCACACTTGCAGACGTGCACCAGAGGTTATTCTGCCAGCCCGCAGTCTCCTGCCATAAGTAAACAGATGTCACGCAAAAGGCAGCACAAATTGTTAGTACCGTTACTGCTGCCACAAAATGTAAGCACTTTTGGCCCAACAAAAGGCTATGAGGTCTGTTCACTCAGCTGTTGTACCTCCATAAAGAATTTAATTGCAGCACATAGGTAGCAAACAGACACTGACTATCAGTCTCCAGACAGGAGCACAGGCATGCCTCAGCAGAGTGCAGGACTGATGTCTAAAACATAAACCACATAAAAGAACCATGTTTCTTCATCCCTACCTTATCGTTAGCATTTGATATCACCTTTGTTCCGTTTACAGCTCTCCTCTAGAGCCAGAATTTCAGAATACTTATTTATACAATGAGGTACTTTCTGTCTCATCTAGCACCACAAAATACCAGTCACTGCACAGAGTTTCTTTACCTAAAACGAACACCCTTTCCGTTGCTAATAGAGTTCTACATCTATCTTTTTACTATATTACCACAATGCCAGATTCATTCTCCCTCATTGCAAGCATTTTCATTAACAAAAAAGAAAGCGATTTAAAGGGGGAAAAAAACCCTTCAGGCAGAAAAAAGAACACATCTTGGATGAGGTCACAGACACAACAGGCTCTCCTAGGGTTTCTTCTTGCTTGCTCCCTAGATCCTTTCCTAGGGTTTCTTCTTGCTTGCTCCCTAGATCCTTTACACAAAGGTCCTCAGTTTCTGAATGGGGTCAGTCCTCTGCAAGTCTTAGCCTCATCCTAATCTCACCATGTCCTCATGCTCACGTCAGGCTGTTTACAGAGAACTGAATAACACAGTTATCCTGGGCAAGTGCATGGGAAACAGCCTACAGCTTCCTTAGAGTTCAAGAGCCCAAGGAGCCTCATGTAACCAGCATAACCCACGTGGCCAGCTGGTGAACCCCACACACCCCAGCCTCCTGCAGGGCAAGAAAGCGGGTGGCCAGCCACACCCACACAAACGGAGAGGGAAGTGCGGGACATACACCCACGCGCACATACAGGGAGGGGTGTAGAGGACACGTGTACGTGAACACACACGCAGAAGTGTAGGGGACACGCGCACATGCACGCACACGCACAGAGGTGTAGGGGACACGCGCACATGCAGAAAGAGACACAGGGTACACGCACACACGCAGAGAGGGGTGTAGAGGGCACGCACGCACACACAGAGGCGTAGGGGATGCACACACAAAGAGAGGGGCGTAGGGGATGTGTACACATGGGGGGGCATAAGGGACACACGCACACAAGGGGAGGCATGGGGACAGGGAGGCAGCTTCGGATGTACATACAGATATACACACACAGATGGGGAGCAGTTTAAGACACGGGCACACAGAGCAGCTCAGGACAGGCAGGGAGCAGCGCAGGACATGGACACGTACCACAAGCTGAAGAGCGACACCCGCGCCTGCTGCTTCGCCAGGGTCTAGCCCTGCCCCGCCTCGCTTGACACCTTCCCACCCGCACTCACCCACCTCCGCCCCTCGCGCTTCCTCCGCGGCCACCCGCGCCCCGCGCTTCCGGCCCACCCTCCCGCGGCTGTGTGCGCGCCTGCGTGCGTGCGCGCGGGGCGGGGCTGGGGCCGGAGTAGCGCCCGGGCCGTACTCACATGCCTCTACCTCCTCCTGCGCGTCCTCCTGCAGCAGCGACAGATCTGCGGAAAGACGCGCACAATGTAGTGCCCGCCCGCGCTGCCCCCCTCCTCCTTGGCGCCGCCCCGCCCGGCCCCACAGCGCTCCTGGCGCTCCGAGGGGGGAGGGGGCCGGCACCTACCCGCCATCTTGCTGCGGCCCCCGCGGGGCTCCGGCTGCCTCTGAGCAGCCGCGGCGGCGGCGGCACGGGGGGAGGGGCGGCCTTGCGAGCCTGCAGCTCTGCCTCCAACTCGGGGCTCGGGCGGCGCCGGCGGGTGTCCCCGAGAGAGCCCCGCGCGCAGCGAGCGGCAGGGAGGGAGGGAAGGAGCGAGGGGGCTGGGCCGGACACGCTGCCCCCGCCTCCGCCTGGGAGCGGCGCACGGCGCTGCCGGGCC
>NW_017728886.1:180435378-180487761 GCF_001723895.1 Crocodylus porosus | reverse complement strand
TATGTATATGTATATGTGCATATATACGGTGTTTCATTTTTTCACATAAAGTGATATATAAAATATATATAGTGTATATCACATATATTACGTATCACATCTTTCCATGATTAAAATTAAATAGCACTAATACACACGCATACTTATTAGCGCAGTTTCATTTTAATCACAGAAAAATGTGATATATAATGTGATATGTCTAATATATACATATTATATATGTGGTGTTTCATTTTTATCATAGAAAAATGTGATAATATGATGTGATATAGATATAAGTGGTATTTCATTTTAATCGTGGAAAAATGTGGATTTTGGATTACTTTTTTGAGTCAGAAAATTTGGGATTTTTTTTTAAATGAGAGAAAACCAGGATCCCTGGTGATGAGGCTGAAGCTAGTTGGTTCTAGGGAACCAGCTTCCCATCTCATCTCAAGACACAGGGTTTGGGGGGAGGTGACTTAAATGGACTCACTAAGCCGAGCAAAGCGGCCCTGTGGGTTTGCAGCGCGCTTACACCATGCTCCCAGGTGGATCCCGCCATTGTGATGTCACTCCCTGAGAAGCCAGCTCCCAGAGGTGATGGTTCCAAGGCTGGTGTCACCGTGCCATAGGGTGGGGCGGTTTTTTAGATGCTAGGGTCAGACCCCCGCCTAGGTCCAACCTGACATTTTAAACAAATATATTTTTGAACAGGGATAGCTGAGATTTTTCTGGATGGGCTGATGACCTCAGGTGTCTCAAAATATCTACAGACCTGCTGACTGGTTGTGTGGATAGAGTTTGGGAGTTGTGGCCTTTCGAAGTCTGAAATTGCTGGAAAGGGCAAATTTACACAAAAGTCACCAGCTACCTCAGAAGGAGAATCCCCCATCCTGATCCACCAAGAGATCCCTGAGAAGACATTTTCAAATAGGACAAACCAGACAAGCCACCGTCTTTAAAACCAGAAGGAAGGAAAAATCCATTTGGTTGGCTGCTGGCATGTTGGCTTCAAAACACAGATTGCGTGCTTACAATGGCTGTTGCCACGACTCTTGATTGTGTAATGTCTAATGTCATGTAATGCCACCACACCAGCCAAAATATCCTTACTATTTTTGCCCACCTGGCTGGCCACGGAGGGTTAGTAGGCCAGCAACACTGATACGCCGATAACAGCTGGCCAACACCCCACCTGTCAACCCAAGCTGGCAAAGCTGAGAGGGCCACCAGGTCACGTCTTCAACCACTTGGCTGACTTATTCCCCTCTCCCCATAATCTAGAGCTTCTGGTGCCAGTTTAAAAGCCACCTTGAAATGTCTTCAGTGCCTTTCCACTTCAGAGCAATTTGGGCTTGTGGGATTGCAGAAGCCCAGTGTCTAAACTGGTGGCTCTCAACTCTTTATAGTCTTGATGTCCCCCTCAGAAAATGCCAGCTCTTAGTTTTCACTTGTTTTTTGACTGCAGAAAAACAATAAACCTATTTTTCTGTTGCAAAGGACTCAGAAAGCCCATAGCAGGTTGGAATGGGTTTAACACTGTGGATTCCTATTTGAAATCTCTGGGTTTATCTTGTGAATTGTGTTTGTGCACCTAACAGAAGTAGTAACATTGTGTAGTACCCATGAAAGGATATCAAGGCATGCCATTGTACCCTGACTGAGAATCACCGGTATAATATCTAAACAACTTTTAATTCAAAAGGTTAAGAAGAGATTGGTTACCAAGTATGTCATGCCTGAGGCTTATTTCTGAACCTTTTTCCAACCCATTACAAAAGTGTAATAAAGTATACCAAAACACTATGCATCCATTACCTTTTTATAATTCTTATAAAATTAATTTGTGTGTTTTAATATAAGCGTCTATAATTTGGAAATGCAGTAAGAGCATTTGCTTGCAAAATTGGGCATTAGTAGCGTTTATTTTTTAATCATGGCATTTTTATGTCACTTTGGGGGGAAGTAGTCTACAGGGTATTTAGGAAATTTAATTTTTCTATAACGTATGTTTAAACAGGGGAGCTGCTATTTATCCAAGGAAACAATGTAGAACGATTAGTTTGAGAGATTTTTAATATAGACTTATGTGTTTTCCTGACTTTGGTACTCCTGTTAAGAGTACTGTTTTTGTTGCTATGTTCTGGATATACAATAAAATGGGATGTTTTTACCTTGCAAAGTTAATTACATTTTCAGTTTTTTTGGAACAAGTTACTTAAATAGGTATATGGCTCCTCATGTGCAACCAGTGGTAGATGTATTATTTATAGCCACTGTAACAAATTTACGCAAATAAGAAGGCAGGTAAGTGGGATATGATGTTGGTCTACATACCTTTTGCCTATTGGAAGTCCATGGGGTTTGCTGCATTTGACCTTTCGTATAGCTGGAAGATCAAGGGCCCTCTTGAGTTTGTCCATGACTCCTGAGAGGGTAACATGGAGACAGGGGGAACCAACCACAAAATTTGTCCAAAGATTCTGGATGATTTAAGAGCTATGATGGATTTGATGCATCAGAATCTGGCTGGAACCAAAGAGAATCAAAGGTCAGAGGGGGCCTTGGTTCCATATTATCACCAGGGAAGTGCCACAAAATACAGAATTCATGGGAAGCAACCTTTTGAAATTGTAGAAAAGCAGAATGATATGACTTAGCATGGAAAAGCCTTGGAGGGTGTTCCCAAAATTACAGCAATTCATTTTGGGGGCACTGCTTTCTCACATAATTCCCCCCCAAATTGGATCAGTGTAGATTTGGGTACCCCATGACAGCCTGTCACAACAGTGTCCACTTCTGTAAATGAAAATACTGAAGCAAGATTTTTGGTTATACAGTAACACATGAGGAAGAGAGGAGGGAAAAAACTCATTTTTATCTGGAAATGTGCCACCATATGCTGCCAGCGTCTGCCTCCTGAATATGGATGTCCAGATGGCTGTATTTCTAAACTTTCTGGCTGTGATGAATGGGGATGTCAGTCTAGATCTTCAGTCTTTCAAGGCCTGATCCAGAGTCCACTTAAATATCTGATAACACTTCCACTGATCTCAGTGGGCTCTGGCTCCAAATAAGGAAAGAAACAGAAAACTTAAAGTGTATGACACACAAAATGGGTCTTGAGATATGTGATGAATTGCCAGTTTCAAAGATATTACTGCTACAGAATACCGTCCAGGGGGTGATTGCTTGGGACCACCTGGGCTTTGTGTGGTCTCAGAATGTATCCCAAAACCAGACCAGGTGTGGCCTCTAAAGCATGCAGGGAGTCCCGTTTCTCTCCCATTCTGAGAGACTCACACTGACTTTGTTCCTCACCCTCCCATTTATTTCCATAACCCTGACTCAGGAACCTAGCTCCTGAGAGAGGTGACTTTACCTCTTGTTGGGCAGACCAAATACAACCCAAAGTTTATTTCTCTGTCTTCCCCTAGATATCTGTAATCCCCACCTTTGTTAAAATGTCAACAAAGCTATTTGAGTCTCTATAGAAGTATGCGATGGATCTGTCTTCTTTCATGTAAACCAAAAACTCCAGCTTCACTGTCTCTATACCCATTCCCCCTGCCTCCCGACCCCCATCCGTCTCCCCTATGTTAGCTACAAGGAAACAGAGGCATGCAACACTGTTACAATAAGAATACAGTTAACATAGAAATATTACAACGAACACCATAGTCCATCACAATTGCCAATTTAAAAAAAAGTTACCAAGACTTTGAAATCAAAATAATATTAAAAAAAAGAAGCAAGAGACATTTCCTAATACTAGATTAAAAGATTTCAAAGAGATGTTAAGCGCTCAACAACAAATCATTTAACCAGTGGTGTAGTGGGACCACACATGCCTGGGGCTGCCAGGACACATGGGACTATGAAAACATTCAAATAGATTTTATACTAAAATTTGAATGATCTTTCTTTCTCCACTCCCAAATACAAGAAATGCAAAACCATAAAAATAACTAACTTGGGGCTTGATTTCATCAGAAAGTACCATAAATCTATGGAAGACTATGTAATTATGTTGAAAAGCCAAGGGTATAAATTAGAAGACAAGAATGGAAAGCACTTGACATGGTGTTTCATACATGAAGAAAATGAGTGTATGGTATCTAGGGGTATAGGTTGTAGTTGTGTTGGCAGAGCTATCCCTGGGAGGGATGAATTGGGGCCACCGCCACAGACCCTGTGCTTTGGGGGGCCCTGCAGTCAGTGCAGTATAGGCCCTGCTGCGGCCACCACACACTGCCACTGGTAAATGCTGCTGGCTCCAGCTGCTCGTCACCCCACCTCTGGTCCCCACACAGGCTGATATGCCCCAGGCCCTGCATATCCCTAGGTATGGCTCTGCCTGTTGGTCTCAGTTCTAATCCTCTCAGTCATTGGTAATGCGTTGGGTATACATGCAGGTGCACATGCACCCCCTGAGATTGGCGGTGCACCCCCTGCAAAAAGCACTGCCAGCAGCGCATGCTGGCAGTCGCTGCTCACTACCTCCCCTCACCACCAACACCACTGGCAGCATCTGTGGGCGATCCCCGATCATTGCTGGCCACTGCCAACACTTCTGGTGGCATCTGTGGGTGATTGCCAACCACTGGTTGGCACTCCCCCCCCACTGCCAACAGTGCCATGGGCACTTGTGGGAGCTTGCCTCTCGCTGCTGCCATGCTCCTGCTGCTGACAGCACCACTGCCATCTGCAGGAACTTGCCATGCTGTGCCAGCCTCTGGAGCCACGTGGCATTCATGCTGTCAGTACTCTCATAGCTCTCAGTTTTAATCCTCAAAGGGAATTTACAAAACACCTTTCAAAGACACACCTACGAACTTCACTTCATCAACCTACTGGATACAAAAAATCATGTACTAAATATAGACATTGGATTTATGACACATTATAACCTGCCTAACATCTGACTCCCCAGGTAACCTCTCTTCTCTTAATCAACTGTATTCATTCCCTTTCCCATCCCCCCCACCTATCTCTCACCCATGGACTACTTCAATTTGTATTTTTACTGACTGGCTTTCTTGCATGCATACTGGCTTCTGGCTTTTTCACTATTCCCTCCTGGAAGAGCACAGACCAACTGCAGACACTTCCTCAGCCTGACGAAGGGTATTTGTACCCAAAAGCTTGCAAAGAAGATTGTTTCCACCTATTTGAGTTGATCTAATAAAAGATATTGAATTTACCCAAAGAACCTTGTATGGTATCTACTGTCGTGCTAAATTATATATCTCTAGCTGTACAGTGTTACAGGGTTTTATAAAGTACTATGTTGCTCCATGCAGACTAACAAAAATGATAAAAATATGCAATATTTAGCTAGCACTAATCTCAATGGAACCCTGTATCAGGATGTAGCTGAGTTGTAAAATTACCACAACCAAAACTGTGGTAAATCTGAAGGCATGAAACAAAGACAGAGCGGCAACCCCAGATAGTATGTACATGGGAATAGCCAAATAATAATCAGGAAATTCGCAAGCCACCTACCATCGCTCATTCATTACCAAGTAATCAATTCCAATTTCAATCGCTGGGAGCCAGTCTCCCTCTCTCACTTGTCAAATTTTCAAACAAACAGCTGTGTGCCTTCTCCCACACTTGCCCTCCTGTATGCCTCATAAATATTTGCAAAGCTACCTCATTATCCTCCTTAAACATTCTCCATTGCTGTGATGCTTACAAAAATTTGACAAGAGTTAAGTCGCTGGTGCACTGACTTAACTGGTTATCATGCCGACTAATGTCTGCTAATTTTCCTGTACACTTCCATCTGTCTGTCTGTATCCATCTGCTGTCTCTTTTCTTAGACTGAGCTCTTCAGGACAGGAAGCCTGGCTAAGATTCCTATGTTCTGTCATGTAAATAATATCTAATAATAATAATGATAATGGTAATAATAATATAGCTTATACATGGACTGTTGCACCTATTTAGAGGCCCACTGGGATGTGTTAGATTAGTAGTCTGAGAAAAATTCTAATATTCTTGCATTAATTTACTCACAAAAAAAGCTATATTAATGCCTAGTTAAGGTAGCCTTGTGATATCTTATGCCCTTCTGGAATGTCCAGTTCAATAACACACAGCTGAAAACCAGGAAATACAGAGTTAGGGTAAGTACCAGTGTGACTTTAACTGTATGAATTATGCAATACGTACTGAGAATTGCCTGCATGCACTCCAGCCACATTTGTTGTGTTAAGTATAGCTGGATTGATTGGTGGATGGATTATTCGAAGCAGCATGAAAGAGCTCATGTTTGTGATCTAAGGAGATCTGGGAACAGCCTGATGCTTTCAGTAGGTCTGACTCCTGATATATTTATAGGGGTCTACTGAACTTGAGGCAATGGCTGGCCAGTTTCACAGGTAAATGCCTAGGCAGCCACCATTTTCACAAAGGTAATGTGGCAGCCCCTCTCCCCGACACCTCTGATTGGCTGTGAGGGCTATCCCTCATGCAGTCCCACTCCTTGTCGCCAATTGCTGGAGAGGGGTGGGGCCATATGATGGGCAACCCTTGAAGCCAATCAGCAGCAAGGGGTGAGGGTGGCAGCTATCTTAGCATGCTGGGAGTCCACTTTCCCCTTCCCATCCCTGATGAGCTGCACAGCTGGGCCATAGTAACCATGAGGACTGCTGGCTTCCCAGAGGGAGCCAACATTTTTTGGGGGGGGAGGGTAGTTTTTTATTTTTCAGGGAGGCTGCCAAAAGTATGGAGCCTGCCCAAAATTGCAGTTTCTGCAAAAATTGCAAAATTGCAATTTTGGTAGGTCCCTATATATACACTATCAAAGGAAAAGGGTACATTGATCTCTCAAGGTGCATAATCTACTTCCTGGTGGTGTAGAGTTGTCTAGACTGTAGTAGTGATACATAGCAAATTTTTGTCCAGGCAACAGATAGCAGTAAAGTGGGATACAAGAGTGAATTTAATGATGGATTTTAAATGAGATGAGATAGCATATTGTGAGTGAGAATGTAGGGCTTGCAAAAGAGAGTAAAGGGATTATGGAAGTGTGAGGTTATTTCAGAGAGTTGGCTCTAGGTTTGAGTATGCAACTGGTATAGGTAGCTCCCTTTCAGTACAGCTCACTTACCACATGTTTTTGCATAGGAATAAAAAGGCATGTGTTTTGTGGTAAGGTTTTAATGTGCCTTCTTCCCTAAGTGATATGCACTGTCTGCAAAGGCATAATGCAAGCGGGCCCATATATTTTATTGGGCATATTGTGGTGTTGCTCAAAAGGAGGTAGAGCTAAGATTGCATTGGTATGCACTTTAATTCTGTGGCCTGGTTTTTAGAAGTTTGAGTGTTGTTGAATGTGACATCTTGGAAGGAAATAAGACACCAGAGGACTAATAATAATTTAAGTAAGGTCTGAGTACCTTCAGAATTCTCTACTATGCTTCAGGTTACATTACCCCAAAAGAAAATAATAGAAAGCCTGATAGAGGTGGATTTTAGTGACATGCTTAGCTATCTTTTTTCAGATTTCAGTTAGCTGAAGGTCAGATTCAGTGGCTACAGCTTAACTACATTCAACTTCTGTGAATTAACGACTGGCTAAGAATCCCCTTGACTACTCTGTCCAGCCATGCACAATATATTTTATTTAGGGCATACCAGTTAGGGACATGTCTTTGTGGACAGCTAGACTCTTTTTCAAATACTCTTTTCAGTAGATATCAGCAGGATAAATATTGAGTTGTTAAGCCTATTTGGGACATAGAGCAAGGCTTTTATACTCAGGTCTGAGCAAAGAAAGGTTGGTACCATCTGTTACCTTAAGAAATACTAGTATATGTTTTTCTTTTGTTTAGCGGATCTGTATCTCTGGAATCACAGGCTCAAATGACTCCAAATGTGCTTTGTTAACTGTCATCCACACTGCCAAGCATACTATATTTCAAGGCAACTTAAGGAAGCATGTGAATTTTAGAGCATACAGAAATGTTGACTTTTAAACAGTAAGGGAATGTCAATCCCAATTTAACAAAGCAAGCACCCCACTATGATAACGTGACTGCATAAAATGAGCCCTAGACTGGGGTGCTGGGGATAATATTCAACTCTGCCAGTGGCCTGCTAGATGTCCTTGAGCCTGCTAGATGCCAATTCTCTGCCCTCCCTTGCTCTCACCATTTCTAAAAGGGAGATGATGATACGGTCTTTGAAAAACATTTTGAGATCTACTGATGAAAAGTTCTACATAAGAGGTAGTTATTATTATAACATGCAGAACAATGGGACCTGGCTCATACTTAGGGCTCCCGGGTCCTCTAATTATAAAAATGATTAACAGGTGCTTCCACATAGGAACATCAGTTTGTTTATGAACAACATAATGCAGGATTGTAAGCTTGGATGTAAATTAAGACAGAATCTGTCCTTAAATGATTTTGGTCCCCTCATATTGCGATTTTCAATTTTAAAGGTAAAGGGCCAATATATTTCTTTCTTCACATATGTTAGAGGGAGAACTTGTCTCTGAAAAATAGGGACCATAACAAAAAAAGCAATACTTCATCCATTTTTTTAAGAATTTGTTATACTAGAAACACTCAGAAGCACAATGAGGATAAATCCCTTAAGGATCTGATTAAAGTTCAGACTCAGATAAAACTTCTGTCAAAAATGGTGACTACAAAAACTCTTTTATGTTCTCTTTTTATTGTAAGAATTAATAAAATCTAGGAACTGTTAGCAAGGATTATGTAACTAACAAAGAAAACAATCAATAATAAATAAAGATGATAAATGTCATACTTAATCTTTGAAATATGCTAATTTTACTTAATTTTGTCTGGAAAGAGGATTCAATGGATGATGCATTTTAGCAGAAGTAAATATAAATGAAAGCAATACAGATATAGATAATAGGTGTTTCTACAATCTTTAAGAAAATTTTAGATTAAGGACTATGAAATCTGGCAAAAATACAGGGCCAGATAGCCTTATAATACATGGTATCAAAAGTTTAAATATTTGTTAGCTTCAAACTTAGTTTTTCTTCATTGGTTTAATAAACTGCTCCAGAAAGTTAAGCACTTCATACTATATCTTGAAAAGTAACTCTAAAACAATAATGTCATAAGGTTCTGTGTTTATTATCTAAATAATTTTCTGATCAAATTTATTTAGTTTACACACACGAGAATGTGAATTTTCTAATATGATCCTCCTGGATCATCCCAGTAGGCTTTGGGTCATGATACTTTTCAGGGCTATTGTTGACTCCAGGTTGAACATGAGCTGCCAATGCAAGGAAGCTGTCAGTAAGGCTAACTGCATCTTGTCATGCATCCACAGATGCATCACAAGCAGTTCCAGGGAGGTGATCCTTCCCCTCTATGCAGCATTGGTCAGGCTGCAGTTGGAGTACTGCACCTAGTTTTGGGCACCACACTTCAAGAGAGATGTGGCTAGCATTGAGAGGGTCCAGAGGAGGGCCACTCTCATGATAAGGGGGCAGCAGGACAGGCCATACGAGGACAGACTAGAGTGCCTGAACCTATTTAGCCTCCACAAGAGAAGACTGAGGGGGGATCTGGTGGCCGTCTACAAATTCACCAGGGGGGATCAGCAGGGAATAGGAGATGCCCTGTTCCCTCAGGCACCACCTGAGGTAACTAGGAGTAACAGCCACAAGTTGATAGAAAGCAGGTTCAAACTAGACATCAGGAGGCATTACTTCATGGTTAGTGCGGGTAGGACCTGGAAACAACTTCCAAGGGAAGTGGTGCTCATTCCTACCTTGGGGTCTTTAAGAGGAGGCTAGATAAACACCTGACTGGGGTCATATGACCCCAGCATCCCTTCCTGCCCAAGGCAGGGGGTCAGACTTGATGATCTGTTTAGGTCCCTTCTGACCCTAGCTACTATGATACTAGGATATTAATGAAAAAGTAATGCTTTAACACTCGTGGGCAACTGGTGCATCCTGAGTCTGGGAGGGGGCACCCACAGAAGCCAGCAGCAGCGTTGGCAGCGGGGACAGAGCTGGCAAGCACCTGCAGATGCTGGCATCAGTGTTGGTAGTGGAGACAGAACTGGGGAGCACCTGCAGACACCAGCACTGGTGGTCACAGGGACGGAGCTGGTGAGCACCTGTCAGTGGTGGGGACAGACCTATCAGGAGGGGCACGTGCCCCAGCCTGTTCCCTCCCCAGTCGCCTATGTTAAAACTGAAGTCATAATCCAGTGCTGTCAGAGACAACTACTACCAACACTCTCAACATTTTTCAGAATTCAAACTTTTCCAGAATTTGAATAATAACAACATTTCAGATCTGAACCTACATTTAAAATGAGATTTAATGTATGTGGAATGCAGCATTACCAATAATCTCTTGAAGTAGGTGTGTTTTACTGCATGATTCATAAAGACAAGTCAGATGTAAAGCATGCAGAGTAATACCAGTGTATGGGTGGGATCAAAGTAATGATTTAGTGGAATATATTTGTCAGGCATGCCCTACAGGAAAACTTCTCTGATTACAAATGGACTTACTTATCCCATGGTGAGCAGTAATGCACGCACATGTAAAACTCATTTCAGTGAACTCCCAGACAACATGGCACATTATAAAGAAGGAAATTCAACATCACTTGCCCTCAGATATTCCACTGGCCATGAAAACTAACACGTTGTAGTTGAGGTGAAACATTAAAGTGCACAAATATAACATTTATTTAAAGGGCCTCTAGCTAAAAGTAATTGCAATCTATTTTCTTTAAACTGCCTCTCAATCAGATTAATTAGGAAAATAACAACCTGAAGTACTGGGTTTGTTATGATTGCAGCATTTATTGCTTACTTTACTCTCTCTCTATTCTTCCTGCCCAGGTGACACTGAAATCTGTAATACTGATTTTGTTTGTAGCATTAAAGATCTGCTCCTATTCAGCCTCGAGATTATGGCCAAAATAACATTGAATCAGACCCTAACAATGGGGAGTTGATTATATTATTCTAGCTAAGGTGGTACAACCTTCTTAAGTCTAGTTAAGAAAAAATGAGTTGTAGAAAGATGTGTTGTCTATGAAAATACCACACTAGAAAGGGATTCATGACTGAAGAGCCAGATTTGTTTCCAGCAGCTGCATAAGTATGTATTGAGGTAGAAAAGGGTGTAGTAGGTATTCTGCCACGCTTCCTTATGCTTCTCGCTAGGGATCAAGGACAAGAACACTCCCTACTGTCCCTTTCTGTGAACTCCTGTACACTAAATACTCAGAGGAAAACAGCATGGACTTGATTTTCTTTTGCACTTTAGAGTGGAAGGAAGTCAGTCTGAGCCCCAGAACACCTAACGTGTGCACCTCAGGGAAACAGTAGAGCATGTACATTTCTTTTGCATGCCAGAAAACAAAAGGAGGCATAATCCTCATCACTGCTTACTTTAATATAGAAAAGTATGGCTCTAAATGAGTGGTGTTCAACCTTTTTAGACTCAAGACACCCCCAGATAGACTTGAGGCACCCCTGGGGAAATACCAGCTTTTAGTTTTCACCATTTTTTTACTACAGAAAAATAATAGAAAAGTTATTTCTGTTGCAAAGTACTCAGAAAGCCTACAAATATGGATTTATATTTGAAATCTCTGGGTTTATCTTGTGAATCATATTTGTAAACTGAACAGTGCTAACATTGTGTGGCATTCTTGAAAGGATCTCAAGTAACCCCTGGGGTGCTGTGGCACACTGATTGAGAATCACTGCCTTAAATGCTGTAGATCCTGAATGACTCATACAGACACTGGATTTTTGTTGAAGGTCAGGAGTCAATGTATCTGAGTTTGCTGTTAAGTTGAGATGGCACTACAGAGGTGGATGGCCTCCTTTGGGATGTAGGTATGGGCATACCCATGCGTACTGGAAATCTTTCCAGTAACCAGGATTGGGATACTTATTGTATCACTAGAATGCTTCTAAGTATGCATCAGCAACTAAGGACATATGTACCCCTTCCTTGGGTATGGGTGGAAAGTGGAATGTGTGTGTTGAGTGGAATTTGTATATGCAAGTGTTTTGTGGTTTCTGAGGTGTTTGTATTCATATTGGGACAACTGCATTTCCATGGAAGTGCATAAAGGTGTGGAGCAACAGTGGGTTGTTGATGTATTTACACCCAAATTCTGAATCTTATTCAATTTATATTGAATAAAGTGTAAGTTAGTGGAATGACACTAATGCAAGTCCAACAACAAACACACAGAAGGTTGCATCTCTACAACATGGTTGGGCAATTGCCCTGTGTGGGCATGCTACTACCTGATTTACACAACAGTGTTTAGTGTAGTGCAGTGACTATTTATTTAAACTTGCTAGAAATTTTGAGCATAATCCAAAGTTCAGTTTTAATCATATATGCCTTAATTGGTCAGTTTGAAAAAAAATAGAAAAGAAAACCTGAAGCAAAAAGCTGATGTGTTCTTGAATTATTAGTGTACAGCTACTGTCTTAAAACATTGCTTTTCTGCTGTACCTTATATCTGATTATGCCAAATTACTAGTTAATATTATTTATTTGTCTGTGATGTTTGAATGTCTAAGAATGTGCAAAATTAGAAAAGATTGATGCTTCATATAATCTGTCCAGTACTCCAGATCCTCCATTTCTTTTGGCCCTGTAGGGAGATGAATAGTGTGCTTCTTTCTAATTTGTGTTTTTAACTTAAGCTACCAGTAGAATATTATATTCTTTCACTTGAATATATCTGCTCAAGATTTAGATCAGATTAAGTACATAAATAAGATTTTACTTTGCCTCTCTGATTTAGAAAGACTAAGAGAAATCGACGCTTTATGCTCTGTGAGGTGTCCTTTTCTTTAGGTATCTGGGCCTGTCAAAACTAGTTGATATAGTTCTTAGTGATGTCAATCAACACCACTTTGGAGAGTAGGAAACCTATTCATTTCTTGTGAATTTACTGCAAAACTTTCTCTTTGAAAGAACTTCTTACTGAAAGGTCAGTTCATATGCACTACTTATCTAACAGTGATTCTTGGTAAACAGCAAAGGATCCTGCAGCTTACACAGCTGTTGATGAAACAGTGAAGATTTCTGGAGTGCTTTTTTTCCTTGGATCCACAGATACACTTTTCATCCATTGAAGTGTGCTCCCAGATGACATAGTCTATGGGTGGCTAAAGTACAGCACAAGTGGCATGGTGCTGTGTGTGGCAGATCAGGGAGGGGAAAAACAGCACAGCAGCAGGTAGGTCAGGAAGCAGAAGGCAGAGCAGGAGACCAGGCACAGAACAGGGAGAAAAGCAATAGATGGAGCAGAAGAAGGAGATCAGAATGGCTCTCAAGGAGGCACAAGACCAATCTGTGGCACACCTGCCAGAGAGGCTGGGCTCCACTCATTTAATTCATACGATCCTTTACTTGAGGAGGGAAGGATGTATCCAGGAATCCCACCCAATGGACAGAAATACTGCTTGAATCCTGCCATTCAGTAGCTCTGTTCTGACTAAGATCTTTGCACATTGTTATTTACAAAGTTATTAGTGAGCCAGAGGTCATGTCCTCTTCTAGCTTTGTGGGCAGTTGACTTCAGAAAGACCATATCTCTCCAAACTTTTCTGAATTTTGAATGAATGCCTATATTCTCTTTGGTTTCTCCCTTGGCATTTCAAGGATACTAGTTCTTAACTTAATTTATTATCTTTCTGTTCTGGTTCTGTGACTATGGTGGCTTCTCTGGCAAAGCATTCTCTTCACTCTACAGTCAGAAATAATTTAAGAAAGATCCTAAATTTGTTGGCCAGCCTATACTGTTGTGGCTGAGTACTGCCATTTAATTTAGCTGTAAACCTTCACAGTAGATTTTCACCGTAATTCTCTATGGAAATGTATTCAACAGTCTTCATGTCTTTCAGTCTTAGTGTGGCCCAATGTAATTTCCTTGGCCTATCTGACGTGGTAAAAATATGTGGCTTTGCAGTTGAGGAAGAAAGCTTATTTTGGAACTTTGACTGGTATGTACCTCTGTCCAAATAGCAGCATTTGCAGCCTACAGATCTGTAGCAAAGTTCTAAAACCAGCCACCCTACCTTTTCTACAAACCATCATCAAGGCAGATGTGGGGATTAATCAAAAAAAAAATCTAAAATCTACACTATTCAAATATTTTCCTTTATTTCCACACCAGAAATACAAATTTTGCTCTGTGATATACTTGTCTGAGTTTGCAATTAATTCATTCCAAGTTATTCTCTTAGCCAACATCATAATTAAAATGTGACTTTTGCTTCCTATTAATATATCATAAATAAAATCATCTCTTTTTCTTGATCCTTCATAGTATATTTTGTTACCAAATGTAAAGTAATGTACAAAACAAAATATGCATACCTCCTATATAGGCACAATGGGCCAAATCTTAAAGTCCCTACCCAGGTAGAATTTCCACTGCAGTAATTTGGAGTTATGCTTGAACAAGTTCAACTGAATAATAATAATACTGACAGAATAACCACAATAACGATAGAATATGCTTGCGTTAGAGCTTTCTGAAATGTGCGGGGTATGACTGTATGAGAGCATTTTCTTTGCTCTTATACTAGAGATAGCTCTGGTTCCTAAATCTTCCCATTTTTCAGGGTTGTTTGCATATAGATGTTTGTTCAGGTCATACCTAAAGCCTCAAAGTGAAACTCAGTCAAAACCATTGAGTTTTACCTCATCTCCAAACAAAAAGCACTGGGAATCACCATTTGTTGCCTAGCACCCAGTGAGAGTTTTTTTCAAGGGTGATAAGGCAAGCTTTGTGCAGGCTTTCTTTCAGCAAGTACCCTGACTTACTGTCTAGTTTATCGACAAATCCATTGCATCTATGATATGTAAGGCATCACTAAAAGGTGTTTCAAGGTAACAGTGAATCATGGAAAACTAATCTATTTTGCTTAATTGGACCCTTCTATCTAACCAGCTAAGTAAAGGTGAGTCACTGGGGTGAGAGTTTATTGTGCTCACTCATTTCCTTTGGGTGTGCTCAGCTTTTATCCTATCCTTCACAAAGTCCTTACAGTAACTACTTCTAGTGCAATCTAACCAGTGTAGATAAAAAGAGCGGAGGTGCTAATGTAGACTTGTAACTGGCATGTAACCACCAGTTAATAGTACTGCTGAAGCCAGTATGGATGTTTGAAGCTGGCCAGTATTTGTACCAATTTTGTTTAAATATTTGTAGAATCTTTTCCAGGAAGTAGTTGTGGAGAACTTTCTGATCTATATCGTTCTACAGAAAACTACCTACAAATAGGCATTCAGCAACTGAACATCAGTTTGAAGCTAAGCTCTACTTGGCTGGTACTACACACACTGGGTACTTTTTAAACAAACCTTATGCCTGTTTGGCAGTACACAAATTGGCCATCCATAAAAGAACCCTGTTATGTCTTCTTGGCAATACACACAATAGAAGCCTGCTTACTTGACAATAGAACTTTGGCCTTAATTTAATGCTTTTTTCATACTTTACAATGTTTAGCTTAATTAAAAGGAGGAATTGCTATCCTTTCAGCTGGCAACAAACAGAGGCTATGGCACCAAAATAAAGCTAATGGTGTGTGGCATGGTGCTAAGTTACAACTATCTACTATATCATCCAACATAATACAATAAACTATTCTAAGGAATTTACTGATAGCAAGTTACTGAGATGCTATTCAGTGAACCCATCTGTATTTTACTGTGGGATTCCCATTGAATTGCTCTTTGGGTGATTTGGAGGCATAGAGATGTTGTTGTTCTGTGACTACTGCAAGGTCTGACCCAGTGCTAGCAAGCCTCAGGCACTGCCTCATAAACTAGTATATATGAAAGCAGCTACATCAGGATCCTAAACTGGACCAGAAGAAAATAGCATGTCAGCAGTGCAATCCATACAACCTTGATGGACTTGCTTGGAATAATTATTACTCCTGACATTTCAAAGGGCACTCAATAAGATCAGGCTGAGGAGAATTCTATAAAGGAAAATTATGTATAGTAGCTACTGAGGCTTTTGAACTACAGCTTTGTAGACACATGTCTAGTAAGACTCTATGCAGAATATGCAATGACTACATAAAATCCTAAAAGCTGCCTTGCTTATTTTGCTGTTTATGGTGCAAGTATGTACATGCCCAGACACATTCTTTGTGCTGAATGCAACTTAGTGGCCAATATGTGTATCATAAAAGTGATGGATACTTGATTACTAAGCCTGGCCTTACTATATTATTATTTTGAATTCAGCTTTGATCCATAGAGGTTCAAACACTGGCTGTTTGGTGGACTGAGGCTACTTACAGACATTCAGTTTCTCCTGGGAGGGTTGCTGCTGCCCCAGGAGAAACCACCAGTGTACTTATGTTCAGGAGTTTACTCCCAGGGGACAACCAGGGTTAAATCATTCTCAGGAGAGTTTTTCCTGGGAGACTGAAAGTCTGTGCAATTTACCCCTTTAAGAGAAGCCAAAGCACAGTTCTCCAGCATCCCAGGGTGCCTTTCCCTCCCACACAGGTGGTCTTGGAGCCCTGCCAGAGCGGGACACAAGGCAGGCTGGTTGAAGCCTAGAGGGCAAGAGTCTGAGCTAGGCAGGATAATCTAGAAGTGGCCTGAGGTCAGGAGGGCCAAGGCCAGAGGCAGAGCCTGAGAAGGGGATACACAAGAGAAAGGAGCCTGAGACAGGCAAGAGTAAACCTGCATCCCAAGAAAGGCAAGAGCATGAGGGAGGGCCAGGGGCTCAGAACAAAAGACCAGGGTTGGGACCTGATAGCCAAGGTGCCCAGACAGTGAGCCTTGGGTGAGGAGCCCAGGTAGATAAAAGGAACCAAAGGTGGGAGGGCTGAAGGTCCCACAAAGGCTTTGAAGCCTGAAGGGCCAAACATTGAGTTGGAGCAAATCACTCTGTTGACATGATAATTAGTAACATTTGTGAAGCTATAGACATGGTTAGAGGTCACAAACACAGCCCTAAAGGCATTTGGTGTCTGAAGAGTGACCTGGCAGTGGACTAGATTCCCTCTGGGCATTGGCTATACTCAATATAGGGACCTAAACTTTCCTTTTCAAACAACATCAAGATCTGGCAGGAAATTGAGAAGAAAGGGCCCAAGGGACTGGGAGAGTGTCACAAGAGATCACTATAGCACTGCTTGACTCCAGCCCTGCTACTAAAGGATGATATAGTTCAGGGGTGTCCAACTCGCCTAGTGCCCTGGGCCAGATCCAGCCTGGGGCACAAGGAGGTAGTGACGGCAGTGAGGTATACCATAGTAGTAGTGGTAGCAGTGGAGCATGTGGTGGCAGCTCCAGTCTTTGGCACATGCCTTGTGCCAGAGCTGCTGTCGCTATGTGTCATAGCAGCAACTCCAGCTCTGGCTACAGCATGGGGGACATGGTAGGGGCTGGAAGGGCTGCCATATACTCTTAAGCTACTGCTGCTGCTGCTACTTCTGTGGGCACTGTCACCATCACTGTATACTCTGCTGCCTCTGCATACTTTGCTCCTTCTGTATGCTTTACTGCCTCCACTGCCACTACCACCTCATGCCCCCAGCTTCCAGTGTTCCACTGTTAGTCAGTGGGCTGGATAGAGCAGCTCCACAGGTTAGATCCAGCCCACCGGCTGTATGCTTGACACCCCTAAGATAGATATTTGTAACTTTGCACCATGCTGCATCCTCCACCTCTCTTTTTCTCATATACATTTTATGTACATTATGTGTGTGTATACATTATTATGAAATACAAAATTGTGTGTATATATTTATATTATAAAATATACATTAGTGTGTGTATGATATCTGAGGGCAGGAGCAAGGATGTCACAAGCAATAGTAATGTTGGAATATGATATTGGTGTACAATAAAATATCAGTCATTTAGAGTTTCTTATAGAAATGGCATTTAAGAAAGAGTCACTGGACTATTGGCCTTAATTTTCCTTCTAGGCTTGTGAAAATTAGGACTAACAATACTGACACTAACAAAACTACACAGCTTTCAAACCACTGCATGTGAAGGAGAATTGGGCCGTCTAAATATAGAGGCTGGCCAACCTATGGTCCATGAGCCGGATTGAGCCAGTGGAGCCATTGGATCTGGCCTGCAGATGAAGGGGCTTTGCATGTGGGTACCCTTCTCGTGTTACTGCAGACTCCCCAGGTCCTAGCAGCACCCACCTGTCTCTGACCCCAGGGTGGGTCAGTCTAGCCTACAGCCAGAAAAGGTTGGCCACCTCTGCTTTAGCTTGTATCTATATGGCGTAATAACTGAGCTAGACCTGCATTGTATCATGTAGACTCACCTTTAGATTTGTGTCTTTTAAATAATATAATTCCACTAGTACTAGCACAGGAGGCATGGGGCTCATTGTATAGATCAGGGAAGCTGGACATACAGCCTGCAGGCCAGATCTCAACCTGTGTGGTTCCAGGCAGGCCACAAAATTACTGAGTGGGCCCTGCTGCAGTATCTGAGAATATGGGGCCCATTGGGCATGGCTGTTGACAACTGGTGGGGTGTAAGGGCTGGCACAGTCCTGTTTCCCCTGCCACCATTTCCTTTACCGTTGTTTGCCCTACTGCCACTGACCCCACTGCCTCTGCCAGGTCCCGAACTGGCTTGTGAGGAGCATCACTGTCCAAATCTGGCCCAGGGGATGGGATGAGTTTGACACCCCTGATATAGACAAACCATTTCTAATGAAGAGGGAAATTTAAAATTATAAAATGTAAGAGAAGACCAATTCCAGTTTTAAATTATATTCTTCCCACTAACTTTCTGTAGAGTGTGTGGTCTAAACTACAAACTGCTCTTACTCTGCATCTGCTGATGTGGGCTACTTGCTCCCTGTGGCTGGTCTTTAATTAATAGAACTGATGTTTTCTAGGGACCACATCATGAATATTTCTCTAGCAGGAAATTAATGATTATTTTATTAATTCTTGTATTTTTATTATTCACTGAAATAGGTATTAAGTCTTAGCAGGTAATGCGTTAACTTTATGTATTGGGAATAACTGTTGGGATGGCAGTCCACAGGAGAAGGCCGTAGGAGTTGAATTCATCTGCATGGAAGAGGGAAAACATTTTTGTGTCAGAAAGACGCTTGTTATTTAGAAGGACAGTAACAGTTGGAGAGGGGAACTCATTATAATGTTACTACAGTGCTTCAAGGAATGAATAAATATAAGGTTCCTGAAGGGGTCTATGTCTACATCTGCCCCTCGAAAAAGAGAGAAATTGGGTGAAAAGAATAGATATTTCCTAAGCTCTGAGAAAAATTCCCATGAGTTAGAGAACTGCCATTATCCCTCTTTTATAGACGTGAAACTGAGGCACAGAGCTAAGATGTGGCTTGGCCAAGTCACACAACAAGTCTGTGATAATCAGAAATAGAATCCATATTTGTCTTGTGTTCTCATCTTTTCTTCTTTTTCCTCTGTCACACTCAAGCTGGACTCTGCCAGCTTTGCCCAGCAACAGATGCCGTCAGCACTCTCCTCACAGTCTGGAAAGCCCCTGTTTGGCTTGCTGCATGGCCATGGCCATGTGCTGGGGAAACTCCGTCCCCTGTGGAAAAAAAGGGCAAACATTTTAGCGCGAAACTGTGACCAATTGGGGCTTGAAATTGGGCTTGTCATCTGGCCTATAAAAACTAGGGTTGAGTTTCCGCCCAATAGAAGCCAGAGCTTTCACCGCTCAGTGGGTAGGGCTGGCCAGCTTCCCACGGCTTCTTCTGCCTCCGGAACCATAGGCAATCATTTGTGCACTCATTCGTATCTGTTCGTTCATTGTCGTTTTCGATCTCGGATCCATCGTTTTGTTTTTCGTTCGTTCGTCCCTCACCTGAACTGGGACAGATCCAAGTGTAACCGCCTGCACAGCCACATCCACACCGGTGGTGCATAAGTAAGAGATCAAATAAAATGTTCTGGAACCATTACGAGTCCACCTCTCCCTCTCACAAACTAACATCAGGGGATAGAACCCACCAGGGCAACAGTCACAACCTGGCTCATGCCCCACACATGGCGACAAGGATGGGATCCTCAGCGGAGGGAGATGAAATCCAAGCGGGCTTGAATGCCCACTGCCCATGGGGTCGCAGCCACCGATCTGTGATGACCCCAGACGATCTTTGGGCCCACATAATCTTCCACCAGGTGGGTGGCTCGCAGGACGTGGAAGTGTCGGGGTATCTCTCCTTGACAACGGGAGGGAAGGAATGGGCATTTTCGCTCACCCCCGGCGCATTCGGCTGTGTGATGGGGAGCCCCACGGTCACATTCCAACCGAGGGGAGAAGAGAGCGCCCTATTGCTTGCCGGGGTCAAGTCGAGTAAGATCGCTAACCCCACTCTGGCACAGGAATTTGTGTGCTGCATTCGGTGTGTGCGTGAAGGGGGAGAGCCCACCCCAGCCGACAACTTTAGCTGTCCTCACCTGAGTGAAGGAACTGCAGTCAACATCGCCGTTGAACCTAAGGATCATCCACCATCTGTCTGCCTCAGAAGCACGACTTGTGAAGCCCTGAGAGGCCATGGTGGCACACCCCAAGCTCGCCGGCCACCACCTGACTGATCCCCTCATGAACGGGCTATGTTCGGCCTCCTCTTGAATTGTAGCGGCTTGATGAAGAAACAACTGCGCAGACTAGGGGACGAAGGCCAAGAAGCTTTAGCTGCCACCCTAGGCTTCGGTGACTGGCCCACCACAATTGGCTAGCCGGACGACCAAGATCCACCTAATCACAGTTTAATGTTTGAATTTTTATGTTAATATTTCTTTGCTTGTTTCCTATAGGTGTTCGCCGAAATTGAAGGCAAGGACAATGACGTGTTGTAGTTGAGTGTTTGACGGCAAGGGGGCATGTCACGCTCAAGCTGGACTCTGCCAGCTTTGCCCAGCAACAGATGCCATCAGCACTCTTCTCACAATCTGGAAAGCCCCTATTCGGCTTGCTGCATGGCCATGGCCATGTGCTGGGGAAACCCCGTCCCCTGTGGAAAAAAAAGCGCGAACATTTTAGCGCGAAACTGTGCCCAATCGGGGCTTGAAATTGGGCTTGTCATCTGACCTATAAAAGCTAGGGTTGAGTTTCCGCCCGATAGAAGCCAAAGCTTTCACCGCTCAGTGGGTAGGCCTGGCCAGCTTCCCACGGCTTCTCCTGCCTCCAGAACCATACGCAATCTGTAGCAGGGCACCAGGGTGCCTGCTACTACCAGTAGGAACAGGGCTGCTGAAGCTCCCTGAAGCAGCACAGATGAGGGTTGCTGGGGCAACCAGGCAGGTCACATGGCCAAAAGGGGGCAGGGCCAGACCATTATAAACAGCTAGGCCAAAGCCTAGCTAGCAGTTCCCTCCAGACAGCTGCAGGACCTGGAGCTCTGTGGGAGAGCTGAGTAGCTCGAGTTGATGGTTGCAGTTGGACCACTCTGACCAGCTGCAATGATGCAGGGGTAAAGAGAACCCTGACGGAGGTAGGAGAGAGATCCAGCATAGAGTGGAGTTGGTATTATAAGCTCGGGGGCTTATGATGGGTTATAGCTGGCTGGCATATAGTTTGTTGAGTTGAGTTACATGCCTGGAGGCTTATTGCATTTATGTTACAGCCGTTTGGCCTTGGGTTACTGTTTAATACTGGAGGACTGGGTGAGGCTGTAGGGGTGTGAGGAGGCCTCATGGGAGCTCCCCAATAATCTGGGGGTCCTGGGTGCACAGTGGGGCACTGCTGTTTGTGCCAGAGAGGCGTGGTGCGTGGGGTTTTGGACCCCAGCCTGTGAGGGCGGCATTTTGCCCAGTGGGGCAAGTGACCCAGGAAAGGGTCAAGGGGGCCAGGCATAGCCACCTGAGTCCCAAGTGCGGGAAATGCGCAAGTGAGGCCCCAGAGGGAGGGCAACGAGCGCGAGAGGCGTGGCATAGGCCCCAGAGGGGGGGCAACGAGCGCGAGAGGCACGGCATAGGCCCCAGAGAGGGCAAGGGTGAGGGCTCAGCTTTGTTTGGGGGCATGTTGGCCCAGCCCCGGAGCAAAAAAGGGGACAGCGAAGAGCCCCGGAGCCAAAGGGGCAGCAAAGAGCCCTGGAGTTAGTGGGGGATCCCGACCCCAGCCCAGCAGGGCAGTATCGGGAGTAAAGCCCGAGTAGGGCATGAGACCCCCCCAAAGGAGGGTCAGGGGGCCAGGCATGGCTATGGCCACCTGAGCCCTGACTGCAGGGAGCACGGCACTGGCCCCAGAGGGGGTGAGGGGAGTGCGGCACCGGCCCCAGGAGTGGGCGCGTGTAACCGTCGGACACCCAGTGGGGGTGTAGACCAGAGAGGACCCGGAAGGGCCAAGGGGACCAGCAAGCTCAGGGACACCAGAGAGGGGCGCTAGAGGGCAAGGGACTGAAGAACGCCCAGGAACAGCTGCGAGGCTTGGGGCATGCTGAAGGGGAGGCAAGGAGGCACGCATTGCCCATAAGGCTGGGGGTGTTGGAGCACCCACTTGGAATGGGGAAGTAATATCAGTATAGTGTCTAGGCTATAGGTGGCAGCCTCCTTAATTGAACCATTTGACATCAAAGACATGGCGGGCGAGGATAAGAGGGTGCTGAATCACCTAACTGGCACAGCAGGAGGGGCGCTAGTGGGTTCACGGCGCCCCTGTGCCCTGCCCCATGACACAGTCGTTTGTGCACTCATTCATATCCGTTCATTCATTGTTTTCGATCTCGGATCCATCATTTTGTTTATTGTTCGTTCGTCCCTCACCTGAACCAGGACAGATCCAAGTGTAACCGCCTGCGCAGCCACATCCACACCGGTGGTGCGTAAGTAAGAGATCAAATAAAATGTTCTGGAACCGTTATGAGTCTACCTCTCCCTCTCACAGACTAATATCAGGGGATAGAACCCACCAGGGCAACAGTCACAGCCTGGCTCGCGCCCTGCACATCCTCCAGTGCTTGTTCCGCTGGAAAAAAATAGCATTTTCCCTACCTGGGTAGCCACTTTTCCCAAAAAGTAAACATAGCCAATATTCAATACCTAATAAAGTTTGCCAGTGCTGCCTTTAAGCATCTCTGTAACCATGTCTTTGATGATCATGACATCAGGACCCAAAGCAAATTTCCTGTCTACCAGGCTATTGTTATCCTTACTCTGTTATATGAGTGTAAAACTTGGATGATGTATCAGAAACACCTGAAACCTTTGGAACATTACCATCAGCTATGTCTTCAGAAAATCCTCCATATTAACTTGAAGAACAAAAGAATGAATGCCAGAGTTCTGGCTCAAGTAAACATCACTAGTATTGAAACCATGTTTATAGCGTACCAGTTCTGTTGGTCACAACATGTCATAAGGATGCCTGACGACCAGCTCCCAAAACTGGTCCTATACTCCCAATTCACTGATGGTCATTGCTTTAGAGATGAGCAAAATAAGAGATTTGAGGACACCTTGAAGGCCAGTCTGAAGAAGATTCAAGCACTGAATCATTCCCAGTGGCACTGTGATACATGACAATGCATCAGTCATTTTGCGCAAACTTGCTTATTATGGGGGTAACCCAACATCACCATGATCTCCTTCCTTCTGGAGTTATTTGCCATGTCTGCAGTTGAACATGTGACTCTCAGATTGGCCTCTCAGTCATCTGTGCAGTGCACTTACCATTGACTTTCTTATTTGCTGGAAGTCTATCATCATTGTATTGAGGGACTGCCAATGCTCCTATAAAAAAATTCTACTTTCCCACTATAGTTAGTGCTATACAGTACAATTGCAACTTACATGGGGGTTACATTCCCAGGTCAGTGTGTATAGCTGAAATCACCAGGCTCGGCGCCGAGCAGTCGCCGCCGCTGCTGGGCCTGGACAAGGTGGCCAGCTAAGCGTGAGCCCCCCAGCCCTCCAGCCACGCTGGCATGTGCAGGCAACACCATGTGGTGCTGCGGAGCGCTGCACTATGCGCTGTTTCCCAGCCGGCACCCAGTGGCCAGCCCTAGCAGCTGAGCGCATAAAGCCAAATTTGCTTAAGTTATACTGTACTCAATATAAGTACCTGAGTTGGGGCCTAAAGAAATCTCACAGACCCAGGTTTCACACCCATCAACAGCTGGAGCAAGATCAAAACTTTATGGCTTGAACTCAATCCTAAAGGTTGCTTACGCCAGAGTAACTGTTAGTAACAGGTCTGGGAAGGGTTCTTTGGCAATTGCCTGCATATTCAATTTAAGTTGATGTTACAGGCTAAAAACAGATGTCACATTTTTCCTAAGAAAATGCCTTTTGTCCTGGGATCCTACTAACCTATTTTAAGTACCTCTGATATATGTGAGAGAAAATGTGAAAATTCCTCCTTCCCTCCCCCCCAACATATACACAACAGTGGCTCATTTGAGTTAGTTGCCATTCACTCCAGGGGCGAGCTACATATGTATAGGACTATACAGCTTTTCATTTGTCCCAGACAGTGATTCTCAACTGGAGTGACTTGAGATCCTTTTTAGGGTGCCATGGGGTGCAAGCAAGCATGATTCACAAGGTAAACTCAGAGATTTCAACTAGGAATTCACAGTGTTAAAAACATTCTAACCTGTTCTGGTCTTTCTGAGTTGTTTGCAGCAGCAGAACTGTAGTGAAACAATTGAGTGTAAACCAAGAGCTGGCATTTTCTGAGGGGTGTCTTGCATCTAATGAGGGGTACCTTGAGTCTAAACAGGTTGAGAAACACTGGTTCCAGGTTTTAATTCAGATCAATCAGAACTGCCTCAAATCCAAAGTCTGGATAGTTTAGCCATGGTGATATAAAATTATGGGAGAGGCAAGGATTTTTAGGGCAATATCTTTATTGGACAAGCTATGTAGCTGGGATAAGGTTAGACAAGCCTTTGAATGCAAGGCATCCTTCCTCAGGTCTCTGCTAACAGGAACCAGGGTAAATTAGAGGAACATCTGGCTCTAGCAGTCACTAGAAACTGAAGTAAATGAGCTCAGAAAGGGGATATGGCATGATTAGAGAAGTCTAAGAGAAATACTGCTGAAAAACTGAGCCACTTCTTACTGGAATATCTAAAAAGCAAAATAAAGGCTGGGGAAGAGTGAGGCAAGATGTTATTTTAAAACACTATGAATCTTATAATTATTAGTCAAAATAAGCTACCACAAAAGGAAAAAGAAACATTTAGGATATTAAGGCTTGTTTTCCTTCAGTTTCAAGCAGACATCTAAAAACACTAAAACATGACAAATTCCTCAAAAATGTTTCCCTGACCACAGCTCCTTGCATGCAGACAAACACAGAGCTTCCAGTTCTTGGAAGAGAGAATGTCATTAGCTGTTTTTAATCTTTAAGCACATGTCTGTATGTGTTGTTTTTCTTTCTCGGTCATTCAATCTCTGTATTTGCAAGCAAAATGTGGTGTCGTTTTCTCGTTTTGTTCTTTCTCAGTCCCTTTGCTAACAGGCAAAATGACCTTAGCTGCCTTTGCTCCCTCTAGTTCATCCTGACCAGTTTATCTTATGTTACTTTTGTGAGCTGTTTTTCATTTAACAAGACCTTTTTTTCTGAAAATAGGTGGCTCCCCGTTTATCTTCCTTAGGTTTTGAAGTAAATTTACAGTATTTGAAATTTCAGCATTTTAATTAGGGCTGCTATTTTCTCATAGTTAAGAAAAAATCCTAGTGAAAAAACCCAAATATAATGGAAATGTAGGTTTGGGGCTTTCTGTATTTTGTTTGTGTCCATTATGTTACATGTCATGGGCATTGTATTGTATCCCAGTGAATGTGAACACAGGCCCACTCTTCTTTCTGACTGTATATAACCCCTAGACGAAGACACAACAGATAAATATTAATGCAGTAATTACTTATGGAAGTTGGAAGCTGCTTTGAATCAATTGTGTTGTAAGCAAAAGGCTGTTTATGTTCTTTTCAACAAATATAACCTTGTTTGTTGATTAGCCTGTTATATTTTATATTATTTTATGAACAAAATATTAATTTATTAGAATTATGTGATCTCCTTCCCAAAAAGACTCAGGGTGGCATACAATAAAAGATAAAATAAAAGACAAAAAAGAATAAAATAAGATACAACCCACCCAAAGCCCCCTAAATTTAAAAGCATTCCATTCCCTCTGCTCCCTTGTCTCCGACCAAGAACATGTATTTCTACTGCCACTACATCCCCTTGTTGCCCAGCCCAGCCTTGCTTCCCAGCCTACTTTTAATATTTCTGTAAAAAGAAAGTAAAATCCCACCCACTCCTACTCCCCTCCCTCACACAAGGGAGTTCCCTCTCCCACTACCTGTCCTTCTCAAGTTGTACTGCCATTCTCAAAACTCATATTCCTCTTCCCCTGGAAACACAAATATTTCTAACAAATGTTTAGAAGGAGCCATACAATAAAACACCCCTTTCTTCACCTCTGTCCCCACCAAAGGACAATGTCAAAGTGTGCCCTTCAGCCCTATCTGCCCCAGGGCAGGCTCCAGTCCTTTTATGGGTCCAGTCTGGCAAACTCCAGATGGGGTCCACCTTTTATGGGTCCAGCTCTATATAAATCTTAGCAAGAGGCCTGTTGTAAGGGTGATTGGAGAGCCTGTCATCATTATTTGCAGGGGTTAGGTATTTTCTGCCCTGAGTTTCTGTATTGTGGTATGCGCTTAAAAATGCTTTTGACAGAAGACAAGTTGCAACCACAGATATCTCTACACAGACCCTGTTTGTTCTTGGATTACATCTTTCCTGATAGGCCAGGATACTTGGGATGCTAACACACCTGCACTATAACAGCTTTTCCTAATCTCTTTAGGGATAACAACTATTTCTCCTTAGCCATTTCCTTTGCCTAGGATTTTGGAGGTTTGGAAGTCAGAGTTTAAACATGGGATAAAATGTGGAAGTAATTACCAGCATGATGAACACAGCAACAGTTACTATGGCAGGAAGCTCCAAGTGACATGGGGATAATTTCAGACTGACCAATAAAAGTTTTCCATAGTTTTGTTCTAATAATTCTGTTTGGACTAATTACTGTAACAAAAATAGATCACAGTTTAGGGGATAAAATTAATGTGACTATAGTTACTATGACAGGAATCTTCAAATGACCTGGGAATAATTTCAGCCTGACCAATAAAGATTTTCATAGTTTTGTTTTAATAATTCTATGTTTAACTAATTAATGACTGTAACAAAAATGGATCACACTATTTTTGGAATAAAGCAAAGTTATGGGATAAAACAAAACCTGCAAAAGCATGCTTCTGTTAATGGCAGCATACCAAGTGGGGTAGCACATAATCATACTCCACTGCTTGTAATATTTTGTCCATTGAATGCGGAGGAAAGATATGGTAGAAATTAAAGGCCCAGTCCAATGCCCAGTATTACTGATGTCAGAAACAGCACCCACATGGACTTCAGTGTCCTGGTCTTAAATTAAGTTGCAATATACAGCTAAAAATACATAAATAAATATTCATGAGCTATCATAAATTCTCGTTCATAAGATGTAGGTACCCCTCACCCTGTTCACTTTTCCAGCTCCCCAGAAAAGATAAAATCTTGGAAAAGCTCTATATTAAGCATGGCAATGCAACAGGACCCAGGGGTGAAGGCTCTGGATCGGTGGCCAATCCTGACCCAGTGTCCACTGCCCTCTGCCTCCAGACCCACAATGTGTGGGGTAGGGGGTGTGTGTGTGGGGCAGGGTAGGATGTGTGTGGGGGCTCTGAGCAGCCCCTTGCCAGCTGGAACTCTGCCAGCCTGCAAGAGAAAAGCCACAGTTTCCCACAGTTTTCTCCTTAAAAGGAGAATCCATGTTTAAAGTTTGTTTACAACCCTTTCATATATTCTTGTGACCCACTTTTGGGTTGCGACCCATGGGTTGAGAAACACTGGACTAAATGACATCTGCAGGTCCCTTCCAGCTAGGGTTGGGCAATTATTTGGGCCTGCAAGCCACCTAGGCAGCTTTACTGAGCTGCTGCAGGCCAGGTCAGCACCCGACCCCCGGCACAACAACTCCACAAAACTCCCTATGTGGGACAGGGTTGTGGGTGGGGGGGTGGGGAGTGGTGTTCAGGAGCAAGCAGGACAAGGCTGGGATCACAAGGTGGTGACAGTACAGAGCTGGGGCCCCAGCAGAGCCAGGATCCACTGCCCTCACGCCCCTGTGATGGGCATGGGTTCCACGGGCAGGGGCATGCAGGGAGTGGATCATGGCTCTGCCCTAGCTCCAGCCCCAGCCCCATGCTGTTACAGCCCCAAGATCCTGGCCCCAGCTCTGGATGCAGCTTCCTACCTGGTTCGTGGCTGGTCTCGTGGCTGGTCTCCCTGGAGACCCTGGGATTGTCAGGTGATGACAACATGGGGCTGGCAGATTCATGATGCGCTCTCTGCATGTCCCTGCTCGCAGAACTGGGGCTCTGCCCCAGCCCCAAGCTGTCACAGCCCTGCGATTCCAGGGTCTTCATGGAGACTGGCTAGGAGTGGCATGAGCAGGGTGCATAGCTGGCCAGGGAGCTGCCTCCAGGTCGCGGTCCAGGATCTTAGGGTGGTGACAGCGTGGGGCCAGGTTTGTGGCGGAGCTGCAATTTGCTACGCCCCTGCCCACAGAACCCAGGCCCGTAACAGGGGCAGGCTGGCAATGGATTGTGGCTCTGCCCCATGTCCTAGCCCCGTACTGAGCAGAATCCCTTGAAGGGCTGGATTTGGCCTGCAGGGCTGGATTTTGCCCACCTCTTCTTCCAGTCCTTCTTATCTATGCCAATGTCACCACTCCTGCTAGCCGCTGTATTGCAACCTGAGGCCTCCTGTGAAGAACCTCAGCAACCTTTCCTCTTCCTGCAGTAAAACCAAAGCCAACCACAGCAATTCACAAAAAAGGTAGCAGCTGTGGCAACAACAATCTCCCCACAGGCCGTTTTGCCTGCAAAGCAAAATGGTTGCGCCCATTTAGAAACTTGGTGGGGCTCTGGGCTGCCTAAAACCTTGGCAGACCCCAACCATTTCAGAGGGCTGATTTTGGGGATGGGGGTCGTTGTTGAAGCAGGACCCCAGTCATTTTGGAGGGTTGATTTTGAGAAGGGGGGTTATGGTTGAGGCCCCAGTCATTTTGGAGAGCTGATTGCAGGGGTGGTTGTTGAAATGGGACCCTAGTTATTTTGAAGGGATGATTTGGTGTGGGGGGGTCATGGTTGAGGCAGGACCCCAGTCATTTCAGAAGGCTGATTTTTTGGGGGGTCGTTGTTGAAGCTGGACCCTAGTAATTTCGAAGGGATGATTGGGTGGGGGTCGTGGTTGAGGCAGGACCCGGGTTATTTTGAAGGGCTGATTTTGTGTGTGTGGGGGGGAGAAGGGTCGTGTTGAAGCAGGCTGACCCTCGGGTAGACACCTTGAAGCCACTCGCTCCCGCACAGGGCTACTGTGGCCCTTCCTCCCCTCCGCCCCGCCGCGCGGCGATGCGCCAGGGAGGGAGGCGGCGAGGAGCCCGCCGCGCCGGGCCGCGCCGAGCTGGGGGAAGCACCAGAAAGGCGAGGAGGAGTCGCGCTCCGCTCTGCTCATGTGACCGGCGGCGGCTCCCGCTCGGGGCTGCCCAGAAATAGCTGTGGTCGCTTTTCCGCTGCCGGGGACTGGGAGCCGGGCCTGACTCCGGCCGAGGATGCGAAGCGGCTCCTGCCCGAGCAGATGATGGCGATACGTGAGCTGAAAGTGTGTCTGCTCGGAGTGAGTACCGCGGGCCGGGCCGGGGCGCGCGGGGACGGGACCAGCCCGCCGGGAAGTTTGCGGAGGCGGCGCCTCTGTCCCGGGATGCGGGCGGCCGCGGGGCCGGAGCTGCGGCTCTGCCCTCCCCGGGGCGCCGCTTCCCCGCCGGCCCTTTCCCCCCGGGTTTCCTGGGAGAGCCAAGGCTCCCGCTCCCGCATCCGCGGACTGGTGCTTCACACACACACTCTCTCTCTCTCTGTCCCTACCCAGACACTTTGTCTGCACACAGGCGCATGCTCTCCATGTCAGTTGGCACACGTATGTGAACACACTTTGTCCACACACACGCCCACTCTGCACGGACACATGCATACACCCTGTTTGCACACTCACCCTCTGTGTCCCCACATGCACGCACGCAAGTGCACACATCTGCACAGACCCTTGCCCTCCCTCCTACTCTCTCTCTCTCCCTGTCCAGACGCACACTCTCTCTGCATGCTCACACTCTCTCTCCCCCTCTCTGATCAGGCCTTTTAGGGGCTGTTGTTTTTAATCCACCCCTTTTAATGCTAACACGATTGCCACACCACTTGCTAGCTGTGCAGCAGCTGCAAGGAAGTTGTCTGCACAAAGAGGTCACAACAGCTAGAAGAATAGTCCCAATTTGGCTGAACTGGAGCACGGGTCTTCCTTTATTCACTACATGGCCCTGGGACATTCCTCCAAGCTGAAACTTGGCCTCTGACCCACCAGCCGGCAGCAGGGGAGAGAGTGGGCTGGAATGGTTTATTCTGTTTAACAGGAGACCAACTTGACTGTGGAAATAAGACGCTGCTTTTGGGGTTAGGGAGGAAAAACTTCCCCCCCACTAGCGTATTATCATGGATGACTTGAAGAGAAAGGATCTTTTTGTTTGCTTTTCTTTTGCCTTGCTCATCTTTAACCGTGAAAATGAGCCTTAGTCAGCTTTGTATCCCCCAGTGTTTTCTATTTGCTCACAAGCCTGTTACAAGATAGTAAATGGTGGAAGGGATTTATTTTTAATAATAACTTTTTAATTTAAACATGGAAAGCAGAGCATAACATCACTGATGGGGCCTGTCAGCTCTGACAGTTGGCTTCAATGCCTTAATTATCCAGTCCATAATACTTGCCATGTACAAGTGATTTTTGTGTGCTGTGTGTGCAGTACACATCACAAGTAGAGTGTGAGTCTATCAGCTTTGCTTTGGCACAAATGAAGTAGGCTCTTGCCTATGAAAGCTTTTACCTCTGAATGGGTTAGTCTGAGGGCACAGATAGAAATTACATTTGTTGCACAATTGGCCCCTTGAATGCGCTGTACAGCTGTGACCTTACAGAAGGGCATGGCTGCAGGGCACTTTTAAAGTGCCTGATCGCGTGAAAATCTGAACCCTTGTTACACAAGGGCTCAGATGAAGGGGCTGCAGAGTGCCTTGACTGATGTCTGTCAGGGCACGCTGGGAGTCCTGCCCCGGTGCTTTCTTCTGAATGGGAAGGGGAGAGGGGAGGGGAGGGAGTTCTATCTGGGGTTTGCCCAGCCTGTGTGGGAGGGTGGGACAGGGGATTGGAACCCCTTCTACGTTGGGGTGGGGGTCTCCAATCCATCCACCTCACCCTCCAGCGTAGGTTGAGCAAACCCCAGACCAAGCTCCCTTGCCTGCCATCACCTCCCCTTGCTTCCCTTCCCCTCCTAATCTGAAAACAGCACTGGAGCTGGGAGTTGGGGCGGGGAGGAGGGAGAGAGGGGTTGCCAGAAGAGAGCAGCTGCAGATATGCAGTTGCTCCAAACTGGAGCTCAATCCCCGCCCCAACAGCAAACATCTGGGGGGAAATGCTGTAACTCATGGTGCTTCTCAGGGAGTGCCATGAGTTACAGTGGAGGCTGCACATCTGTCAGCGCCCTAAGGTGCCTCCACTACCTTTTGCTTGACATCAGGCTAGCTCAGCTAATTACCTGTCAGTACTGCTTTGTGCTTCAAGCTTCTGTTGCTACAGACCAGAGTAAATAGAGAATTTTCAGAACCTCTTACACTGTAAGCCATGCCTACAATACTGAAGCTTGGAGAATAGCTTGTTTTTGTTACCATTGCTTTAGATAAGCCAATGGTAACAGCAGTGAGAGAGTTTTCAAATTTGTCGTTAATGTAGAAATGACATGTCTTATTTCATATGATCCCTTGTTTCAGCTTCTGTACACCCAATCAAGTTTTGATTAGTGTTTGTTCCATGCTTTTGTGTAATGATTTCAGTGGAGTTACCAAAACATGGTCCAATGAAGTCTTCGTAGGAATTTCATTTTGTATAATGCTAACTGATTTTTGCTATTTTTTTGTTTTGTTTTCCTCTTTAGCAGCATTTTTTTACCATCTGCAACAGTAATGTGCTTAGCTTTGTATTATGACTCCACTTCCCTCATTTGTGCTGTGCCTTAAAGGAACTATGTCCAAATGTACTGGTGAAACTCCTCTAAAAATATTACTTTGATAAAACATGTGCATTAAAATGTTTTCAGGGTCTCTGTCATAATGTTTCATGTAAGTTTAAAAAACTGAATGTGTCATGTCATATGCCCTTTATTTCTCTCTGAAAAGTCTTTGTAAACTAAGTTGAGGACAGTGACCTCTCTTTCATGCAGTATAAGTAAGTTGCTGGTTAAAAAACCCCCGCATTCGTCAGATTTTTCAGTGCCCTATACTTTGCTGGCACATACCCTAGTATAAGTGGGTACTTTGCCCTGTAGTAAAAGCCAACCCGCAGTGCAGGTCCAAAGCATTTGGCAATAAACATTCTTTCCTTCTCAGTAAAAAGCCTTGCATTCATCTTTAAAATGGTATAACTATAAAAGTAAATGCACATTAGTGAAACCTGAGAGCTCAATGAAAAAGAAAATATGTAGATGTTGCTTGTTCTTCACAAATAGCAAGTCTTGTGATTTTAAGAGGTAGGAGGAGTTTTGTGAAATTATACTCCTCTTGCACTGAAGTTGTTGCCGTTCTGCAGCAATAAATGTACAAGAGGTCTTGTGTGGGAATGGTTTGAGTGTCCCTTCCCCTACCCCCTCCAAAAGATATGTAAAGGAAAAGAACATAGAGAACAGCTATATGTTATATGACTATGCAACTATCCAGAATGTTACAAATCATAGAGTAGCAGAGGAATCTTTTAGGAAGATACCAAGAGCTATAGTTATACTAACCAGTACTTAGTGAGAGGAGGTTCCTGAGCTTCAGTGCAGTATACTCCTAGAAAACCATCCACTTTTAATCACAGTAATTCAGTTTACCAAGGAGGTTGGCAGTCAGTTTTTCCAAAACCAGTATATCCTTCATCTGACATCTACTGACCAACTTCAGGCACAGAGTTCCAGAACTGGACAGTTGAGTGCTTGCCAGGGTAGACAAGTCCAGTCATTCATTTTCTGGTCTTTTTAAAACAGCTGTCCACAAGATGCTAAAGTGAAAACAAACCTTCAGCCATAATAATAGGAAACTTTTGTTACCATTACCTTTTAGTAGTTTCTAGACCCAATTTCAGAACTTTGCAAAACAATATAAGTCTATTAGCAATATACTCAGAAGATCTCCTTGTAGTCAATAAAATCTGAGACATCTAGATTGTGTGACATAGGCAAATCCTTTTGTTTGTAAGAAATTGAGATTCTGGGGGTCCATCTGCCCAAGATTCTATGGTGCTGTAGTATCAGTGGGCACAAACTGTGATGCCGATGAGACTGCGCACTAGCAACAAGCTGCTTGCTTTAGCAAGTACTAAATGACTGTGTAGTAACAAGTGGGTAGTTGGGTACATGTGTAGATGTGCCCTGGGAGTATCAAGTTTGATCCTAAATCTATCTTCTTCCTCCATTTGTGAGTAAAGCTCTGGCTTCCATTTCTCAGTTAGGCAGGAGGGTCCTCTCTCTCTCATTCCCACCCAGTTTCCATTACAGTCTATAGGCCTGAGCTGTGCAAAGGGACAAGAATCTGTCTGTATTTGCCAACTCAAGAATTTGCCACTGGAGAACTCTCAGCTCAAACAAAGCTGGCAGGGCAAACAATTGGAACTCCACTGAAGCATGAATAAGGCATGCACCCCTCTGCCATTTCTCCTGCTGCTGACCCTGGAGGACCCAAAACTTCTATTGTAAACTAGAGCAGCATTCCAAGCCTGGGGCTCAGTGGCGTCTAGTGACTGAGGAATGGGCAACTGTAACTGGGGGTTTTTATGCCTCCTATGCTGTGCTAAGCCCAGGAGTGCATCTGGCCCAATGTCCTTGACTTGTACAGACTGAAGGAAGGTGACCAAGTGGAGGGTCACTCGTGAGGCACAAGTGGCTCCAAGGTAGTTCCATTGTGGCTGCTAGTGAAAAGCAGGGTGATGCACACAAAGGTGGAGTTGCAGTGCAGGAAGCATAGTAGTATTTGTCACCAGTAAGCTCTTGGGCAAATACAACACAAAGTTTGCCCACCCTGTATTGAAGGCTGGATTTCAGACCTAAGCTATATTTCACTTTTTGCTCCTAAAAAGTGTGTAGCTCTTTTTTTTCTTTGAAACCCTGGATGGATGTGAAGGAAAGGCAGGATCTCTGTTTGCACACAAAGTTTGGGGAAGCCTACAGTACTGTACTTAAAAGTAACAGGAGAAATCTCCCTCCTTTTATGAGTGGAGTTCATAAACTTTAGACAGCATTGTAAAATGATTATGTGCTATCAGAACATATACCACCATATGATACCTAGTGGAGCATGGTACTTTGAACAGAATAGGAAAATGATGAAAGGGAACCTCATAGCAGTCCCTGTTCATATGAGGAGCTGATGGCCTTACAAAACATGGTGGGGGGTTTTTGTTTTTTTCAGAATTCAGTATGGTAAATTAATTTGAAAGGAAGTGGTTTTTGCTTTTTGGTGTACTGGCAAAAAAGTTGAAGCTAGCTTGTAAGGCAAAGAGCAGCTAGCTGTGAGTAATCCTGTTTACTTAGAAGTCTTGGGTTGTAAATACTGTCTCATTTGATGTGGGGCTCATTGTCCTGGGGTTTGACCCAGATCAAAACAGGTATGGGGTAGTCAGTCATCTGCTAATGTTACCCTTCCAAACTTCATCGTTGCTCTTCTGTCAGAGAGGCACATGCAGCCTGGCCTGGGAAAAAGTACAGTAAGATTACACGTGCACACAACCATGTTTTGGGAAAAATGTTATCACATTTTATCCCATGTATTTCAGAGGGACTTGAAGTGGAAAACTGGACTTGTAGGTTTGCTGAATGCCAGGACAAACAAAGTGTCCACTGAAAGCCTCAGGCATATTACTCTGCAAGGGAGCTCATATCTGTTCCTGCACTTGCTTTCTTCTAACCAAAGCTATGGAACACACCCAAATAAACTGCCGTTCCTGAACAGCTGTATGTGTAGCACAAAAAGGTATTGAAATACATCCATTGCTTTTGCTAGGTTGTGCCATCTTTTCCATCTTGTTTATGTCATACTCACTCTCTCCAATCATCCAGTGTTGTAAAGCTTGCTCATTTATCTTGCTCTGTGTAGAGGTACCATAGTGTAGAGGCAGCTCTGCACCAATGCTGTGTGTCTTGCTTTGGCTCCTGAGAAACCTTTCTGTAGCCCTAGGAACTGAGCCAAAGCTGCTTGACAAGTTCTGACATAATTGTTGTATGGCAATCATTGAAGAGATTGCCAGTCTTTGAATTGAGTCTGAGTTCCTTTATTTTTTGTTACATTTTGGGGAAACACTTACCTTGTTTTGGAAGGTGGTTTATTTCCAGTAATTTAATAATCTATATCACTCCTTTGCTTTCTTTATGTGCCAAGTATTTACGTTACACCTGTTTATATATCGCTGTGTGTTATACGCATGTGTAGGAATCATATAGTATGTTAAAGAAATTTAATATATAATAAAGATGGTATGTTTCAGTGTGCTTTTATGTACACACATAGATCAGACTTTCAGGAATCCATGGGTTAAGCAGAAATAAGGAGAGGCGATTTAAGCACTAAAGTCAGGATAGAAGTTGTAAGCCTTAGACAAGGGAAAAGAATGTAGGATCATAAGATCATAGGAAAGTAGGGATGGAAGGGAATTAATGGGGTGATCTAACCTAGCCCTCTGCTCAAGCAGGATCATTGCTGATTAAACCGTCCCAGGCTAGTGTCTGTCTAACCTGTTTTTGAAAATATCCAGGGATGGAAGTTCTGCAGCTTCTCTAGGTAGCAATGCTTGACACTCATGGTCAGGAAGTTTTTCCTAATCTCCAATCTAATTTCCTTTGGTGCAGTTTGAGGCCACTTCTCGTAGTACTGTGACTCCTGTGGCTACAGAGAAAAAGCTATCTCCATCTTCTGTGTAATCACTCTTTAAATATTAAAAGACCGTTATCAAATTCCCCCTCAGTTTTCTGCAGACTAAATAACTGTAGTTCTTTCAGTCTTTACTCATAAGTCATCTTCTTCCAATCATTTTTTGTTGTTCTGCACTGGACTTTTTCCAACCTGTCCACATCTTTCTTGAAATGAGGGGGGGGAGGGCAACACTGGACACAGGACTCCAGGTTAGGCCTCACCAGTGCTAAATAGAGTGAAATAATTACTTTCCTCAATTTGCAAGTGACACTGCTTGGTACAACCCAGTATGCTGTTGGCTTGTTTTGCAACAAAAGCACAGTGTTGGCTCTCATTCAGCTTCTGGTCCACTGTAACCCCCAGGTCCTCCTCTACAGTACTGCAGCCCAGCCAGTTGTTCCCCAGTTTGTATTTGTGCATGGAATTATTCTGTCCCAAGTGCAGGACTTATGCTTGTCCTTGTTGAATTTCATCTGCTTGATTGCAGACCATTTCTCATTTATCCAGGTCATTCTGTATCCTAATCCTACCCTTCTGGTTTCATCTGTAAGTTTGCTTAGCGTGCATTTGATCCCTTTGCCCAGATCATTAATGAAGCTATTAAACAACACTGGACCCAGGACAGACCATAAGGGAGCCCCACTGAAACTTGCTTCCAAATAGATGTTGAGCCATTGATGACTACTTGTTGAGCAGGATGATCCAACCAACTTTGTATCCACCTTATAGTACATTCATCTTTGCTTTCTGATGAGGATGTAATGACAGTTTCAAATGCCTTTCTAAAGCCTGTTGAATCTCCTGCTTGCCTCCTCCATCAGTGCTGATCTGATATGGACCAATATATCAATGTACCTCTACAAATGGACTAAGAGTAAACAAGGAATATCTTGAGCAAGAGGAGGGTTCTCTGTTAATTTGAGCTGGATCTGCTGGACCCAGCCAGCATAGGACAACTAGAATTTTTTCCTTGCTTGTAAATGTAACTACTGTGTGAATCCAGACATTGATAATTGCTGTAATACATAACTAGTATTTTTATAACATTAAAAAAATTCCTAAGAGATTACTACTGGCCTTTGCATTAAATGAAGAAGTTTTAGCTGAATTATTGACATGGTCAATCAGATTCCAGCACTGTGTATCAATTTGAGGTATATGTACTTACAGACCACTGAGAAGTCCGAGTTCTAATTTAGGTGGTTATGTAATTCAGGTTTCCTGCTAATTTTAAGGAGAAGAAAATTTCTCTAGCATTCCATTTTGATGGCATGATAAACTAAGGAAAAAGGTGAGGGCCTGGGTTGCACAGGATACAGACCAATTTGTTGTCACAAAATATTTCTGTAAAATTGTGAACCACCTAATGTACCTTTTAACTTAGCCATTATATTGAAAGTGTGTGTGACTGAAAATCTTTAAATTCTACTAATGTTCATAAACCAAACCAAATTAACCCTGATATACATCCAGAAACGTTTATGTTATTGTTTATATTGTGGTTCTTCGAGGTTTCAGTCCAAAGTAGGGCACCATGTGTATGGTCATGTAAGCATTAAAGAAAAGAGCTTACCTGATGAAAGAGATAACAATCTAAGAACTGTACAGCAACTGGATTTATTCATGGGAGTATTCATACTGACACAGGACTACAGTAAAGCCAATTTGCCTCTACTTGAATGTAGAAGGCCATTCACATAGTTGGAATACTGTAGCATAAATCAAGAAGAAAAAGCTAAATAAAACCCAAGCAAAGATCTAACAGAGAGGTGCAGAAACCCAGGGATGACAGGAAAAGGACCACAGTTTTGTTTTTGTTAAATGTACAAACATCTTACAAACATTTTAATCTTATTTACTGAATGGGAATCTGAGTGAACAAAGAAGATTGAGTCACTGATGGCCTCTTTTCCTGTTAATGAGTCATTCTGTCTCTTGTTCATTCCTGTTACTAAAATAAATAAATATTTAAAAAATACCAGAAAGGTTTCTCTTAGCCTAAATATGGAATGTCCACAGTCCCATTTTTCTGATTTACCACTGAAAGGGTCAGGCTAAGAGAAGAATGCAGAGGACTGGGATTTACTGGGGGGATGGGGTGGGAATTGCTTAGAAAAACCAATTGTGTATCTATGGAGAAATTGCATTTGTTTCTTTTTGTATTGGTAAACACAAATGTTTAGGGACCTTTTCCTGTTTAGTTTTAAAAGGGCTCAGTGGGTCTCTTACAAATGGTGATATTCAGATTGTTACAACACAGGCAAGTAAGTACACATTTAAACAATTGATCTGCTATAGACCTCATGTTGCAGAGTCCATTAATTTCATTTTGACCTTGGATCTAATCTAAAGAATTTCCAATATTTCTTCTTATTATTCATACCTTCCAAAGGTTCTGGGTGAAATTACTTAGTAAAATGACTCAATTGCTTTCTGACCTAAAACATCCTTCTAGGAAAAAATAAATTCTTCTTTCGGTTTCACCAGTACAACCAGACTGAAAGCATCAAGATTGCTGAAGCATAACAGAAGATAGAACATGGTCCAGAAGTTTTGGTTTTTTTGCTAAGTAAAAAAGCTTTTGAAATTAGAAACCTCTTGCTACTAATAACCACTCCTAACAGGGTTTCTTTTGTGTAGCTGTCTTGTTCAGAACACTGTGTCAGGTTGTGCTTAACTTTTATATAGAAGTTATTGATTATACTTGTTTACTGAATCAAGGCTTGGTGTACAATGTGGCTATAATCAGTAAATAATGTGCAAGTTGTTATCTGTTAGTTCTTTTTTTCATTTTACTTTCCAGAATGTTACAAATCATGTGTGTGGGGTATTTTTTTTTAATTTTGTTTTTATTTTTTTGTACCAACTCAGTATTGACTGAAGAGCTGTCACTTTTTTTCTGGTGATTCAGAGAAAATTAAATTTAATCTTTCTACCAAAAGGAGGAAGTAGAATCAATATTAAACTCCATTTTGTATACACCACTTGAATATCATTTTAGGCTTTGCTAAGGAAACTGGTTCAGGCAAATTGCACGAAGCAATCAAAAGCCTTCCCTGTAAAATCTTGTGGTGCTTTCAGGTGGTCATAAGATGATTGATTCCTTACTGTTCACATCTACTCATTGAAAGCTTCTGATTTGTGGACTTTTCCTAATCATTCAATAAAACTTTTTTCTTCTAAGGGCTAACCAGAAATTAAACAAAGTATTCTTAAGCATTTATCTTTTGTATTTATAAAAACACTTGTGTAGAACTCAATTTTGTTTCACACTTTTTCTTTAGAACAGACACAATTTTGTTTAAAAAAAAACTATGTGAAATTCATTGACAAGTAAGGGAACGCTTAATACCATAGTTGTCATTAGGTAGTATTTCCTTCTTTAATAACATCTTTTCCTTTTCACAAAATGAAATCTAATCAATATGGTCACATAGGTCCATGGTTTGAAAACAGGAAAACTACACTATGGACAGGTAAATCCCAATTTCTGCAAATACCAGTAAGTGCATATGCAAAACATGGTTGAATGCCTATTTTGACCTTGTACATGGGCCAACTGATACACTCTTACATGCATAAACATAAAACTCTGGCTTGGTTGCAAGAATACTTATTTATATTCTTCTGTAGAGACACAGAATGCTTCATCCACGTTGGTATGTATCCAGGCTCCAGTGTGCACTTACATATTGGAAAATCTGTGTCTGTGTTATCACAATGCTTAGGTAAATTCTAAAGGAGAATAAAACTGTATATCAATTAATAGCTGTACCCTGAAAGATGTATATCTATATCTTTCAAACTTCTGCACTTACTGCCAAAAGCAACAAATAAGTCTAATGAAAATTCCTCCTAGGAAAGTGTTGCCCATTCTCATTGTCAGGGATCCTGGTTTTCCATGATAAAAAGCTGCAAATTCTCTGATAAAACCCCAAAATCCGTAATTAAAATTAAAGCCCCCCCCACATCCCTGATGGTGCCCCTCACTTTCCCCCACATCCTTCCCAGCCCTACTGGTGCCCCTCTTTGCCCCCACAACAGCCCTCCAGCCCTGCTCATGCCCCTTGCCTCTCACCCACAGCCCCTGCCCCCTTGTCCTACCAGAGGGGGCCCCCAGCTGCCAGGGCTATGGGACCAGGGACCCAGATCCACAGCTCCCTGCCCCCAACTGAAGGCAGCTGCAGCAGGAGTACGGAGTTGGCTCCCCACTACTGCTGCCTGCTGCTGACTTGGGCAGGGGTGGGGTTGGCTCCTGGGTGCCATGTGTACTCCCGGGGAGCAAGGGGAACCCGCACCCCCAGATCTGTACGGGGGCGAGCTGCAGGCTTGAGTTCCCTCCCTGCTTCCCCACTGCAGGGCTGCTGTAGCCCTGCAGGCAAGGAGTTCCCTGTGTCTGGGAACAGCAGGGCAGTGCCAGAATCTCCTTGCCCCCTCCCCCCCCACTGTGCCTCCTGCACCTGCAGCTGCTCAGAGTGGTGGAGCCCTGCGCCAGTTCCCTCAGTGCAGCCCCATGTGCAGGATGTGCGTCACTGGGGCAGCGCAGAATGAGCAGCTGCTAGGAGATCCCTGTGCAGCTCCTCTCTCCACAGTTGCACCAAGTCATGGGAAACGGAGTAGGGCTCCACTCCCCATAACCTGGCATGGGTGAGGAGAGAGGAGCCATGCAGGGATCTTCTGGCAGCTGTTTGCTCCATACTGTCCCAGCAATGCACCTCCTGCACCCAGGGCTGTACTGAGGGAAGTGGCATGAGGCTCTGCTACTCAGAGCAGTGGCAAGTGCAGGAGGTGCAGTGAGGGGCGAGGAGATCCCAGCGTGGCTCCACTGTTCCCAGCCTTGTCGGGTCTTGCCTACAGGGCTACAACATCCCCATGGCAGGGAGCAGGGAGGGAGCTTAAGCCCGCAGTCTGCCCCCCATACAGATCTGAGGGCACAGGTCCTGTTTGCCCCCTTAGAGTGAAAAACACTGAGTACCCTGGGTGCCCAGTTGGCTCTACATCTCTCTGCTCCTGGCTGGCACCTCCATGTGTGGCTTCCCTTAAGCTGCTAGAGCTGCTTTGGTTTCACATGCCCCTGGCTGGGTACTCCAGCTGTGAGCGGGGAGATATGGAGCTGGCCAGGAACTCTGTGTATTTCCTCAACACCTCCCTGCTTGTGGCCAGAGTGCTCAGCTGGCTCCACATCTCCCCACCCATGGCTGGAGTGCCCAGCCAGGGGCATATAAAACCTAAGCAGCTCTAGCAGCCCTTAAAGGAAGCCACACATGGAGGCATCGGCTAGGCACTCTGTGTATTTCCCCAATACTTCCCTGCTCACTCAGCCCTCAACCAGCTTCCTCCCCCAGCCCTGCCCCTCAAACCCCCAGTCCCCTGAAAGCCCCACTTACTAGTTCACTGGCTCCAGGAGAAAAGTGAGCCTGACCTAAGCCTTGTGACTGACTAAAAACCACAGGCTACGCCCTTCCCCCCTCTGCCTCTGCCTCCCCCTGCCCCTCCGGGCAGGGTTGGAGCTTTCCCGCCCTTTTTGCAAACAGCTCTTGCAGGCTGGAACTCAGTCAGCCTGCAGAGCTCTTTGCAAAAGAGGGAAATCTGTGGGTTTCTCTGCTAAAACAGAAAATCCACATTTTCTCTGATAAAACCAGGAAATCCGTGGTTTCCTCTGTTTTTCAATGGGAAATGGAAAACCCAGATCCCTGCTCATTAGTGATAAAATCAGTGACTGAATCAGATTTTGTGTCTTCAGTCCTTTGTAATAGATCGTGTTGTGTTTTTAGTACTCTGATGTTCTATACCTCTCTGAACCACTTAAAGTTTAGCTGAAAATGTTCTCACTACTATTAAACTGCCGATCTACTTTGTGCTAGTTGCAGTAGATGTACGGATGCCTCTTCTCTGGAATCTTGCCAGTTTATTCTTCAGTGGCTCCATCAGGTCCTATTGGTTCAGTAGTTCATGGGCGTAGGTATTTCTGGCTTCTTGTCTAAGTATTCTTCTCCTTGAAATACATCCTTAAAACATTGGACAGGGCCCATAACAGATGTTGTCTCTCCTCCCATGTTAAGGATATTCAGGTGTTGCATTGAGATTAAGTACCTTGCTTACACTGCCCTGCTGCCCAATAGCACACAGTGCTTCTGTGCCTCAACTACTGTAGACTCCTGGAGATAGTTTCATAGTTTCTAGGGTCGGAAGGGACCTGAGCAGATCATCTAGTCCGACCCCCTGCCATGGCAGGAAAGAGTACTGGGGTCAAATGACCCCAGCAAGGTGATCATCCACCCTCCTTTTAAAGACCCCCAGAGTAGGAGCCAGAACCACATCTCTTGGAAGTTGGTTCTAGATCCTAGCTGCCCTGACAGTGAAGTAGCACCTCCTGATATCTAGCCTGAATCTACTCTCTGCCAGGTTGTGACTGTTATTTCTTGTTACTCCTGGTAGTGCTTGGGGGAACAGGGACTCTCCCAATGCCTGCTGGTCCCCCCTGACTAATTTGTATACAGCAACCGGGTCCCCCCTCAGCCTTCTCTTGTGGAGGCTGAGCAGGTTCAGATCCTGTAGCCTCTCCTCGTAGGGCCTGCCCTTCTGACCCCTGATCATGGGGGTGGGCCTCCTCTGGACCCTCTCTGTGTTGTCCACATCCGTCCTGAAGTGCGGCACCCAGAACTGGACACAGTACTCTAACTGCGGCATGACCAGTGTCGCATAGAGGGGGAGGATCATATCCTTGGACCTGCTTGCGATGCATCTGTGGATTCATGACAAAGTACGGTTGGCCTTCCTGACTGCATCCCCACACTGCCGGCCCATGTTCATTTTGGCATCAGTAATGGCTCCAAGATCCTTTTCTGCCTCTGCACTGACGAGAAGGGAGATTATGTCTTTTATCAAAGACATTTGTTTACTAATCTCAGAATGGCTTTATTGTACATAAGCATTACATGTCTTCCTTTTAATATTGTTGTTTAACAATGTTGCCGAAATTACGCTGCAGCTGCTTTCATAAGGTACTGTACCTGGAATCCAGTTTGCTATAAATTTTGTAAATATTTAATGATTGGCAGCTTGCCTTCTGCAACGTTTATACATTTAGTCTTTCCATCTGAAATCACAGTGCAGTTACCCATCTCCTCACTGGAGATTTCTATGGCTTCAGTCATTTTTATGTATCTCTACTTTTCTTTTTCTTGGGGGAGCTGCAGTATAAGAAAGGAGGGGCATTTTTCTTTCTGCCTTTCATATTGCCTTCCCTAGTACAAACTACTAGATTGGGGGTGGCCAACATTGGTGCCATGCAGCATGGGTGCCACAAGTAGTTTGGGGAGCCTCTGTGCATATAGCAAGCAGCAGATTGGGGAGGGGACAGAAAGCAGAGTATCAAATTGGACAGGGAGCACAGGGCAGGAAGCAGAAAGCTGAGCATCAGATTGAGTAAGGGAAAGGGACTGGAATGGCATTTGGAGGGTGCAGGGCTAATCTGTGGCACATCTACCAAAAGGGTTGACTCCACTGTTTTAGGTCATGATGCTTGCATTCCAATTGGTTCATCTTTGTCCTGCTTCTAGTATTCCTTTAGCTTTCGCCTTTGGAACGGGATAAAATTGTTCTGTTCCCTTTTCCTAAACAGTTCTGCTGCTCATGTGATTTAGATGAGTTTCTCTATGGCTAGAACTATTTCTTTCAACAATCTGCCTGTAACAGGGAGATGTAGTAGCAGGGAAGCCCCAGGTGAGGGAGAAGACTGCTCATGATGGACTGGCTATAGGACAGGAGTGGGCGAAATGCAGCCCGGGGGCCAGATCTGGCCCGCCAGACCATTCTATCTGGCCCACGGGGCCCCTAAAAATTTAAAAAATTAATATTTATTTGCTGCTGGCTGCCTGTCAAAGATGACTGGAGCTGAGGCAGTAGCACTCAGGGAAAGCCAGAGGCAGGACCCAGCAGCAAGGCCCAACCAGCCCCACTCCCACCAACCAGAAGATCCTGCCTAGCAGAGCCTTCTGGCCTGGGACCATGTGGCTGTTCCTGCTTCCCTGAGCTGGAGAGGGAAATGTGGCCCTTGACAGCTTGCCAAAACTTGGTAAGCGGCCCTCCACCCAAAATACTTGCCCGCCCCTGCTATAGGGGAATAGGCAGCCAGGACCTTATGGACAGCAAGTGCCTATTGGAGGGTAAGCTGCCCAGCAATAGTACAATAAAGCAGAGCCCTGCTTGAGCGGTAGGGACGCTACTAACAGCAAGGGTAGCAGCAGCAAGCTGCCTTGAATGGAAACTTCTGTGGGTGCCTGGAGAGTCATCTGACAGGAGGGGGCAGGGCTTACGATCATAAACCCTGAGCCCAGGCAGTCAGTAGGCAGTAAGGGAAGAACTCTGTAACAGGATTGCCGTAGGAGAGCAACTGGTTGATTACTGAGCTGCCCTGGGAACTGCAGGCAAGGTATCTAGAGCTTGCAGGGAAGTAAGACCCAGTATGTGGGAGAGTTCTGTTGTGCAGACATGGAGCTGGTGCTTATGTTTGGGCCCCAGTGTGGAGATAGTTTTAGTTGCAGCCAGCTTGTATTTTGGTTTAAGGTTTAAAATAGAGGACTGGGAGTGGCTAATGGGAAGGCCTGGAGGCCACAGAGCATGCCCAATAAGACATCTAAGGCCTTGAGCACTGCCAGGGGCCAGACACAAGTCGCAGGGCTGCCAGAGGCTCACATGGTGTTCTGAGCCCTGCCAGTGGTTGGAGCTTATGACACAGGCAGGTGGAGACTGAGAAGGTCAGAGCCTGAGCTAGGAGAGAGAATAGAGTCAGCCTGAAGTTGGGAGGGCTAAGGGCCAGAGCCTGAGAGGGGTGAAGCCAGGGGCCCAGAGCCAAAAAAGGGCAAAACTAGGGCCAAGGGCCCAGTGCTCAAGAAGGGACAAGACGGGCTGGAAACCTAAAGCCAGGTGCGGAGCAGTAGGCCTAGGCTAAGGGGGCCAGCTAGAGAAAAGAAGTGGAGGCTGGAAAGGTTGGCCACCCAACAAAGGTGGAAAGGCCTAAGGAGGCCTGACCTGAGAGTGATTGACTGATAACATCTGCAAGACATGGGCATAGCTGTAGGGGCAGGAGGCCACCCTGAAGGCAACAGGTACCCTGGGGCACAGGCAAACCAGGAAGGCTTTCTTAGTGTGAGAGGCAAAATTGAGACCAATGGGATTTGGGAGGGATCTGCTGGCAGAAAGACAGATGAGGGATCACTCTGGGACCCTCAGGCAGCCTCCCCTTTCACAGATCTACTAATTACATCAAGGCATGGCAGGTGAGGGAAAAGAGAGGGGACCCAGGGAGCTGGAGTGGGGCAGGAGCCAGAAGTAGGGATCATATCCATAAGTGATATTTAGTTAGAGAATCTTGAATGCCTTCAAACCATGTAGATGCCAGAGTTCTCAACTCTGGAATATAAGTATCTGTTTCCACTTCTGCTTCTCAGTTTCAAGTTAAGAAAAAGGGTCTTTTTACAGCTCTGTTGTGATTGTATTCCCAGTACCATCAAATATTTTTTGTCAGCAGTTATATGTTTACAGCCTTTGTTCCTAACAAAAGTAACTCACCCACTTTTCATCCTTTTTTCTCCAATGAAATACAAGGGTCAGTCTGAAAGTAATGCCTCCTATTATCTTTTTTTCACAGGCAAATTTTCTTAGTATTTGAGCTGCCCCTTTGTGACTCTGCCATTCTCACCAGTCTGCCAGAACAACTTTGGAGTAAAACATAATACCATATTTTCTCACATACAACACATCACTTTTTTTTCCAAAACAGTTTCTGCTGCTTATCAAGCAAAAGTAAGAAGGTCTGGAGGCCACAGAGCATGACCAATAAGACATCTGAGGCCTTGAGCACTGCCAGGGGCCAATCATGCTTCACAGGGAGCAGAACAGTGAACAGGCTTAGCTCCCTAGCTGCTATTTCTCAGTTACTATTGCAAGGAAGAATATTTTTTTCTTCATTCTGCACAGTAAACCTCTTGCATCTACTTGTGCACCCCGACTACATTGGAGTAAATAAATTTACTCCACAGCAAGATACTAGTACAAGTACTATCTTGCTGCAGAATAAAATGCTCTTCAGTAGCACATGTGTAGATGCTGCCATGTCTGGCTGGGACACAAGGGTGCTTCAGTCTGGGGGCTGTCTGCTGCCTAGACCTGTACTGAAGCAGCCTCATGCCCATCCAGCCCCTCCACAGCAGGTTGAGCCAGGATGAGTAGCCCCAGGCTGGCAGACTGACCAGGCCCTCTGCCAGCCAGGGCTGTGCTGACTTGGCTCAACGTGTAGTGCTCCTATGTCCTAGAGAAGGGTAGAGGGTAGAACGTACTGATATCCTCAGTGTTCCCTATTAGCTAGCTTAAGTGGGTCCTTACTCAGCTTGTTGGTTTTTGTAGATCCCTTTCTTGGGTGCTTGGGTCAGTGGATATATTAACAAGGTTTAAACTGCCACAAGAAAAAGTTGCAAGCTCATGACACAAACCTGTGAACCAAAGTAAATGTACACTAAACTGGGAAATTTTACTCTGCTTCCAGAGTACATTTCTTTCCAGACAAGCAGTCTGCATGCATTTGTTTCTAGACATTTTACCTCAAGGCTCCCTGTCGTGGGGTATGGAATGCACCATGAGTTAGAGCAGGGACCTGCATGTCTTCTGTTGGTATCCAAGGAGTTACAGACCTGAAAACCCTGATCTGCCTTTCAAGTGGAGGATATCCCCTGTGGAAAGGCCTCATGTGTTCCAATATGTTCTCACTGCAGAAGTATGTGAGACATTTACTCCTATGCTGTCCTAATACCTTCCTGTCTATGAACAAAACTCTCACACAATTTTTAGCTGATATGGCTTGGGTACAGATAGAGCCTGGGTCTCTCCGTGCCTGTCTAAGTTACCAGGGCTGGTTACTTGGACATTTTGTAATATGGATGCAATGTAAATTTTACAAGTGGTGATGGTCCTTCTGTATCTTCTTGCAGTCCCTCCATATATATTCAGAGCAGAGTTCTCCCTCAGTTTGCTGGGAAATGCTCAAAGTGCATAAAAGAGCCACTGATGACTTCCTAGAAGTCCTAGCGATACATGCAGGTGACTTGAGCAGCAGCAAGGACACCGTAACTCACATGGCCTGCTCGTTTGGCTGTTAACAGTTGGGCTAGGCTAACTATTCACTTGCAGACCTGCCCTGAGACATAAGCCATATGAGCTTAACCCCTGCTTCTGGATTTTGACTTTCTTAATAAGCAAAGCTTTGATAAGAGGACAAAGTCCAGTTCAAGCCTTCTCCCCAGGTGTGTGGCTGTTCTTAGTTTGGACTGTTGCTCCAGTGTTGTCCCAGTTTCACCTGTCTAAAGTTCAAACTGGAGTTTGACCCAGTTTCTTATTGCCTCAGGCACATAATTTCTCAACAAAGACAGCCTTGCTTTAAAGCTTGGTTATGCTCCATTTATCTCTTCACCTGGAGTATCCTCCCTTCTAGGCTTAATTTTGCTGGCAGATGCTTTAAGGTGCTGCTTGTGCCCATCTATCTTTGGAAAAGTATGTTAATTTCTTTCTTCCGTAGTGCAAATGAAGAACCTTTGTCCAACCGAGCCACAGAACTTAGGACTCCAAAAGAGGCTGTCACTGAGAGAAAACATACTTAACAGTAAAGCTCGTGGCTAGCTGACATATAAAGCCAGTGTGTTTATTTTAACTAATATATATAATCAAAGGACATTTCCAATTAATAACCTAACCTGTATGAGTAAAAGCACTCTTTAAAATTGCGTCTTGATGTTTGAATAACTTAGTATCAGTTATATTAACTGGTCTCCTTTTCCCTTTTTTTATATTTTGCTCACACCAACAGAATCCAGTGGCCTTTTGACACCTCATGAGTCTAGACTCTAGAGAAATAGTAGACTCGTCTAGACATCTACTAGAGGAGATGCACAATGGATTGTGGGTTAGGAGCCTAGAAGGCTGAGTTTAATTTGTGACTTCCAGTGACTCACTGTATGACATTGGCTAATTCACAACTTTGCTCTTTCTCTTAGTGCATCTGAGGATAGCAATGGTTATTCCTCTTTCTGCAATAATTCTAAGATATATGGGTGCAGGATACATTTTTTTTCATTAACTTATACAGTACTGAAGTTTCTGAACTGTAGGTGCAATGAGAATTCCTTCTAACTTCTCTGTAAGATAATCTAAGGATGCGTGTTTGTCTATTTAGGGACCCTGTCAACTGCAATATATCTATTGAACAAATTCTGTTAAGCGTTTCAGCTACCTTTATTTTGTTTCTTCATCTGACACTTTTTCTATGCTATGTATACAACTGAATTTAACAATTTGTGTTTTATTTGGTAGTACCTCAACCAGATTATAAAGCAGGTCAAATGCAGGTTGCATAGATGCATCTGAGATGTGTTATAACTGTGTTTAAAATGCTCCCCTCAACCTTTTTGTTTCATATAAAGGACATCTTAAAACACTTCATTCCCATCCACATATACTGCACAGGACTGTTACAACAGCAGAACTTCTATCTTAGTTTGCCAAAAGTTTTTTCATTTCCTTGTTTTTGAAGATTTTAGTTGCTTACTGGCTAAAGAAGGAAACTCCAGAGTTAGCTGTAAGAAAGGGTGTTGTCATGTTCTTTCTAAACAGACATATTGCAAGTTAGTAATTTGACAAGAAGGACTCTTTGTAGTTCTCTATACCTGTAATAATTAATCTTCCTTTTTTATAAAAACAATAGGCTATTTTGACTTCTGGGCTCCACTCATTTATGCTTACTAGAGACCCTTATTTATTCTCATATTTGCAGCGACTGTTCTTTTTGTTATCAAAATAATGATGTAACAATTCAGTTGTGTTAAATCTTTAGACAGCAGAAGCTTCTTTATTAAGAAGAGAAAGATTGAATGCTGTTATTCTATTTATAGTCAATGGAAAAAACATGCACTTTCAAGGGGATATCCTAGTAAGACTCCCATTGACTTCACTGGGCACAAGATTACTTAGGTTAAGGTAAACAACAAGGAACTAAGAGAGCAAACATGATAGCATTTGCTTTTAATTCACCAAGGTCTTCTGCCTCAAGTACTCCTATGGTGCTACCTAATATGAGAAAGTTGTGCGTAGTCGTAACCGTGTTTACATACCTAGGATCTATTCATTTCAAATTTTCATTTATTGTATTAGAAGTTAGACCATCTAAATACTGTACCTCTGAGTATCTTGGAGTTCTTTTATTTAAAGATGCAGTGCCCAGAAAACAGCAGCATAACTACAGTCATCATTAGAAGTAAGTTCTTTTATGAACATTAATAAGATGATTGTACTGTGAACAGGTCTCATAAAGCATCATAAAACTTTTATAATGTAAGCGATTAGCCTCAGGAGTTTGGGAAGAAGAAAGAAATAACTTTCCCTATCTACTACTAATCAGATAGGTAGTCTGATTTTCCTCACCAGTAGGGTTACCATATTTCCAGTTAAAAAAAGAGGACATCTGTCAGGGCAGGGATGGGTAATATGAAGGGGGGGTTGCGCAGTAATATGCCTGTACCCTTCCCCTGCCCCTCACTCCCAAGCCACAGCCCCCCCAGCCTGCTGCTGCCCCTTACTCTCAACCCACAGTACCCCACCCCCCCAGACCATGCTGGTGCCTCTCCCAACCTGTAGACCCCCCTCCCTGCTGATACTCCTCACTCCTGACCCACAGCCCCCTCACTCCTGACCTGCAGCCTGTGCTCCGCAATCCTGACCCACAGCCCCCCTGTATGATAATGTAATGTAATGTATGATAATGTAATGTATGATAATCCTACTTACCTATGCCTGGTTTTCAGACAATAAGCCTGACTCTCCATTTGAACAGAGCTAAATTCTCATGTACACCAAGGTCACTTTACACCACTTTAGCAGCCTAAAGGCACTTCACAGTGACTATAACTGCATTGTCCCTTACTTTAAGGCTCTTGTGTAGTAACAGCAGTGTAAAGGGACTTTTAGTGTAAATAGGGTTACCATATGTCAGGCTTTCCTGGACATGTTCTTTTTTTGGCACCCTGTCTTTGTGTCTGGGCGGGTTTTAAAATGAGAGCAAATGTTTGGGTTTTTGCTTTTGCTCTGCTTTCCTGGGCATGAGCAACTTGGGACTGCTTGGGACTGGGAGGAACAGGCAAGATGATTGGCTGTCAGTGGGTTATGTGCTCTTGGCATGGGCCCTGGGAAGTAAGAGTGTGTGTGTGCGCATGGGCAGCAGGGCTGAGGGGTGGGGAGGGGACAGAGGGCTCTGGGTCAGGAGTGAGGGGCAACGCATGCCTCCTGAGGCTGGGGGCACATGGTGACTGCCTGCAGGCAGTGACACAGGCATTGGCAGTGAGGGAGGGCCAAGCCAGGACCATCTGCAGACTGCCGTGGTGGTGTCAGTGGCGGGAGGGGGTCCCCTCCATGGCTGGACGCCGAGCCCGGAAGTGCTTCTTGGGGGTGGGGGTGGGGGGGCACTAGCGCTCTGCCTACTCCTCCTGCCTATTGCCTAAGCCAAGAGTGCTCACTCTCAGGGGGGGCACCAGGGCTCTCTGCCTATAGCACCAGCAGTGCTGGGGGGCAGGGGGCTATGGGTTGGGAGTGAGGGGCACCAGCAGTGCTGGGTGGCAGGGGGCTGCATGTTGGGAGTGAGGGATTCCAGCAGTGCTGGGAAGCACGGGGCTGTGGGTTGACAGTGAGGGGAACCAACAGGGTTGGGGGGGCAGGGGCTTAGGAATGAGGGGCAGAGGCAGGGCACAGGCATATCGCTGCCCTTCCCTTTCATCATATATGCCTCCCCCTCCCCCCTATGGGTGTTCTCTTTTTTGATACTGGAAATATGGTAATCCTAAATGTAAATGAGAAAAAAAAATTACCGTTCTGATATAGAAGCATGTTACACCCACTTCACCCTGGTGCATATAACTGCATAGAATGGAAGGTGACTAGAAGCAGGGAGTTAGTGCAGTTTTTCCTCCTTTTTCTTCAGCTTCTTAGTTTGTAAGATAACCACAGATGTCTCCACTTCAAAAACCTGTTTTAAACTCTACCTATGGAAATTTGTACAGCTTGAAATGCCAGAAGGAAAAAAGTATCATTTAGTTTAAGGCAGCAGTTAGTGAAGTTTGACAACTGTCCAATGCATAACTCAGTCTTATATAAGAAAAAAACATTGGCTAAATCTACAATCACAAGTTTCATAAGCTGTAGCCACTAGTGATAGACATAAGTAAGCTGCACATTGATCATCTGAACAAATGTTTGTATTTTCTTATAGCTGTTTTTAATTTAAATGCTAGCCTTCAGTTTTAGATTCTTAGAGGCTGTGGCAGAGTATTTAGGATTTTGCCGCTTCTGCTTGGTTTAGAAGACTACTTACCAGTGTAGCATCGAGAAATAAAAGTTAAATGCATATAGATTGTAGCTACCAAGCAAGTTATGTTTCAGAGACATTGGGGTTTTTTTCGGTCAGCAGAATTACGCATTATTCCTTATATCACTGAGTGTCCCAGTTACCTCTGACATTCTTCACCATCCAGTGTAAAAGTTATTTGTGGAAAAAAATCATCTGCCTGAAGTGTAAATTGACCTAGACAAATTGGAGGATTGGGCCAAAAGAAATCTCATGAGGTTCAACAAGGACAAGTGCAAAATCCCGCATTTTGATGGAAGAATCCCATGCACTGCTACAACCTGGGGACTGACTGGGGGTTGCAATAGACAGTAAGATGAATCTGAGTCAGCAGTGTGCCCTTGTTGCCAAGAAGGCTAACAGTGTACTGGCCTGCATTATTAGTAGAAGCGTTGCCAGTGGATCGAGGGAAGTAATTATTCTGCTCTGTTCTGTACTGGTGAGGCTACATCTGGAGTACTTTGTCCATTTTTGGTCCCCCTACTATAGAATCAAATTGGAGAGAGTCCAGCAGAGAGCAGTGAAAATGGTTTGGGGGCTGGGGCACATGACTTCTGAGGAGAGCCTGAGGGAACTGGGTTTATTTAGTTTGGAGAAGAGAAGACTGAGTAGGGATTTTATACAGTATAACCTCATAAATCTGGCATGCGTGGGGCTGAGCACTTGCTGGAAATGCGAAAATGCCAGTTTTTTTAAACTGGTGTGGCGACTCATCTTGTAGTGGGGGGCTGGGGAAGAGGGGAGTGGTGGCCAGTCCCAGAACACTGGTCGCATGTAGAGTGGTGGTGCGGGTGATGTATGGCGGTGGCAGCCACTGCTTGCAAGATTCCCCCTCCACGTCCAGGGGTGG
>NW_017728886.1:180414383-180435278 GCF_001723895.1 Crocodylus porosus | reverse complement strand
AGCTGGAGGAAGTGCCGGATTTTTGATAATTCTGGATTTTTGGCATCTGGATTTATGATGTTCTACTGTAGCAGCTTTTAACTATATGAAGGGTGGTTCTAAAGTGGAACTCAATCACTGTTCTCAGTGGTGACAGATGGCAAAACAAGGAGCAATGAATGGTTTCATGTTGCAGCAAGGAAGGTTTAAGTTGGATATTAAGAAAAACATTCTCACTAGGAAGATGGTGAAACACTGGCCAAGTTACCTAGAGAAGTGGTGGAATCTCCACCCTTGGAGGTTTTTAAGGCCTGGCTTGAGAAAGCTTTGGCTGGAATTATCTTATTGGGGAGGGTCCTTTTTTGAGCAGGGGGTTGGACTAGATGACCTCCTGAGGTTCTTTCCAGCCCTGGACAAAGAATATTCTGGGACTGATTCTTTTTGCAATCAAGGCTTTGTATAGTGTCAGATTGAGATCAGAGGCCCTTAAAATCAGGATAATTTTGAATTCTTTATATTGCATGTTTTGGCTGATAAAGCTGTCTTCCATAGAATTAAGTATAATTCAGGAACTCTGGTCCATGCACTAAGCTGTGTTCCAGCTGTCAGCACAGGTTAGGAGGGGGGACATGGTCTTAAGAACATCACCACCAGAGCCAAGTTCCTGGCATAGTATAGAGTGGGGTGTGCAAAGCGGGGGGCCTATTCTGTTCAGATTTGGCCTGGATCAAGGACAGTGATTCGATTTGTTGTTTCGGATCACTGTCCCCGATTCAATTCGGCTAAATCCGAATCTGAAGATTTAATGTTGGTTTGGAGAACACAGACACAGCTTAAAAAGTTTTTTCTACATAACTTGAGGTAGCAGGCACGGCCGATGATCACTGTGATGCTGGGGCACATAGAGCATCCCACAGGAGTGTGGGGGGGCCCTTCTTGTGCTCGGCAGCGAACCTGGAAGTGGATCAGAAGTACTTCTGATCCACTTCTGGGTCTGCCAGGAGCATGGTGGGTGCCCCCCCCTTTGGCTCCCTGGTGTGGCAGTCAGCCAAGGGGGGACCCCAGGTGCCTCCCTCAGGCCCAGAAGCACCAGTCACTGAGTCGCAGGGTGTGGGGTGGCCCCCCAGCACGCTCCCTGGTGGACCCGGAAGTGCTTCTGGTCCACTTCTGGGTCTGCTGCTGAGCATGCTGGGAGCCCCCCGCACTCCTGGGGGACGTTCCGTGCACCCCAGCATTGCAGCACTCACGAGCCCCTGCTACCTAGAGGTACATAGAAAAAACATTTAAACCTGTTTTTGTGACTGAATCTCTGAATCTTTCTGAATCTCTCCGAATCCATTCGGAGGGTTCTGATTTGATTCAGAGAGATTAAAGGCTCCTCCGATTGGATTCAGAGATTCAGCCACTGAATTGGGCCAAATCTCCACCGAAGCGGATCGGGGACCAAAGCTTCGCACAGCCCTATAGAGTAGTTTCAAGACTTTCCTGTCTTATGCTTGTACAGGCCTGCAGGAAACCATTCCAGCTACTGTGGGTTGCTAGGGTATACATTCTCTGCATACATCCACTTCCTGCTCCTGGAGCTGACATAGAAACTAAACATTTCTTTATCTAGGAGGAATCCTTGTAAGGCTGTTTTACAGCTGCTGTGAGCCACCAGATCAATAGCAGCCACCCAAGATTTTACTCACATTCACCTTTGAACTCCCTTGAAAGCAGTTGAGTTATAAGAAGTTCTCTTTGGTACTTGGTGATTTATGTTATATTTGATTTAGCAACATTTTCTTTTTTTGTGTTTTAATATAGATTTGTTGTGTTTCATGCTGGCTGCTGGCATTTTTGTAAAAGCTGTCTATCACTGATCATCAGTAAAGAGTCTGTCTTTTTTATCCCCTGTCTCTGCAATGCAGTGTATGATTTAGAAATGCATTCAAATGGGAACTTATGCACGCATAGTCAGTGAATGCTCTGTGGTGAAACAGCTTCTGCCATCCTTAGAAGCAAATATTATACAAATCTTTACTTCCCTGTTAGTTTAAGAAGGCTGTCAACGGTTGTCACAGATTACTTATATTGCATACTTTAACATGTGCTGGGGAATTGTGGGGGTGCTCTGCAATTTCTTAGGGAATCTGAGGAGGTAATGAGGGAAGAATCTGTTCCAGAAGAACGGATTTCCTTGTATTGAGAAAAGGAGCCCATATTTTTAAGTATATCAGCTATTAGGTGATGTGTTTCCAGGGGTTATATAATCAACACATAAAGTGTACGTTAGTAACTATGGTAGATGCTTGAAGCTGTCCACTGAATGGCTTTCATCTAGGTCAGTATCCCTCACCTACCATATAATTCATATGGACTTTGACTGTTGCAATGTTATGCAGATAACTTTCTTCTTTTAAGTATAAAGGGCTTCTAAATGTAGCACAGACAGTTTCCCCCCCGCATTATGGCCTGTGTCAGCTTTTTTATTTCATTTCCTTTTTTCTTGAGTGGATGCAGTTTTGTGGTCAAGAGAAGAAAATTCCTCCTTCGTGTTTCTCTTCCTGTTCCCCAACATACTTACTGCTGTAGTAAAGCATTGCATTTCACATTTAGCATCTTTCAGCTCTCTGACTTGGGCAATGCAGAATTATGTATATTTTATGGTCTTCTGTATCACTTTTCAGTCTTTTGAGCAGGTGCATTTTCTCCAAGTGTGTGCCATCTTCCATTGCTTGTCGGTGAGTATGTACAGGAACAGCAGCATGTTTTGGGCAACAAAAGGAACTATTCTGTAACACCTTAGATGAACAAACCTACTGTCTCTTTTCACTAGTGTTGACAAAGAAACATTCTTGGAAACTAAAACCCTGATTATGACCAAAGTACTTACGCTCACACTTAGCCTTGGGCACATGAATGATTCCACCCCTGTTCCTCTAATCATTTGCACATATACGTCAGCCTTTTCCTGAATAGGAAGGAGCTTCCTCATTGACTTAAAGTGGGTGAAAGGAGAGGGGAAACCCCACATGGCAGAGTGCCAGAGCAGGAGAATAGAGAGAGAAGTGCAAAAGAAAACCATGAATGAAGGGATGCAGGCACTGAAAAAGGCAAATACCTCTAAATGCAATGTACAAGGAAAGATGAAAAAAGGAGAGAAAGGGAAGGAATAAAATCAGGGAAACAGATAAGTTAATTTTATTTTATTTATCTTTAGCAGCCCTTCACAGTAGCTAAATATTCAGGCATTTTGTTTACTTTGCATTAAAATGAAGCTGTATCTTCTGAGCAGCCAAGAACATTCTGTCACTTCAGGGCTCTTCAGAACACACAGATGTGGTAAAACAAGGGGATTTCGGATGAAATGTTATGGGCTATTGAGATATTGTCCAGATATTATGTCTGTTAGTTCCCCTTTTCCTGTCATCTGCAGGACCTTTGGATTTCATCCGATAACTTCCTAAGCACTTTGGTTGCAATCCAGGGAAGTTTATAAGGCATGCAAATAATCTCATTGCCATTACTGTTTTGTTGGATTGGAGTTTATAAGGCATGCAAATAATCTCATTGCCATTACTGTTTTGTTGGATCGGAGCAGTGTGCTCAGTACTTTTTCTGTTTTGGAGTGAAATCAAATCTACTCTTTCTCCTAGCTAGATCAGATTATTTTAACTAAATCTCTGGAGCAGAGATTTCTAATTGTGCTAAATTATATAGGCTAGCATTGCCTTTTGGAATTCTCCATTGTATTTAGGGTTACCATATTTCCAGTATCCAAAAAGAGGACACCTGTGGGGGGAAGGAGGTGGAGAGCGGGAGGGGTATATGATTGGGAGCAGTGATATGCCCATGCCCTGCCTCTGCCCCTCACTCCTAAACCCTTCTCCCCCACCCCAGCAATGCCAGTGCCCCTCACTCCTGATCTGCAGTCCCCTGCCCTCCTGCCCTACTGGTGCCTCTCACTCCCGACACGCAGCCCTTGCCCCTCCAGCCATGCTGCCCACACAGTTCCCATGCACACATGCACTGCACATACTCTGTCTTTTGCCTGGGCGTTTGCCTCCATGCAGAGCACATGATCCCTGACAACCAATCACCTAGCCTGCTGCTTCCAGCCCCAAGCAGTCCCAAGCTGCTAGTGCCCAGGAAAGCAGAGGAAGAGCAAAAACCTGGACATTTGCTCCCATTTTAAAAATCTGCCCAGACATGAGGACGGGGTCAAAGAAGAGGACATGTCTGGTTAAACCTGGATGTATGGTAACCCTAGTGTATTTGGAATTAATGTCTTCAAAGTCATTTTACTTTAGACTTTTGGTCAGTCTAGACCTGGCTGGTCAACCTGTGGCATGGGGGCCATAAGTGGTATGTATGTAATGTGCAGTGGATTGGGGAAGGGATAGGCAGCACAGTGGTAGATAGCTGGAAGCAGAAAGGAAAGCAGCAAATTAGGGAGGGAGCACAGGAAAGGAACCAGAAGGCAGAGAAGCAGATCAGACAGGGAGCAACAGGGCCTGGAGCAGAAAGCAGGGAAGCAGCTTGTGTAGGACCATGGGGTTAGAGTGGCACTTGGGGAGTGTGTGGACCTATTTTAGGGCAAGCCTGACAAAACGGTTGGCATCCACTGGTCTAGACACTCATTTTGGAGCTAAGAAATAACATACTGGTTAAACTTTACTCTGTGGGTCAAGTGCTCAATTACCTACACTCTGATAATTGTTGCAATAGTTGTCTGTCATGGACCCTCAACATTCTGAGGTGTTCATGGGGTGTTATGCATATTTTCCTGAATTTGTTTTACTCATATGGCAAGTATCATCTCTACACATATGCATCATCAAGCTGTCATATATGCTAGGCTAGGCTCCGAAGGCACCTCAACAGATCATCGAGTCTGACCCCCTGCCTGAGCAGGAAAGAGTGCTGGGTTCAGATGACCCCAGCCAGATGCCTGTCTAGCCTCCTTTTAAAGACCCCCAAGGTAGGGGAGAGAGCACCACCTCTCTTGGAAGCCCATTCCAAATTCTGTCCGCCCTTACCGTAAAGAAGTTTTTCCTGATATCTAGCCTAAATCTGCTCTCTGTCAGTTTGTGACCATTGTTCCTTGTTAACCCAAGAGACGCCGTGGTGAACAGAGCATCTTCAATTCCTTGCTGTGTCCCCCTAATGAATTTGTAGGCAGCCACAAGATCACTTCTCAGCCTTCTCTTGCGGAGGCTGAATAGGTCCAGGTCCCTTAGTCTCTCCTCATAGGGCTTGGCCTATAAACCCTTAAACATATGAGTGGCCTTCCTCTGGACCCTCTTGAGGTTATCCACATCCTTCTTAAAGTACGGTGCCCAAAACTGAATGCAGTACTCCAACTGAGGTCTGACCAGTACTGCATAGAGGGGAAGTATCACTTCCTTGGTTCTAGTTGTCGTGCATCTGCTGATGCATGATAAAGATCAGTTAGCTTTTGTAGCAGGGTACTAGGGTGCCTGCTACTGGTAACAGTAATATGGGCTCAGCTGCCACTCACCAGGGCAGCACAGGTGTGGGTCGCTGAGACAACCAGTTGGGTCAGGTGACCAGAAGGGGGCCGGGCCGGGCCTATATAAAAAGCCAGGCTGAGGCTGGAAGGTCAGTTCCCCTCTGGCAGCCAAGGAAGCGGGAGCTCTGCTGGAGCAAGCAGGGCAGGCATGGTAGAGAAGGCTGATGGCCTGAGCGGTGTCAGCATAAGGATACTGGGTGGAGGAAACCCTAGCAGGGATACATATAAAGGATAGCAGGTTGGCTTGGGATTTATGTTATAGCCAAGGGGCTTTGTGTTTTCTGTTTTGTTGTTGTGTAACACCGGAGGACTGGGTGAGGCAGTAGGGGTGGAGGAGGTCTCATAGGAGCTCCCCAGTAGTGAGGGGGTTCCTGGCGCCGGAGAGGGTGCTGCGTTTTGGGGTGTCCCGATCCTGGCCCCAGTTTGGGTAGTATCGGGAGGAGCCCAGTGTGGGCGCACACACGAAGCCCCAGTGGGGCATAAGACCCAAGAAGGCGGGTCTGGGGGGGGGCCAGGTAAGGCCAAGGCCGCCTGAGCCCCAATTGAGGAAAGCCCCAGTGGTGCGTAGGACCCGGAAAGTGGGTCCAAGGGCCAGGTAAGGCCAAGGCCACCTGAGCCCTGATTGCGGGAGTTGCGAGACAGGCCCCAGTGGGGGCAGGAGCGCAGGGAAGGCCCCGGTGCGGGTGACGGTATAGAGGCCAGCCCAGGGAGGGCGATGGTATAAAAGGCAAGGCCCTGGTGCAGGCTGCGAGAGCCGCGGGGAGACACCACGAGGCGCCCGTGAGGGCACAGGCGGGCAACTAGACAGAGCCCCGGTACATCAAGGCACCGTGCCGGGGGGGCAAGAAGGCAGCCTCCCTTTAACGATATTTATCAGCAAGACGTGGCGGGCGAGATAAAGAGGGTGCATTTAGACCCGACTTGGCACGGTAGGTAGGGGCACTAGGGGAGTTCATGGCACCCGTAGAGGTCGCCCTGCGACAGCTTTGCTCATGATGTCATCACGCTGATGACTCATGTTCATCTTGGAGTCCACTATGACTCCGAGGTCCCTTTCAACTTCTGTGCTGCTGAGAGGGTCATTTCCCAGCCAGTAGGTGTGCTGGATATTCTTGTGCCCTAGGCACAGCATGCTGCGTTTGTCCTTGTCGTACTGCGTCCTGTTGTGTTCTGCCCACTTCTCCAACCTGTCCGGGTCTGCCTGCAGTCATTCCCTACCCTCTGAAGTGTTCACTTCGCCCCACAGTTTAGTATCATCTGCAAACTTGGACAGAGTACGCTTCACGCCCACATCCAAGTCACTGATGAAGACATTGAAGAGTACAGATCCAAGGACTGAACCCTGTGGGACCCCACTACCCACATCCTTCCAGGTTGATACTGACCTGTCTACTACCACTCTCTGGGTGTGACCCCCAAGCCAATTTGCCGCCCACTGGACTGTAAACACCTAAGTCACAGCCTCTTAGTCTATTTATGAGAATGGGATGAAATATTGTATCAAAGTCCTTCCAAAAATCCAAGAAGGTGTGAGAACACCCCAGGAGTGTCTTTCAAAGCCACATCTGACAGCCTGTGTCAGTTGTGTCGCAGTCCTACAGCACTGTAAAGTGCTGAATGCTCTCTATTCTCAGTCAAGTCATTAAGAGTGAGGGAATAATGGCATAGTAAGGCTCTATTATCAGTATTGCTTTCCATTTATCCACCTGCTTTGTGCAGGTAGCTTAATATCATATTAAAACCTACTAGATTCTACCCCATCTTCTTGGAGACATAGCTTTGGGGGAAAGCCGAAGGGAGTGAAAAGAGCACTATCATAGAGAAGAAGCAGTCAGGACTCATAGTAGAGATGATATCTTTTATTAGACCAACAAGATTTTTGCAAAAAAAATCTTTAATTGCAAGCTTTTGAGCACAAACACCCTTCATCAAGCATTGGAGAAAAGGTTGTAAAAGTTTTGAGTAGAAATGAAAGTTTATATTTCAAATTTTTTTTGCAAAAATCTTGGTCTAGTAAAATATACCATCTCTACAACAAATCCTGATTACTTTTTCCTCTGGACCAATATGGCTACAGCCTGGATACTTTACACTATCACAGAGAGTAATATAAAATATTTTAGCTGTAAAATAACATGAGTGTACCAATAGGAGGGTAGACTAACGGTGATAGTGTCATTCTAGGGAACATTTCAGACTTCTACAATAGGTGAGTAAAGCTGAGGGTTTTAAAAGAACATTTAGTTGCTTCACTAAACTATTACACTTGATTAAACTTCATTTCCAACATTTTTTTAAGTTAATGAAACCTCTGGGTACACATCCATTCTGTAGTTGTAAGGACTGTTCCTCTTACCTTAATTCCATGTAATATATGCATAACAATTACCTGTATTTACTCACATACCACATGTTCCCCAACTAAGATACATTCTTTGTTTTGGGAAGGCACACTACAGAGAAAAAGATTTTTGCTGAAACTTAACTGCCACAGCATGGGGTCATTGAATGCTGGCCGCATGCAGGTTGGGGGGAGTCCAGTCCACTCCTCAGCATCACTCACCCTCTTCTTGCACCCCTGTCATAGCTGCTAGTGAATTCAGAGCACCTTTTGACTGGGAGGAAGGCTGGGAGGCTGGTGGTGACAGAAAAGGTCTGTCTATCTTTCCACAAACCCACCTTTTTACTAATAGAGGGGACTATCTTTGTGTGTGATTGTATAAATCTTGACCAATGGGGTTTTGATCCTAATCAGGGCTTCTGGGAATGTGCAATGTGAATATAAAACATACAGATTGGAATTACTCAATTGCATTAAAAAGTCCTCCATATCCTTGTCTTCACATCAGCTTTCATGCCCAAAATGGTTTTCTGCTCAAATACTGTTTCGTTTAGCAGGTAAAACTTAGGAGCCCACATCTTAAAACAAAACCCATAATTTGGAAATGTGTCAGCATAAGGAATAAAAATATAACAATTTAACAAAAACCCTTGGAGGAGCAATTTGACAAAAATTCTCTCCTTGTCACAGTTCCACCTGAAAAGGATCAGCTTTTTACCAGTTTATAAAGGAGGGTTTCTGGGGAAAAAGATTTGGTCTGGAAAGAATGGAATTGGATTGCTTAAATCATTTTTAGCCATCAAGCTGTATTTAAAAACATCCTTTGTCAGGATGCTGTTCTGTAACGTGTTTAAATGGCTTTGCTTGACTGTGACAGTCTCAGATTGTTTATGTTTTGATGCTGAAAATCTTACGTAATTTCTCTGATCACTGCACAGCACTATTACAAATGACAGTTAACTAGATTGATATGCTGAGGTGCATTTGTATGGACTGTAGAGATAACAGCCTGCAATCAATATTCATTATCACTGGAAATATGGGGTATAGTAGCTCCACACATTTTCCTTCCTTATGTTTTTAAAATCAGGACAGAGTACTAAAATTTTAAAACAGTTTTTACTTTCAGAAACTCTTACTGGGAGTTTTCTTGAGTTAGATTTGGGAAGACAAATGGAAAAAACAGGATGATGTTTCTTTTCCAAGCTTGGCCCAAAAATAAGCTCTGCCTATGTGAGTTGCCAAAGTCAGAAGTGTACAGTGTTAATATTGCTTTTTATTTCTCTCTGATTAGAACATTTCCGTGTATGTCAGTCCAGTCATTGTGTCATTTATGTCAATTTTATGATTAGGCATGTATGACATCCCTCTGTGACTGCCACAGTAACATACTTGTCTTCTCCAGTTGCAGTTGTGCACATGGAAAAGTAATGAGGGAAATCAATACTTTTAGCTGTCTTGAAGGTTGTAAATGTTTTGTCTTTTTTGAAGGAAGCTAATCACAAATTCCTTGTTTGCTTTTAATTTAATCTCTACCTCCAGTTAGTTTTCCTCCTTGGCTTTGTCCATGTTTCTCAACCACTTTACCCCATTTTTCTCTTTCTCCCCATGTACATGCTTTTCTCAGATTTGCTGTCCTTTTCCCCTTGAACATGTAGTTACTGGTTCCTCTTCTTATTCAGCTGTTCTGGGCCTGCCTACTTGACTTGTTTCCTCTTCCCTTTGCACTTCTAAAGCAGGGGTCACCAGGTGGTGCTATTACACAGTTAACAGTTCCTCCTCTTTGTATGCAAACTCTGTCAAGCCCTTGAAGAACTGCTGTGTTGTTGGTAGTTTTATGAAGATGTTTCTTTTGGGGGCAGCTGTGCCAAGTAGCAAGGTATTCCCTCTCTTAATCTCTACCTTGAGTCAGTTCTTGATTCAGAATTGCTCCTTGGGAATCGGGCATTGTTTTGGCGGAGGTCTCAGAGAGAGGATTGTCTATGAGTTGTTTGTGGTTGCTTTTACATGCGTTTCAATGCATTCTGATTACAGTGCCTTGGAGCAGAGTCAATTAATCGAGTCTGCTGGAGCCTTTGAATTGGAACGCTCCAGCCTGCTGCAGCATCTCCTGTATTTAGCGTTCCCACATTTCAAAATGGTGGTGGGGATGCTTTAACTAAAGCTTGTTGAATGAGCTTTAGTTAAAGTGCTCCTACTGTGGCAGAATGCCATCTCTGTCTCTCCCCAAACTCTGCTATCAGATGGATGTCTAATCTGACAATTCGGTTACCAGGGTCACTGCAGAGGGCAGACACTCCTAGCCCCGTCGGCTTCAGGTAACCCTGAGTTGTAACCTGAGCTGGATACATTCCTGAGGGTGGGGGAAATCTGCTCCCTTTGCCTATGTGACTGGCCTCACACACCTGGGCAGAGGGGGCTTAAAATCCCTATTGTTCTAAGCAATATCATCATGACTGGGAGGGGGCTAGAGACACTGCCAGTCTACCCAGCAACCAGTGATGCATTTCAAATTGGTTGGCTGGGAGCTAAGAACTGCTGGCTTTCATTGGATCAGGTAAATGAAGTCATAAAGTTTCTATAAGTTAAAGACTGCCCAGGAGGTGGGGCAGCAGCCATGATGAGAACTCTCAGAGACTGGACCATCTGAAACTCACTGTCGCTCTTGAAACTCATGGTAAATGAAATGCTTACCTCCAGAGGAAATCTCCACCTGCCCATGGATGATACTTGTGAGTAAGCTACTTGAGATTTAACTAGATATATAGCTTACAGTAACACAGATGCGTAATCAAAGGCTACCATGCCACTGTTTGCTCTACGGTATTTCTCTGATATTGCTGTACCCTGTACCCAATTCCAAACGTACTCCTTGTAACCAGTGAAGTTCTCCTTTGTACCTAGCTTGGGAGACTTATTGGAAAAGAGCCTAGATTATGCCTTGGGGTCCCCTTGGTTTGGCTAAGGGAGACCACTATTTGTGCTTCAGACTGAGAGAAGCACCCCAAGTCCTTGCAAGGGGTCAGGTACCTTCAAGGACTACTAGAAGTGTGTTTCCCAGGGGGCACAGGGCCAAGATCAATCCAAACCCTGGGTGGTGGTGACGTTATCCCCAGGCTTGCAGGTGTGCTCCAGGAAGGGGGTTGGCTAGATGTGAAGTGCCCCAGGGAGGCACTCAGAGCCTGGAAGGTGGTTGGGTGTAGTGAGGTGGACCCAACACAGGAGCACCCCCTACTGGCCTGCCACATGTGGTGATAGGAGTGGGATCTGACAACCTGCTGTCTTGAAGGCATAATTTGGGGAAGGGAATAGAGTTACTGAAAACTCTTGAGCAAACACTCTCCAATTTGGTATCAGATCAACCGAACAGTGCAGCTAGCTAGGATGGCTGACGAGTATGATTACATGACTCTGGCCAACAGTATAGACATTAGGGCTAGAAGGGACCTTGGAAGATCGAGTCCAGCCCCTTGTCCCAGGGGCAGGAAGTCAGCTAGGGTCAAAGGATGCCAGCAAGATAAGCAGCCAAATGTTTCTTAAAAGAGTCCAGGGTATGTGCTTGCACAACCTCTGAAGGAAGTCTATTCCAGGCCTTGGGGGCTCAGACAGTAAAGAAGTTTTTCCTTACATCCAGCCTGAAACGGTCTTGGAGGAGTTTGTGACCGTTTGACCTTTTCATTCCTTGGGCTGCTCTGGTAACCAGGTATTACCTCAGATATTGATGTACACCCCTTATATACTTATAGGCAGCCACCAGGTCCCACCTGAGCCTGTGCTTTTCCAGGCTGAAGATTCCCATGGCTCTCAGCCTCTTATCATAAGGCCTATTCTCTTGTCCTCTGATCATGCACATGGACTCTCTCAAGCTTTTCCCACATCCTTTTTTAACTGAGGAGCCCAGAATTGGATGCAGTACTCCATCTGCGGTCTCACCAAGGCCAAGTACAGTGGAAGGATGACATCCTGAGATTTGCTTGAGAAGCATCTATGGATGCAAGCCAGACTTGAAAGAGGTGATGAATAAAAGAGGCCTTCCAGTGAGGAAGCCTGTAAGCAGTGTTGATGAAATCGGCTTTAGATTTACTACATACACACCATATAGTTAACTGTCATGTTGTGCACTGTAATTCAGTAATAAATTCAGTAATAAAAAAAATAACTATTGTATTAGGTTCTTTGCTCTATATCCCTGAGCTTTGTAAGTCACTTGGGAAATTCTCAGGGCTTTTAGCACTGCAGCTTGCTTATAGAATAAGTTATGAATAAAAAAAAGTAGTAGTAGTAGGCGACTGTCTGTAACTCAGAACAATTTCTGCAAAGCGTTCTGAGTTACAACATTACTCTAGGCCATGGGTTTTCAACCTTTTTTAATAAGTATACCCCCCGTGGCTGAACACAGACAGGGGGGGAAGGGTGGCATGCGGCTGGATGCAGAGCGGAGTGGGGGGGCACACAGCTGGACGTGGAACAGCAGCAGTGTGGGGTGGTGGATGGTGGCCGCCACCACATGCAAATTCCCCATCCCCTGCGCCCAACTGACCGGGCAGTGCCTTTGCAGCCTGCAGAGGGACACTGCTGCTCTTGCCCCGCCCCAGCCCTGCTCCTGGAAGGTGGTGGCACGGGGTGGTCGGTGGCGATGCTCCACCCCTGCCCTCCCATGTGTACACCCTAGGGCCTTCCCAAGTACTCCCAGGGGTATATATACTCCCACTTGACAACCCCTGCCTCAGACCAAACAAAAAGTTCACTGTTGGTTCCAGGGGGGAGGGGAATCCTACAACCACCCTGCTCTGGGCCCCACTAGCACTGGCCCAGGGACACTGGCGTGGGCCCCATACTCTCACTGGCTCCCCACACGCTCACAACCACTGCCCCCCAGCCCTGCAGTACAGGCTGACAGTGGGGTGGGTTACAAGTTGGTGCTGAGTGTGGCGGGGTGGGGAGAAAGCGGCCCCTCCCTGCCCCATGCCCAGCGTTCACAGCCTGCCTGGGGCTGCATGTACCTGCTCCAGACAGCCCTGCGTGGGCTGTGAGTGCCTGCAGCATGGGGCACCGGCCATGGGGCAGGCGAGGGGCTGCTTTTCTCCATGTAGGGAAGGAGCCCGGGGAAAAGCTGAGTGCAGGGGGGAAAAAGCGGTTCCTCCCCTGCCCCGTGGCCAGTGCCCCACGTTGCAGGCACTTACAACATGGGTGGGGCTGTCTGGAGAGGGCACAGGCAGCCCCACACAAGCTGCAAGCAGCTGCAGCATGGGGCAATGGGCATGGGTGGCAATGGGCTTCTCCCCCCCGCGCTTCTTCTCTGCCTGGGGTCTCCTCCCACCTCTCACTTACTTGAGCCTCCTGTGCAGGGCAGCCACATGCTCCCAGCCCAGAAACCCCAACTGGGGCAGGGCTGGGTGGGCCCCACTGTTGTGGGAGCCTGCCAGGCTTCCCCTGGGTCCTACTGCCTTTGGTCATTTTTGACAGGAACCAAGGGCAGAGAAATATTTATTTTCTACATTTTTTTTAGGGGCCCCGTGGGCCAGATAGAACGGCCTCGTGGGCTGGATCCAGCCTGTGGGCCATATTTTGCCCACCCCTGCTATAGACTGGTTTCTATGGCCAGATCGAGCAAAAATTGTCACTTCTGTCTGCAGCTTCAAGGAGAGTCACTGGTAAGAGCCCTGGAAAGGATGGCATTCCTGTGGAAGTGTTCAAGTGAGGCAAACCTGTGCTTCTTTCCCACCTATATGAGCTTCTTACTCATTGCTGGACAGTAGGGACAGTGCCACAAGATATGCGAGATGTCAGTATAGTCATTCTATATGTGTATGTACTTGTGGCAAAGTTGGGCTCTCCAACTAGCCACAGTGCTAGTTTCCCCACCTGCCTTTGAGCACACCACCCACCTGTCTCGCCTGCCATGCCTTGTTGTTAATTAATTAGGATATTAATTAAGATGGGAGGTTGCCCGTTCTTGCCCTGGTTCCAGGGGGTACTATCTGTGGCTCTGTTCCTCCCCTACACCGCAGCCCAAGCCTTGCAGATTGCATCCAGATGACAATGCTCCCGGCTTACAGCTGGACCAAGCTTAGGCCTCGTTGTCAGGCCTCAGTCACACGGCCCTCTTCTCACTAGGACCTCATACACTCCATCCCCTCTTACAGGGTCTCTTTCATGCATCGAGAACTCATGCTGCCTTGCTCTTTCTTGGAGCAGGCCCCTTAGTCCATAGGCTTTACCTAGTTTGTTCCTTGGGTGGCAGACGTACCATTGTTTGGGCCTCTCACATGACCCTCACTGGGGTAGTGGCCAGCCAATTACGCAACTGGGTCTAAGCTTACCCTGGTCCCTTCTGGGGGCAACTCTATACATATAAACATACTGGGCTCTGTACAAACATACTGCATACATACAAACAAACCAGCCCTCTGGTTCCCTCCCCCACACTGGGGCTCCTCATCTTTGCCCCCTCACTGGGGCTACCTCCTCACTGGGGTCCTCATTTCTTCCCCCTCACTGGGGCTTCACACCACCCCCTTATTGGGGCTGCCCCCTCACTGGGGCTCCTCATCTTCGCTCCCTCACTGGGGGTCCATACTGCCCCCTCACTGGGGCCACCTCCTCACTGGGGTCCTCATTTCTTCCCCCTCACTGGGGCTCCACACCACCCCCTTATTGGGGCTGCCCCCTCACTGGGGCTACTCATCTCTGCCCCGCTCACTGGGGCTCCATACTGCCTCCTCACTGGGGCCATGGGGCTTTCTTCCCCAGTGGGCTTAGGTGGCTGTAGCTGTGCCTGGCCCCAATTACCTTTCCTTGGGGTCCTACACCCCACAGGGATGCCTTGCCTGGCCCCCACTCTCGTTCCTCAGGGTCTTGCACCCCACAGGGCTTCGGTGGCCACAGCTATGCCTGGCCCCACTACCTCTGATGTTACGTGACCCACCCAAAGGTGAGGGCTGTGGTTAAGGCACCCCTACCCACCTTTCACCGGGGTGGTTACTGGCCTGGCATTTCCTGAGGGCTCCCGCAGCACTGGGAGCCCCACCAGGCCACCCATTCCTGGCAGGGTGCCATTTTAGGTCATGCCCAGGACCAGGAGCCTCCAGACCATCCCCTACAGCTCCTCCCTTACCTCCAGGATGTTGCATGCAGCCAGACCATGTTACTGCCTGACCTGCCAGCAACAAACTGCTCTGTTTATATAGGTGGCCAGAGATCTAAAATGGCGGATGCAATCAAGCACCTGCTGGCTGTTTGGTTCCGCTCTTAAAGTGGCAGGCACCAACAGTGCCCTGCCACATAACTTCCCCCTTAAAATAGTTCCTGGGGGAGGTTTCCACTGCTGCTTGTCCAAAGTAGGCTCCCCTCAGAGCTTGTGAAAGCCCTCAAGTGGCAAGCACCCCCAAAGGTGCTCTGCCACACACCTACCCTCTTAGAATGACATTTGGGGACTTCACTTGGCTGCCTTCTCTGCTGGCTTTGTCCCAGTGTACTGCAGCCCCTGTCATGTGGCAAGCACCTCAAAGGTGCTCCTCCACAGCATGCATTGATGCTTTTTGAGATGTTGGAGGAGGAGGAGCTCAGGGTGGGCACTTTAATTAGAGCAGCTCTCAGAAACCGCCTTAATTAAAGTGACTGCAGCATCTCACGTACGCAGCATCCCACACTTTGAAATGATGGATGGCCTGCTTTAACTAAAGCTCATTCAATAACACTGAATACATGTAATGGCGAGACTGCTGGAGTGTGCTAATTAGCATGCTCCAGCAAACTCGAATAATTGAGTCTGCTCCGACGCATTCTAATTAGAACTAGAACACATCAGAGCAGGGATTAATCATGTGTATAGGTGCGCCGTGTTCCTTCTGTCTTCTTTGCTGCTGCTTTAGCTGGGTTCATTTTTTTTTTTTTTTTAACCTATGGGCCGATTTCTTCCTTTTCTCATTTCTATAAATCCAAATCAGTCACTGGCTCTTTTTACCCCATTTCTACTGTTTGGATTATGAGAAGTGTTCATGGGCCAGATACTAGTAAAGGAATACATCTCTGGACTAGTAGACTTTCAAACAGTTCTATCTACAGGCCTTCCACATATGTCATGCAAGCAGCTTGAAACAGGTGCCTCATTTAAAATTTTAGCACAGTCTGAAGTAACTACCTCAATAAATTTTTAGTAGAGATTTTGGCTCTATGTAGTTGCATATATGTAGACAATGAACACTAATAGGAAAATTATTTTTTTAACTGGCTTCTATCCAGGCCTCAGACATTTTCAGTAGTTTTCAGCTGTCACTCATGAGTATTACAGAGTTTGATAAGACGATAAAATAGTTGAAGTTCCAATGGCTTGAGGAATCAGTGGTACAGTTGGTATTTACTTCTTTTTATTTTTATAATCGTCAGACAAGTGCAAATTTATGTATGTATATGAAATGTGAAGGAATCTGATTTGCTATCTCCACACTCATTTCTTTTGTTTCCCTTAGATTTTAAGTGCTTGCAGGGACCATCTCTCTATATTTGCTTGTAGCACAATAAAGTCTCAGTTCTATTTGAAGTATCTGGCTATTATTTTAATAGAACCATGGGCAATGTTAGGATAGAGCAGTGCTTCTCAGCCAGGGGGCCATTGCACCCTGGGGTGCTTGGGATCCTTTCAAGGGTGCCACGGGGTGTCATACAATGATAATACTGTTAAGTGTGCAGACATGATTCACATGATAAACCCAGAGATTTCAAATAAGAATCTGTACTGTCAAAAACATTCTGCCCTGTTGTGGTCTTCCTGAGTTCTTTGCAACAGAAGAATTGCTCCTATTGTCTTTCTGTAGTCAAAAAACAAGTAAAAACTAAGAGCTGACATTTTACATGGGGTGTCTTGAGTCTAAAAAGGTTGAGAACCACTGGGATAGTGCAGCTGTATAACTTCATGGAGCCCTACCCACAAGCCCTAAGAGGGCTAATTGTCCAGCTGGCGAAATCTGCCAAAGGCTCCACCTGGTAGCCCCACCCTGGCTGATGAAACAGCTGACCGTTTTGGGGCCTATTGATTGACTCCTGGGTTATAGTAGCCTCCCCATTTAGGTCCACTCATGACAGCAAACAGCAGGCCAGCCAGCATTTGTGCCTGTAGGTCTGTTGTGGTAGTCTCTCCAGATCTTTTGGTTTTCTGACTTCTGACCCTGTTTGACTTTTCCAAAAGCCAGAGTCCAGGAGCAATCATAGAAATTAAGGGCTGGAAGTGACCTTGAAAGATCATTGAGTCCAACCCCCCTGCTCTGAGCAGGAATACTGCTGAGATTGAATGATCCCAGCAAAGTGTCTGTCCTGTCTCCTCTTGAAGACTTCCAAGGTTGGGGACTGTACCACCTCCTTGGGAAGTCTGTTCCAGATCCTGGTCACCCTGACTGTAAAGAAATTCTTCCTTTCATCCAAGCTGTAACCATCCTCTAACAGTTTATGGCCATTGCTGCTCCTCCTCTGGGGCACCCTAGTGAACAGTTTTTCTCCCAGCTCCTGATATTCACCCCTTACATACTTATAGATGGCCACTAAGCCCCCCCTCAGTCTTCTCGTTCCCTGGCTTAACAGTCCCAGATCCCTTAGTCTTTCCTCATAGGGTTTGTCCTCCAGGCCCTTAATCATTCTTGTGGCCCTTCTCTGGACCCTTTCAAGATTCTCCGCATCTTTTTTGAAGTGCTTAGCTTTGGTACCTTAGTCCCTGACTCCAGATCCCTAACTCAGCCTTGTGTTGTGGAATTTGCGTCTGGAATTCTCTCTATGACATAGTAACTTTGTCTTGGTCTCCAGTCACCCTGTGTTGCTCAGAATACCCCAGCTCCTGCATCTAGCCCATTCCCTAGTGCCTGCCCACTAGACCAGACCACCTATGACCAGGTCCTTACAATGATGTTGAAAAGAACTAACACTACCATACTCCAAGGAAAATGAAGACGGGGAGAGATTCTTTCCATTTAGGGGAGAGCAAAAGACACACACAAGTACTGAAGGATGTCATATTGGAGGCTCAAGAGTTAGTTTTGCTATTTTTGTCTCCTAAGTTGGGGTTGGCAACCTACAGCTGGTAGGCTGGGTCTGGCCCATGAAGATATTGGATCAGATTTGGAAAAGTCTGACCTAGCCCAGGGTGACATCAGGGAATTGCGGTTTTGCCAAGCCTCCCTTTCTTTCCCCTCCCCTCCCCTCAGCTGCCTCCTTCAAAACCCTCTTTGCTCTGCTGTCATGCCTGCACTTCCCCTTGCAGCAGACAGGGTTGGTATCTGTGGCAAACAGTACCAGGCCTTTCCCTTGAACCTGGGGCCTTGGTCTACTGGTGCAGCTGCTCATTCTGGTCTGCCACTTCCTCAGCAGAGGAAGCACTGAGGCAGACACAGGTGGCCAGAACCATCCATTTGTGCCTAGCCACACACCTGGCTTTCCAGCTAGTTTACCTATGGACCTGAGTTTGACCTGACCCTTTGGCTCCCTGACCTGACCCTGGTTTGATGGCCCAGATACCTGACCCGGCTAGTTTCCTGACGCTGTGTTCTGCTCGACCCTCTGGATCTCTGACTTGGCTTCTCAGACAAATCTTTTGGCTTCTGGCTTCCCTACATTTGGACTCTGCATGCTTCTTTTGGATCTTGGTTGTTTCTTCTGGCCCTAGGTGACTTGCATACCTGACCGCTCATGGTCTGAGATGATGAAGGGTAAGTACAGGAAATGTGAGTTCTCTGGGAAGGTGGATATTTTCTGCCTGTGGCAGGGGATGGGGTCACAAGGTCCAGCCTAGGAGCAGTAAAATGGTTGTGTACCCTGCCTTAAGAGTTTCCTTGATTAGGGATAAACTGCTAGTGGACTGTATTGATGAGGTCTCTAAGCTTTTGCAGAGAGACTTTGAACATTACAAAAAGCCACAGGAACTTGCAAAGTAGCAGAAGAGGCAGAATTATAAGAAAGAAGGTCAAGAAATCTTAAATGCCTGTGATTTAACCACACACAGATGCATGTGAAAGGAAACCACATGCTGAATAATCAAACAAGCATGGGTGCCAAAAACTTGGAGCAGATGTTTAACTTCCGTGGCTGCCTGAAAACTGGAAATGTAGACAAGAAAATAGACATTATCCAACACTTGAGCAAATAAGCAGAATTTTCTGCTACTGTAACCATTTTTCTACTCACATCAGTTAAAGAAAAACATAAACACAGTGAATGGTTCCAGTGATGAGACCAATTGCACTTTATATTTACCAGGCAAAGCCTTTTCTGCTGGCATGCTAATGGCTTACTCAGTGGAGGTAAATACTGAAACGGTAAACAGAGTACTCTGTTATCTGTATGATACTTAATAGTCCTTATCACTGTTGTATCTGTAAAATTTTCAATAATGGATATATCCTCATAACATCTATGCAAAATAGAATGTTATCCTTATTTATCTGAGAGGCACCTGAGACAGGACAGGTTAAGACCAAGTTTGTATAGAAAGTCTGCTGCTGAGTCAAGAATTTAACTCACTTCTCCTATGTCCTAATCCATTCTTTCAACCACAAGACCATCCTTCCCTCTGCATGGCAACCAGACAGACCTGATGGGATAGGCAGATGTTCTTGAAAACAAGCAGTGCGCTTCCTGTGTCTATAGTGAAAAGATTCATTTTGCTTTGGTATATAACAGAAAAGTAAGAGTGACATTTTAGCTGTTTTGCAGTACAAAAAGCCTGTTTGAGGTCTGGGAATTATATATATTAGGGGTGTACCAATAAAGTTTTTTTTTGACTGATACCGATGGGTGATTATTAACCAGTCATATTGGCCAATACCAATCTGATAGCCAATATGCACCCGGCAGCTTGGAGAACAGCATTTGGCTGCTAAGTCTGTTGTGGGGAGGGAAGGAGTGTGTGGTGGGGGGCAGATTGAGGCCCCCATGGTGAGGGAGGGAGTGGGGCAGGGACAGGGGTGGGTACTACCCAACTGGGATGGAGCCCTGGGTGGCTCATTGGGGGGTGGCTCCCACGACTATGTGCACCCTCGGGTGAGGCATGGGGGGCATGTGCCCCCTGGATCTGTACATGGAGCAAGGGCAGGCTGTTCTCTGCAGGCTCAGGGCTGGGGGCTGTCCTGGCTTCTTCCCAGTGGGGGGGCCCATCTGGGGCTGTGTTCAGATTGGGTGGGGGCAGGGTGAGTGGAGGCAATGCTGGGAGGCAGGGGCTGTGGGGTGGGCTACAGCCACCCCAAACTTTGTCATAGCTCTCCCAGTGTCACCACTGCCTGCCCCACCTCTCCCCTCCCCACCCTGAGTGCAGCCCTGGCCCAAACCCCTGCCAGGAAGAAGCTGGCGTAGTCCCTGGCTCTGAGCCCACAGTGGGCAGCCCACTCTTGCCCCTGCACACAAATGTAGGAGGCACATGCCCCCCATGCATCCCTGGAGACATGTGCATGCAACAGCAGGGAGTCACCCCCTCTGCCCCCCCTGCACCCCAGATGAGCCACCTGCAGCTCTGTTCTGTGCCCTGCCCTGCCCTGGCTGTGCAGTGTCTGCCCCTGCCTCTTCCCCGTTTCCTCCTTTACTGCAGGGGCCTCAATCTGCACCCCCATTCCCCTTCCCTCCACAGACTTACTGGCTGGATGCTGCTCTCCAAGCTGCCAAGCTGCATTCCTGGTCATGTGCATGCTGCATCTCTGCGCATGCATGTGGCATTTATTGGTGACATTATCAGCCAAACCACATCAGCCGAAGCTGATTGCCAATGATGTCAGTTTTCCTTTTATTGGTGCTGATATGATATGATCCGATATATTGATGCATCTCTGTGACAGGGTGGCTGAAGCAGCCTGCCACATGAACATGACTGTTAGAACAAAAAAAAGAAACTTACTGAAAGATGCTGAGGAAACCACAGTGACCCAGGGAGGGAAAGATTTAATAAATTTCATAGATTTCGTAGACATCAGGGCTGGAAGAGACCTCAGGAGATCATCGAGTCCGGCCCCCAGCCCAAAGGGCAGGAAGTCAGCTGGGGTCATAGGATCCCAGCAAGATAAGCATCCAATTTACTCTTGAAGGTGTT
>NW_017728886.1:180413199-180414372 GCF_001723895.1 Crocodylus porosus | reverse complement strand
AAAACACCACCTGAGCTCCCAGACCCCTAAGCCCCGCTCCCAACTCCCTGTAGCGCTTCATGACCTGGCTGGGGGTGCTCCGAGCCGTGTCATTGGTGCCCACGTGAATAAGGAGCGTGGGGTAGTGGTCTGTGGGCAGAGGAGCTGTGGGATCCTCTCCGCACCCTGATGCTGCACCCTGAGTAGTTAAGGGAAACAGCTGGGCCTGTGGCAGTTCAAAGGCTGCTGCAGCAAACCCAGCTGCCTGTGTTCGAGCCCGGGATAGGGAAAATGACACTGTCAAAGGAAAAGAAAAGAGCTGTACCAAGAAGTTAAAGGGGAGACATCTGGGTCAGAAAGGCAGCAAATCGCATGCTGCTACAGTGAGCTCAGCCAGCCAGGAGGGGACATTTAAGGGGATACTGAGAAAGTGTCTGAGGTCAAATGGAAGAAGAGGGGAACAGGGAGAAGACAGAGAAGGTGACGAGAGGAGGAACTGACTCTGGGGTTTGGAGGAAAGCCTCGGTCCCCAAAGTACCTGGTGAGAACCAGCAAAGAGACGGAGGAGACTGCTTCATTGGTGAGTTCAGTCCTGAGGAGTGAAGATAACCTTTTCGGAATCCTAGAGGAGAAAAGAGATACAGACGAGATTACACTACAGGGTGGGGTAAGTCTATCCCAACCCTGAAGGTTAAGGGCAGAATTAGAACTAAGAAGTGACTGCCTTGGGACCTGTGCAAGGAAGAATGAGACAAGCAGCTGACTTAGAGGAGGAGCCCTTGTCAGAGGAGTCCATAAGACTGAGACTGGAGCTCTCAGTATCATAGGTGAGTAATAACACTCCTGGAACATCTGGTGTGTTTAGGGCAGGGTATGGGGATGGTGGATCCCTGCAAAGATAAGCCCATATCTTGAGCCCTTTAACTGATCCTTTTGTCTCCCAGAACTGTTTTGGCACCTCTCTCTCTAACATCAAGGCATGGGAGGAGATTTTTCCTAGGGACAGAACACAACCAATTCCAGCAGAGAGACAACTCAGTTCCAGGCGGCATGCCACCAGCCTCCCACAACCTCTAATATATATGTTGTCTTACTATGGAAGATTTGGCTCCCACCGTCATAGCTTTGCTGGGATAATATACAGACCTATTCAAAAGATAGCAAAAATTACTAATAATACTGTATACTGAAGGA
>NW_017728886.1:180388530-180413099 GCF_001723895.1 Crocodylus porosus | reverse complement strand
GTTAAACACGTTAGCTTTGTCGTCTGGTGTGACGACCAAGTTTCCCAACGTGTCCCAACACAGAGTGATACACTGTGGGATGCCAAAGGACCACTGGAGTATGCAGGCATTTCAGGAAGCATTTGGGCTATTTTTCAAGTGTTTCTTTGGCTGTACATGTGTATACACTCACTGTTTGGACCACTTCAAAGATGTTTGTATAGCTTCAAACAGCATGTACCCGCCAGGTTTTGAGTAGTTGCTCTCACGCCACTCAGGATCGGCTGTTCCTATCCCGCCTCCAGTTTTCTACGGGCACTATTGCTATTATTGCATCGTCTCCTCAGGGAGATAGATCTCTGATACTTTCCTGCCATGACTAGTTGTTCTCTTCAAGAGTGGGAGGCTCCCTCAGAGTTGGGATTTTGCTGGGAGATGATGCCAGCAGATGTTCCTGGGGGTTCACTTCCCCTTCCTCACACCCCTTCTATGCACCAGCCAGTGGTGTTCAGCTGGATGTTAGTTGGCCTGTATACTTCGGTCATCAGGCCTGTTGGTGTGACCCTGACCCATGCTTCTAGTACAGCAACCTGAATGCAGCATTTAATTAGCATACCACCTTGCATGCAGGGATCCTATATTTTGGGCCTGTTAAAGTGGGCCTGGGTTATGCCTGTCCCTGGGACTGGGACTAAGTCCTGTGCCTGGGGACTGTATATTGATGGGCCTGAGCCTGCTTGACTGTCCTAGCCTGGAGTCCCCGGAGGCCCCTCAATCCTTGGCTCCAGGGAAGAGTGATTGGTTGCCTCCTGCCCTTGGCACCAACTCAAAAGTATAAGAAAGGAATTAAAATGCTGGGAAGGTACAGTGTTTTCTCCCCACTCATGCGTCCTGTGTGTGGTGTGACGATCTGTCCCTCGGCATCCTTCCCGGTCCAGGCTCAGTTCACACTCTGGGCCGTGGAGTGTATCCCTTTTCAGGGCCCTGTCCTGGATCCCTCAAATGAGAGGCTCCAACCATGCCGGGGGAGTGCCCAGCTAGTGGTGGACCGATGGAGGGGGTGAAGAGGGGGCCATGGCCCCTGGGTGTTGGCTTAGGGGGCGTGCTGGTTGGGCCCTTAAGAATTCTTATCGTGCAATGTGCAGTGTGACCAGGGCTGGTCCGTCCTATGTGCAAAACCTGCGGCTGCAGGGTGTCCTGCAGAGCCGGCAGTGGTGGCTGCATTTGGTGTGTAATCCACCCACCTGCCCCATGAGCTGGATGTTTAGTTACCTGTTCCGGCCAGAAATTCCAGCCACCACCCTTCCCCCCACATCTGGTTTGCCAGGACTTTCATTTCCTTCCCAGCTGAAACAGGTAACCAAACAAGGCTTGGGGCAGGGGGCTTTAAGTATTTCTATGAGAAGGACAGCGGTGGGGTGCAAATGTAAGCATTGGCCCCCGGGTGCCAGAGACCCATGGTACATCACTGTGCCCAGCTGCCTCTCAGCTGGTGCACCCCCGGCGTTCTGTCTGCGGCTGGCTCTTATCGGAGCTGTCCAGGGTCCCTTGATGATGTCACTGCCTTGTCCTGGTCCTGACCATATAAACAAGTGGCTTGTGAGCCACCTCGGCAGTTTGTCTGTCTGCTGCTGCTCCCTGTTCAGAATGCCTGCTGGGGTAAGTATTTCCCCCTTGCGGGGTTACTAGGGTTTTTTTCCTGGTGCCGCGGGGCTTTTCCGCTGCGGCCCCAGTGCCAGGGAAGGGGTCTCCACCTCTTTTCCCCCTTCACCCTGGTACACAGCACATCTGTGCAGGGCCTAAGAAACTGTAGTACTTAACATTAGGGGACGTAAGTAAATCCCCTTCATATCAGGGGATGTAAGAAAAAAAACACAAATTAATTATACATTTACTGAATGCATTCCCAGCTAGATTTCTATGGTTGTCCTTGGGTTACAAGGAACTGAATATCAAGATTAAGAAACAGCATTGTTATGAGTCAGCTAGATTTGAAGTCCTGCAAGAGAAGAAAGGTACCTTTTTGGTTTTTTTAGCATTTTGTATGTTTCAAATGGGATTTGGCAAATGCCCTTTGCCCAAGAGAATACACAACTGCACATCTAAGAGGCCTCTAGGTAGGTACTGTTTCTGGGGGTGTGGGTATGTGTGTGTGTCTACACAAGATGCTGACTGCGCAGTAGCCAAATAATACTGACCAGTAGCACAAACCATTAGGTTTACTACTATTAGGCTACTGTGCACTTAAAAGGTGTTTGCCGGCACAACTGTGGAGTATCTCCGGTTACTGCGCCTTCATTTAGTACTTTGATTATACAGGTACTAAATAAAGGTGCAGTAACCACTGCACAGTAGTATCTTGTATCGATGCGCCCTGTCAGAATTTTTCTGTACCTGTGTATTCCAGTAACTCCTGTACATCACAGATGGGCAAGATGGCATAATATCATTTACCTTGTAAGATCACAATGCCAGGCTTGTGCAAGCTCTGCAGATCACTTGGGATAATGAGTAAAGCACAGTGCCAATTCCAGAGAAAACAGAACTCTTATTTGGAGGGGAATCTTTTAAAGTTTAAAGTTGGCCGGCGGGGGATGGGGGAAAGAGAGATGTGAATAGCTTACAGTTGTATGCAAACGTGTGAGAAAATACTCCAGAGCTGGGGGCTGCTGCTCAGCAACTTGGCAGTAAAATAATTTTTTATGAAAATAGCATGACACACACCTGAAATAATCTATTTTAATTAGGAGACCATATGAGAGAAAAACCTAAACTTCTAGAAAGAAAACAAATCCTTCTTAAATGATGTGTTCTTTTGGAACCAGATATAGGGCTAGGATGCCTCCTTGGTAACAGCTGGTTCATCATAAGAGATCAGGCTGCTCTTAGCTTCACAAGTCAGATGAAAGGAGGCAGATCAGTCCAAGGGCTGGTCTTGAATTTCCTCTATTTATTTGTACTGTGCTGCTTTATGCTGATTTGACTCACCTGTGAACTGAAGCAGTTTGAAGGCAGCAAAAGCTTTTTCTCCTGACTAACTTCCACCTGTCAGTAAATGACTGCATTCCCTCTCAGATGCAGCAGTCACCAAATTTAGGTTGAATACTAGGGACACTCCTGAACCCAGGGTACCTGGAGGACGGTAAATTATCCTTACAGATGATCCTTCAGACCAGCAAGTAAAATATCCTTATTTGTGAATAGCAAAAGGGTGAGTTTTAAAGCCTGCATAAATTTAGTGGATACAGCAATCCTTGGATGCAGAAACAGTGATTGATAGTACATTGTCTAGCCTACTCTTAAAAATCTCCAAGGATGGAGATTTCGCCACCTCTCTGGGTAACCTGATTCAGTGTTTTACTACTCTCCTTGTGAGAGAGTTTTTCCTGATATTTAACCTAAACTTCCCTTGCTGCATTTTGAGACCATTGATCCTTGTTCTGTCATCTGCCACCACTGAAAACAATCTAGCTCCATCCTCTTTGTAACCAACCCTCAGGTAGTTACCCAGTTCCTTCAGCCTCTCCTCATAAGTCATGTCCCCTAGCCCCTGAACTATTTTTGTTGCCCTCTGCTGGACTTCCTCCAACTTGTCCACATGATTTCTGTGGGGGGGGGCAAACCTGAACACACCAGTGGCCTTACCAGTGCTGAATAGAGGGAAATAATAACTTCCCTTGATCTGCTGACAGCACTCCTACTAATGCAGCCCAGTATGCCATGAGCCTTTTTCACAACAAGGGCATGCTGCTGGCTCATATTCAGCTTATTATCCACTGTAACCCCTGGGTCCTTTTCTGCAGAGCTGCTGCTTAGCCAGTCTATTCCCAGCCTGTACTAAGGCTAAGTGAAGGACTTTTCACTTGTCTTTGTTGAACCTAATGAGATTTCTTTTGGCCCAATCTTCCAATTTATTAAGGTGTCTCTGAATCTTAGCCCTACCTTGTTGCATTACTCCCCCAGGCTGGCATCATCTGAGGAAAAACTCCATCCCATCTTTCAGGCTGTTGATGAAGACATTGAACAAAACTGACCCCAGGACCAACCCCTGGGGCACTCCACTTAACACTGGCTTTCAACTAGACATCGAGCCATTCATAACTACCCTCTGAGTCTGATGATCCAGCCATTTTTCTATCTGCCTTACAGTCTGTTCAACCTATACTTCCTTAGCTTGCTTGCAAGAATGTTGTGGGAGACTATATCAAAAGCCTTGCTAAAGTCAAGGTATATCGTGTCCACTGTTCTTCCCACATCCACAGAACCAGTCATCTCATTGTAGAAGGCAGTTGGGTTGGTCAGATATGACTTGCCCTTGGTGAATCCATGCTGACTGTTCCAGATCTTCCTCATGCTGCTTACACTTTGAGTGTGGATTAGTAAGACATGAGAAAAAATTGCAGTGCTGTCTGTAGCTGATCATCTGAATAATGATTAAAATGTCAGAGCTGGTGGCAGGCATGGAAGATCTATTTATTTATTTATTTTACCAGTGGGAATTAGAAGGTGTAGCAGCTGCATCGGGGAAAGTAGGAATATTCCTGTCCCTAACCTCAGTGCTATTTGGTCAGGCACAGTTATTTTTTGCAAGGAGCCAAGGTATAGAGTGAGTGGCTCAAGACTGTGTCAGACCTTGGGTTGGAACCAGTATATCCACTTGAGGACCTCCTTTGACCATAGTTTATGATAGTTTTCTGGAAAAGTCTGATAGTGCTTTCTGACGTGATACAGCAATTTGCTTGATTGTCCATCTACTACTAATCAGCTGTCCATATTGCAGTGTGGTTCATGTCTACATATTTAAAACTAGTGTGAATTTTCATATGCCAGAGACCAGAAAAATTCTCCCACAGGCTAATGCGGGGGGGGGGACGTGTAATAAAAGCTATATACCAAAGATTAAAATACAGCCAGATTCTACAGTGGAAAGAATAGATATTTTATTGTGCAGAAGTGAAACTGCCAAGTCAAGCCCATCTGTATTATACAGCAGCATCTGGTAGAGTTACCAGAACTAAACATCTTTCAGCATTTTGATATTTTCAAAAGGCTTACTTTTTCAGACCTTTTCAGACTCTGTCCTTCCATGGTGCTTTATGCTGCAAGGTTACTATCCAGATGCAGAGAGAGATTTTTTAAATTAAAGAATCATAGTTTTAAATTATAGAGTCTCTTTTCTTTTTTCAATTTCAGACATTTTGAATGTTTGCTTTGCTTAAGGAAAAACTTTGGTATAACTGGATGGAAATTTTATGGTTTACAAAGGAGCCAGTACTTTACCTCAGTCATACTGGTGAAAGGAGCTGAACTAGTACAACAAGGAGAAATTTTTTTTTGGCAGTATAGAGTGTGGACTAATGCCTATATTATTTTTTTGCTGTACTGAACCAAGGTATCTGTCTAATGGCATGAATATGGGAGTAGAAATCAGGAACTGTTTGTGTGAATTACAGCTTTCACACTGATTTAAGTCCCAATCCCACTCCCTTTTAAGTCAGTGAGGGTGCTGCCACTGGCTCCAATGGGGCAGCAGTTGTGCTTGTTCTGTGATTTTTAGGTAAATTGCTCCTTCTTGTGTCTGGATTTGATTAAATTAGGTGAATACTTGCTTGCCTCAAGGGGGAGTTATGAATGCTCACTTATAGGCCAAATTTTCCAGTCACATGGTGCACACAGGTATATTTTGATCTCTTTCTGCCAGCTTGTCCTGTCTCACTTCCGAAATATGTTTTATCCTGCAGAAAGGCAGGTAAAAGTATTGCTTCCTTCCCATTAGCTTTTGAATGGGGTGGACAGCTGTAGTTTCTTCTTTGAGCAAAAACATCTACATTACAGTAATAGAGACTGCTTAGGGAAGGGGTATCAAATGTATGGCCCAAGGCTTGAATCCGGCCTGCAAAACCATTAAATGGGCTAGCTGACAGATGGTACTTGCCGGGCTACTGGAGTTTGGGAAGCAATGGGGTGGGGTCTGTCACAGAATTTATGTCCCCAATGGACACAGACTTTGGCAGCGGGAGGTGAGCAAGGGCTGTGCAGATACAGCCCTTGCTCAGCTTGCCCTGCCACCACCAGTGCCAGGGACTGATCAGGCAGGCCAGCCTGGGCCAAGTACTTCAGCAGCCACACCTGCATTAAACCCTTAGCTGACATACTCTGCCCCAGTTTAGAAACAAGTGAGCTTCTTGATTAGCTGCTGGGAGTGCTGCCTATCCATTTTGTACCATCTGAGGCTGTGGGTTTCCAGGCCACTCAGCAGTCCTGACTTAGTTTGTTGTGGCAAGCCTCCTGACGCTCATACTCTCTGGTTTTCCTGGCTCCTGACTCTGGCCAATAATCTTCTCCTTGGACTTCAAGATTTGGTATTCACCTGTAGATCTGAGTTCTGGTTCTTGACCACTTGCTTTGGCTCTGTGTTTGGATTTCTACCTGTGGGGTTTCCCCTCCAGGCTTGGTAGCATGGCTTGTAACTTTTTGGATTCTGACGCTGGCTTGTATTATAGATACTGCTTCAGTTTCTCCCTCCAGGTCTGCTAATTAGCCATAACTGACTCTCATCCCTCCCTCAGAGACCCAATTCCTGTGCTAGACTGCCCACAACCTAGTCCCCTAACAACCAGCCTTGGACCTAGCCCAACAGATCCTGTCCAGGAGAAGCTCCCCATGATCCAGATCTGGCCTGAGACCTGGGTGCATTTGACACCCCTGAACTAGGGGATACTTAGAACCAACAGACCACTCGGAGTATTAGCCATACTCACCTTTTGGCCAGCATAGCCTACCTCTAAGACTGTGATGGCTTGTTGAAAAACATGTTGACACTGCACTAGATTAAGGTGCTTTCTTTCATTGAACACCTTTTCCAGGGAACATCAGCACTGTCCTTAATTACGTGATTTAACTCTTGTAAACAATGGAGCAAATTCTGCTGAGTTCTCTGGGCTTTGATCAGACCTTGTATTTGATTGCTTGTTCAGTAAAGGCTTGGAAGTATAAAGTGCTCTGTCACTTTCAAGCATTGCTAAAAAAATGTGGAAAAATACCAGCTGAGCACATATTTTAGCTGCTCTTTGTAATCATTCCTATGTGTTAGTACTCAAGAGTTCTCTGGGTTTGATGTTTAATTTCTTTTGAGATGGAATCTGCTGGATTGAAGGATTAGGGCTTGAATTTACCCCCAGTTAGATTCCACCATCCATACCAAGACATTGGTATTGAATTTGTCTAGGCAAATCTTCTTTTGGCTACAGAGACCTATTATAAGCTGGAAAGATATTTTTAATATATAAAGTGATACAAAAACATATACTATGGTTGCAATCCTGGTCCCATTCCACATGATAGCAAACATTCCTTTGACATCAGAGCCAGGACTTCTCTCTGTCTTTCCAGGACATTGACTCCTTTAGGATTCTCTATCGAGATTTTTGTATGGAGTGAAGTAATAATTGTGTTTTAAAACTGAAATGGGAAGGTAGTCACACAATCGTTTGTAGCTCCAAAGCAAGCTGTTTTTCTGAACATGTTTGTTCTTAGTGTTTAGTTTCCACATGTGAAATTTCATGTGGTATTCTTGTTTATTTGCATTGCCAAAACTCCAGAACCGTAAAATGCATGTCACATGATTTATTGTAATAGAATTGTACAGATGTAACAAACCCATGTGTTAACATTGCACAGAAAGATACTGTATAGCCCAGAATAAAGCAGATGCTCTTGCATCCTGCATGACTGTAGGACTGCTGTTTTAGTGACCAGTCATAATGTGTAGATATAATTTTTGAATTTGATACTTATTCCAGTTCAGATGTAAAAATAAATTAAACTCTTTGTGGCAAGGACAGTTTGTAAAATGTTTGGTATATTAGGGTCCTGACCTGACTGAGACCTCTAGAAATTACTGTCAGTAGTGCCTTAATATGAGGATGACAGTGTCCTGGTGAACAGGGAAGTCATTGGTGAACTGAAAAATTTGCTATAGTAAAAAGATCACACCCCTTTTGTCACCCCTAAGCAAATGAGCTGTTCTGCCAAACCGCTAGGACTATTCGTGTGGTTTACTGTTTGCAGGATTGAGACTGAGATTTGTAAAAAGTTACAAATAACACACACATTTATGCTAAAGAGAAAGGCTGCCTGTGCTCCCTTTATTTTTTCCTGAGTAGGTATAGACATTTGGCATTGTGACTGATTTGTTCCTGGCTCAGGTTTTTGTAAGTTAAGATGAGAAGTTAGGAGGATCAGAGTCAGAAACTAGTTGTATTTTGTATAAAATAAGAATTGGCTATATCTTTCTGCCTGCCTCATGAGATTTCCAAATCTATTTTACAGTCCAAAGGAGGATGTAAGTAACTTTCTGAACTTCTGACTGATTCTGCTGCTGAGCATTTAGAGATTCAGTTAACATTACTGAACTCTCTTCCAGTCCACCCTTTCTTTATAATTACCTTTATACACACACTAGTGAATTGCCCATCAAGAATGATGGGGAGGGAGGAGCAGGCAGGGACGGAGTGCCACCACCCACCACCCCGTGCTGCTGCTGCCTTCCAGGGGCAGGGGAGAAGCTTGCCCTGCCGTCTCCTCTGTCCCCCTCCACCAGCACCCTGTGTTGCTGCTGCCTCCAAGAAATGGTGGGGGGAGGGGCCTGCCCCCCCTGCTCTGTCCCTGTGTCATGGCAGCACTCCACCATCCTACTTCGTCCCTGCCCTTGTGGCCACACCCCCGCTCTGTCTCCTCTGTCCCTGACATCATGGCGGCACTTTGCCGTCCTACTCCGTCTCTGCCTCTTGCCTCTCCCCCCACCCCCCTCCATCCCCTCTGTTCCCACTGTCATGGCAGCGCTCTGCTGTCCCAATCCATCCCTGTCCTGCTGGCCTTGCCCCTCTGCTCTGTCCGCACCATCATGGCTATGCAGTGCCGTCCCACTCAGTCCCTGCCATCCCTCCACCCGCCTCTGCCCCCACCCTGTGCTGCTGCTGCCTCCAAGTTTGAGAGTTCCAAGAGTTACACCCTGCCCCCAGCTGGCTCCACATCTGGCCCCACGACACCCCACCCCTAAACTAGAATCTATTTTAATTAAGTCCACTTACTGCTTTGTCAATAAACAACAGGTGCCTCTTTTTACTAGCTTCTTTGAAACAGCTGTGCCTACTTTGGCCTCTGCAAGATTTGTTTAGCCTGGTATAGCTACTCTGTGCTTAGGAAAAAGAGGAAAAAGTGGACACCAAGTTATTTTATATGGAATAAACTATTTCTGTATGGTTTCCAAAGTGTGCTTTATCAGATTCTGTGAGCAAGCTGATTTTCCGTTATGGGGAGAGTGAGATGATGTCCTATTTGACATATTGAAAAATTATTCGTATATTTTAAGGGAACTATAAATTTGTAAAGTTGGGGTCATGTTAATGTATGAGAAGCAAAGAAAATCCAAGAGGCCAAACTTGGTCAGAGCTAGGCAGGATTTGAATTACGGGGGAGCCTGGAGGGGCGAAACCCCCCCATAAGAAGAGATGAGAGCACCTCCAAAAGTGATGAGACCCACCCCCTCCCCCGGCAGCCAGGCAGAAACTGCTGCTTAGCATTGGGGAAAAGCAGCCCTTCCTCCTCATTGCTGTCTGGACCCCATGCCTGGGCTGCCCTGCATCTTCTTTCTGCTGCTGCCTCAAACCCTTCCAAGAGTCAAAGTGTAATTTGAACCCTGGAGGTAGGAGCTTGGAGCTCATATAAAATGAGCTTCAGACTTGAAGACATCTCATCCCACCAAAGACCAAATTCCATTCATTTGTGATTGTACTTGCTACTGACTTATCAAAACAGTTAGAAATTAAGGGAAATAGTATAGGGGTGGCACCGGGTCACAGGGATCGGATCTAATTCTGAACACTGTGCAGGCAGCTGCTTACCCACAAAAGAGAAATAGAGTACCTCTGGCATGGAGGGAGTTAGTTTGGGTTTTTTGAGGCACAGTTTAAGTCTGAAAAAATAATTAGGTAACTCAACATGGCCACAGAGGACTTCTTAAAAAGTGCTGGGTTGGCCTGCTTTTGAGATTGCGCAGGGACATCTGATGGGATTGATAACTAAGACAAAGAATAGCAGGATTGTTTCTTGCATCTATTGATTTGAATCTGCTGGGCTTATTTTAAATAGCACTGCTCTCTTTGAATTTGGCATATTGATTATACACTGCAGAGAAACAACTGAAGATTAAGGTCTACAGAAATTGTCAGAGGAAAGATATTGGCAGGTTTTTAAAGCATTGTTTAGATAGCACCAGGAGCTTATTGCATATCTTGTTTTGTTTCATTTTGCAAACCTGAAAATTAGTAAAAATATATTAAATGGTTTTAAAAATTTGGACACAATAGAATTTTTTGGATGAGTCTCATGATCAGCTCCAGAAAAGTTAATGTAACTTAACAGGGTAGAATCCTGACCCATTATATGTATTGTTCAAAGAACTAGTTATTTGCACAATACATTTAGATGTGCTACACATGCAAAGTAATTATCACACAATAAAAATGGTCAAGAAACCATAACAATGGCTAACAAGCTGTAAATTTGTTACTTGAAAAATGTAGAACATTTTTATAGTTTGTTTCTACCAAATTTTTATTTAAAAGTTATGGTATGTCACATAGTGTCAATTTAAATAGAAAGGAGGATCAGGATTGACTTCTTGTCAATTGTTCAGAGACCCTCTATAACTTTCTTGTGGCATATTTATGTTTTTTAGTATACCCGATGGAGTAGTAAAGAAGGACAAACTAGAAAAAATACTTTTTTGGAAAACTATCCTTATTTTAATTGGCTAGAAGAGTTAATGTTGAGTAATTCAAGGCATTTCTTTCCTCTCGCTTGCTCACTCTCGTCCTCAGATTCTGGACTTGCTTACATTGCAACATCCCCAGTAATTATCTCTATATTAAAAAAGAAGATAAAGGTCTTCAAAGTTATCAGAGAAAAGATACGGGCAGCTTTTTAGGTAATTGTTTGAATAACATCAGGAGTGTAGCAGGGTGGTCTGGCCCATTTAGTGGTGCAGCTAGTCCTGGAGTAGGAACCCAGTTGTGAATGGTAATTGGGCAGCTGAAAGCCCAAGAGGAGAGAACAAGGAGTTAGAGCTGGAGAAGGAGTAGTTTGTGGCTAGCAGACAGACTCTACCCAGAGGAATTTGCTTCTAGGAAGAGCTAGAGCTAAAGGGCCCTCCTGCTGCCTGGAGAAAGGCCAGGGGTTTTGTTTCGTTTGTTGTTTGGACAAGGATCTTTGTTTTATGGACTGCTGTTTGAGTGGGCTGAGGGGCTTCTTTGAGGGACAAAGCCCACCAGTGCAGAACCAGGCATGCCAACCTGTTTAAATGACTATAAAAGATGAGATTGATTCTAGGAAGGAAAAATAGGGTTTCCCACATAGCACCAACCACTGGGGCACTTGCTCTTCTGGTGTTTTAGTACATTCAATTTCATAACAATATAAGACATCCAATGAATATGTTTCTAGGGAATTATTGCATATCTCAGGTGGTTAAGATCTCTGTCTCTGGATTCATGCCTTATGAAAGGCACCTGGGCATTTTATAAGCTCTGTAAAATGCACTTATTTATCTCATAATTAATAGAATCTTTCAATTAGTTATTTATTTTGGAAGCATCCTTGCTCAAGCCACCCCCGCAACAAACATACAAAGATTAATTTCCTTAGACTTGGCTTAGCAAAACAGCTCTGGTTTTGAATGTGCAGGGTTTTTTGTTGGTTTTCTTTTTAGACAGATAAATGGTCAGAACTTTTCCAGTAATAATTTAGCAATGTAAAAATAAATAGAGATGTGAGGTTCTAGAAAAAGTGAATTTTAGAAATGCATATTCATTAAATGAAAGACAGCTCCTCTCATGGAGACAGTAAAAAAGATAGTTTGTGAATTCCTTTCCTTTCTAAATATGTCAGTTGTTTCATTTGTCTGTAGAATATTTTTCTTTTTTTGTTTAAAAAATCATACTTACTATTTATATTACCACTTACCTGATCACTGAATTTTTCCAATGTAACTTACTATTCTTCTTCTTTTCATTTACAGGATACTGGGGTTGGGAAATCTAGTATAGTTTGTCGATTTGTCCAGGACCATTTTGATCACAATATTAGCCCTACTATTGGGTAAGTACCTCTGTTGACCTCTGTTGTTATTGATGATGGGAATTTTTTATCCTTGAAGGTTTTTATTTCTACCCCATCATCATATTATCTGCATCTCAAGTCCAGTCTTTTTCCAACTTTCAAGACTTTTCATTTCTGCATGTCCCTTATGGCTTCTCTCACTTCCTCTAATGCCCGTTCATGCTGTTCATACTCTACTTAACCCTCTCTGTTTTCTTTCATTGATGCTTTGCCCTTAGGCTTTAGAATGCCCTCCCAATTAACATTCACCAAGCATCTTTTCTGTTCAGAAGTTCATGAACCGTCATGTTTCATGAAGCTGTTCCTCTCAGCTATATTTTGTCTTCCACTGTGCAGACTCATGTCCTTAGACTTGAAGTTCATCAAGGTCAGTAGCAATGTGTAGAGCACCGGTGCACCCCCGATGGCCGCATTCGCCACTTAGGTGATGGGCGGGGGGGGGCAGGCAGGAACACTGGTGCCCTCTCAGCAAGTGCCAGCTGATTACTGCGCTTGCTGCAGCTGCTTTCGGGAGTGGCTGCAGCTGCTTCTGGGAGTGACTGCAGTGATTGGTCAGTGCTGGCTCCCAGAAGCGACCGTAGTCACTTCTGGAAGCAACTGCAGCAAGCGCAATGATCGGCTGTCGTGATATCGCCTGGCCCCCCTCCCTCCCCTGGACTGGTCACAGGGGGGCACATGCCCCCCCCCAACTAAAGCAGCACCAGTCACCCGTTATTAAGGTTGTGTACGCATGCATCTGTTTGACTTGCTTTAACCTTCGTAAAGCTCTGTGTACCTGCATGGCATTATAGGAACATTGTAGAGCAGCATTTCTCAACCTGTGGGTCACAACCCAAAAGCGGGTCACAAAAATATTTGAAAGGGTGGCGAACAAACTTTAAAAATGATTCAACAAACTTCAAAAATGGATTCTGCTTTAAAGGAGAAAAATATAGGAAACTGCAGTTTCAGCCTGTGAGGGGTTGCTTGCTTGCCCCCCCCTCCACACACACACACACACACACACACACACACACACACACACACCATCCCCTTGCTCCACACACTGGGGGACTAGGGATGGGAGACAGTGGGTTAGGAGTGAGGGGCAATGGGTTGGGACTCGCCATCGATGTTTACAAATGGGTCCTGGTACAAAAAAAGTTGAGAACCACTGCTGTAGAGTTTGATCATGTTCTCCGGAAGAGGGTGAGATGCATACCAATAAATGTTCTCTTTTTCATGGGCTAGAGTGACTAGGAAAATTATATTAAGTTAGAACCAATATAATTCAGCTATCAGGCAAACAGGGATGAAGCTTGAGGCCAAACTCTGTTCCTAGTTACACTGGCATAAATATGAGATATTCCAGATTCTTTCTAGTGTAAAAAAAGATGTGAGCCTTATTCTCCTGTCTTAGGGCTCATGCTTCCAGTACAGATAGAAAAAATAATTCCTCTCTTCCCATTCTCTTTTTAACTTACCTAGTCTTTATGGTGGCGGCCATCTTACATCAATTTCATTTTATTTTTGTCAAGAGCTTCCAATTCAAATGTTATCTTAGGCTGTACAATTCTGCTCTAGTCCTCAAGGTTAAATTTAGATTCAGCATGTTCTGTTCTCATTGAAATCAATAGGAGTTGCACTCCAAGGCTAGGGACAGACATTACATATAAACCAATTTAAGTAATCAGAAACTGGTTAAAAACCTGTAACAGAACAGACATTCAGGGCATATAAACCAGTTTCAAAATGGCAGAAACCAGTTTGAGATAAACCTGGTTTATCAGACTTAGTATCAGACTTAACTGATTTGGCTCAGACTGGTTTAAGCAATGTCTGTCCCAGACACCTGCCTGGTTTAACTTAAATCAGAGTCCCTCAGCATCCCGGCATGGTCTCTGGGCTGGGCTGTCTGCTCCAGCAGAGCGGGACTGGCCTCGCCCCTCTGCTCCCCAGCCAGAGCAGAGACAGGCATGGGCAGGGCCATAAAGGGTTTTAATTCCACCCCATCCCTGTCCCACTGGCAGGGACCCGAGCCTGGTCTGCCGGGCACTCCCCCCTCACTGCTGCAGTGGTGGGCCAGCATGGTTCCTGAAGCAGAAGGGGCAGGAAGGGGGATTATTCCCCCCTCTATTCCTGGGGGACCACAGCCTGGTCTGCCTGCCCTGACTGCTGCCGCCTCTGCTTGCTCCCTACTTGGGTGGAATAAACCCCTTCCGCTGGATGCCGGGGGGAGGGGGAATAACCCTCGTTCCTGCCCCTGCCTAAGGGGCCTTGCTGGCCTGTGACTAACCACAACCCCATGCTGGAGTGACGAGGGGGCAGGGCCCTTGATAGAAGCAGCAACTCCTGTCATAGTGCCGGGGAGTGCAAGCCCCTTCCTAGCAGAGAGGCCCTGCTGCGGGGTGGGCAGAGCTGAAGTGGACTGCACACAGCAGTATCAGGACCTGGAGGGGACCAGAGCCCTGTAAGCTGCTGCTGCACTCCACAACAGCTTTCCTTGTCCCGCAGCATGGCTTGCTGCTGGGAAGAGGCTCGCGCTCGTGGAAAACATGTCAGGGGCTGCTGCCCCCGTCATGGTCGTTCCCCCATCACTGCTCCAGTGGCCAGACGTGGGCAGGGCCAGATGCCGGCTGGCAGAGCCCCTCAGGGGGAGTGGGGGAGGGCAGGGAGCCAAGTTATTTCCCCCTCTGCCCCTGGGGCACAACAGTGGGGTCTGCCCACCCTGGCTGCTGCTGCCACCACCATTCACTCTGTGCGTGGGGCAGTCAGCAGAATAAGCTTCCTCCTGCCCCTCTCCCTCTGGTGTCCAATGGAGGGGGCTTATTTTGCTGCTTGCCCTAGGCACAGAGTGAGTTGCCCTGGGCACAGAGCAAGTGGCGGTGGCAGTGCCTGGGATGAGCAGACCCCGCTGCTGTACCCTGGGCCAGAGTGGGGAAGAACTCCACTCCCACCCCACCAAGGGGCCCTACTGGCTGGCGTCTAGCTCCACCCCCACCCGGCTGATTGAGTGGCGATGGGGGAGTGACTATGACAGGGTCAGCAGCCCCTGTCATGGTTTTCTGCAGCTCTGCCCACCCCTCAGCAGGGCCCATCTGCCAGGTAGGGGCTCGCACTCCCCAAAACTATGACAGGGGCTGCTGCCTCCATCAAGGGCCCTGCCCCCTTGCCACTGCAGCAGCTGGATGGGAGTGCAGCCAGTTGCCAGCTGGCAGGGCTCCTTAGGCGGGGTCAGGAGCAAGGGTTATTCCCCCTCCTAGCATCCAGCAGAGGGGACAGGAGGGGACTTTCTGCTCCCATGCAGGGAGCAAGCAGCAGTGGTGGCAGTTGGGGCAGGAAGACCTGGCTGCGGTCCCCTGGGGGCAGTAGGGGTAGAGAGGGGAATAGCCCTCATCCCTGCCCCCTTTGCCTCAGGGGCCATGTGGGCCCGCCACTGCAGCAGTGAGTGGGAAGCGCCTGGCAGATCCAGCTTGGGTCCCTGGGCCAGTTGGGCAGCTAACTTGGTTAGCCACTTAATCCCTTTACTTGCAAAATATTGCGGCTTGTACCCACTACATACCACATGTCTGCATTTACATTCCTTAGAAACGGTGTCAACACTAATACCAGCACCCAGCAACACCATTACTTGCCGTGCATTGACCAGTTAAAAGCTCCACTGCCATTGTAAACATTTAGGCACATACCCCTTGGCAGTGTTGTGTACTTTGGTTTTAAAATCACTTTTTAAGGTGTAAGTACTGTCAGACAAGGTGAGAATGCTAAAAGACCCTGCTTTCACATGCAGGAAAACTTTCATTTAGTTTTATTATGTGTATGAGCATTTAACACTGGATAATACAGCCTAAGTAGACAAAGTGAAATTCATCTATATCTGTTCTTCACAGAAACTGCCAAGCATTGAAACCTGCAAGTAGTATAGGCCTCTTCCCTTTAGTTATTTTTAAAATTTCTCCTTTTTCACATTCAGGGCCAAATCTCCTGCCTTGGTTCAGTTGGAAAACATGAACACTCTTAACTTCCTTGGACAGAGGAACTAATGCATGCCATCCATTAAGAGATCGTTTGGCTGGGATGGATGTTCTTTTGATTTTAGATCTATTTGGAAATCCCTTATAAAGAATGATTTTTGGGTGTGGTGTTAGAGTGACTAAAAGCTTTCTTTCCACTGTAATACCTCAACCTTTGCTTTTGGAAGCCTAGTGAAATCCCAGGTGGGGGTTTTATGATCAGATTTCAAGGCAGTTTTGGACCATTGAATTTGATGATGGAAGAAGCTGGGCAGAGAGAAGGGAAGGAAGAAAGCATGTTGCCAATAGCATTATTGATTGGGAAGACATTTTTTTGTATAAAAAAAATGATGGGAACCTGATAGCTCCTTCAGTTCTAAACCATGAGCAGCCTTTTACATCATGTAATGACATTGGTAAATCAGTTTCTTTGACCCACATAAAAAAAATTGCCTTGCATGGTGGTGGGGAGTGTTTGAGAAGAAAAAGAAACCTGGAGTATTGGATTAATTACTGCTAATAGCTTTGTTTCTTCTGTAAGTGGGATAGCAGTGTATGTAAGATTATTTGCCATTTGAACCAATATTTTAAATATACACTCCTACCCCACTGTAATTCCTGATGTTCTGAAATGTGAAGTGTTGCATAATACAGAGGGCAGAAGGATGGGAATGGGAAGTACACACCCTCAGAACAGCCAAAGAAAGCATTGCTTTTCCTGTGTTACTTCAGGTTTTTAGATTCAATTCAGTGCTGTTCAAATTGTGTCTATTTGCAGATGTCTATAAAGGGAACCCCTAGTGTATCCTCCCCAGAAAATATTTTGATAATGCATGTCACTGGAAGTAATCTGGAGTATTTCTAATGCAAAACACATTCCAGTTGATGATTCTTTGAGCCAGGGATAAAAATTATCTGGAGCAGCAGAGTCCAAAAAAAAAGAAATTCAACTAGAAGCTAGACTCCTCTGGGTTTCCTTCAGTTCTAGCACTGCAGTGCAGAACAAACAAGCAAACATATACAACAGAAATATCTACATGCTTTCTTAAAGGGACCTAACTTTGGAAGAGGTGTAAGTTGTAGCTGTGTTGTTCTAAGGACATAGGCAGACAAGGTTCTTTGAGTAAATCCTGTAAAGAACCTTGTCTAACTTTTACACTGAAAAAAAATGCTATGTCTTTTATAAATAACAATATTTATTTTGTATGAAATTAGTGAGGGAAAGAAAACTTTTCATTGTATTCATGTTGTATGTTCTGTCAGCAATTTTTTTGTCTCATGGTTTTGTGGAAAGATATCCTATCTTGTATATTAGCATGATGAAATGACTCATTCATTGCTTGGTGTTGTGTGAATATTTGCAATCAGCTTCATTCCTTGCAGGAAGGCATTCCTTAGGAACAGCTGCAACAAAACAAATGGAGCAGGCAGCTGGCCAGTAGGCAAGCATTTGTTCAGGGAAGAGAGGGAGTATGGGACCCAGGCCTTTGCTTCTGGGCCTCTCCAGAAAGATCCCTTTAACCTCACCAGAGGAATAGAAAATGCTTAATATTTTAAATGTTTTTAATCCAGGATTGCTTATGGGAGCATTTTCTCTCAGGAAATGGATTTTTTGGCTCTAAATTGCCTAACTCGGGAGATCTCCCCAAAACTTAAATTTAACATACTTGGACTATTAGTCCAAATAGATTTTATGTGTTAATCTCATTGGTGGTTCACACCTGAGTAATGTCCAGGGCTCATTTCTTTCTTTCAGTGCATCCTTCATGACTAAAACTGTGCCTTGTGGGAATGAGCTTCACAAATTTCTCATCTGGGATACAGCTGGTCAGGAGCGAGTGAGTATTATTACTATGTGATATTTTTTTATTGTATTTATAATGTTTAGAACTCCACTTCTAGAGGACTTGGCAGGCACGTTTAATTAATTCTCATGACACCCTCTTGTTCTTACTTTAGCAAAGCAACAATAACTAAGTCTTACTGGGTTCATCAGTAACTGGTTACATTAGTAACAACGTATTACTGTCTCCGTTTTGCAGATGGAAAGACAGTGGTAGCTCAGAGACTACTGCATTGAATTGAAACTTCTGCCAGCATAACCCAGGGGCTGACTCTGATCCCTTACACTAGACAGTTGCACATTTGGTTGCTTCTGGAGGCCATGCATGTTTATATATGCCCCAGTGACTTTGTATCCTTCCATTCCCCTCCTCTCACAGCTCTTTAGTTGCCTTCTTTTTATTCATTTCAGAGAATCCTTGCCAAGGGATTGGTGTGACTCACAGTCCCTTTTCTGCCCTATGTCAGGCACTCTGTATCCCTCATGCCCTTCTTTCTTATGCCAGGTATTATATGTGTTCCCCAGTTCTCCTTTCCTGAAGTCCGAGTCCCCCATTTTCCTCTTATGGCAGGGGACCTTCATGTGGCTTCCATGTCCTACAAATATTTATTTTCCCCATGCTTGGAGTGCTGTGGACCCTCACATTCCCCCTAATTCTGTCCATGTTCTCATTCTGCTTATTTCCTTTCTTCCTCCTATGTGTCTCCCCAGAATTAAGGAGACCATTGTCCGTAGCAGAAATTAGGAAATATGCAACAAATGAGGTATCAGTTTCAGGAAAAGGAAAGGTTAATTTTATAGCTAAGAGATACTTGCTGCCCCAGAGAATTGTTTTTCTATTCCCGGAGGATCATCGAGTCCAGCCCTCTGCCCAGGGGCAGGAAGTCAGCAGGGATCAGAGGATCCCAGCAAGATAAACATCCAAAAGTGTCTTGAAGGTGTTCAAAGTGGGTGCTTGAACCACCTCTGGCGGCAATCTGTTCCAAACCTTGGGGGCTCAGACAGTAAAGAAACAGTTGCAGAGGAGTTTGTGACCGTTCAACCTTGTCATCCTTTGGGGCGCTCTGGTGAACAGATGTTCCTCCAGATACTGGTGAACACCCCTAATAAACTTACAGGTGGCCACCAGATCACCTCTGAGCCTGCACATTTCCAGGCTGAAGGGTCCCATGGCTCTCAGCCTGTCATCGTAAGGTCTGTTTTCCTGACCTCTGATCATACATGTGGCTCTCCTCTGCACTCTCTCAAGCTTCTTCACATCCTTTTTGAATTGTGGAGCCCAAAACTGGATGCAGTACTCCAGCTGCAGCCTCACCAAGGCCAAGTACCACATCCTATGCAAATGTCTATGAATCCCTGTCTCTATTACAGAATGCGTGTGTAATGCTAGTCAAGTTACTTAAACCAACCTTGTTACTGTAGGCGACAAATTACACATTCCTTATGTTTTTTACGTTCCGAACATTGAGCTTGAGAGGCTGGGATCTTATCTCCAGAATTACTGAGCACTCACAGCTGCAGATGAAGTCAGTGGGAGCATTGCTTTGAACATGTAAAGAGGTATATCATGTGTCCTTTGAAAGACTGGATCCCAAGTGTCCCAAATTTGGCACCAAAATTTATGGACACTTTAACTCAATTTCTCTATGCCACAATTTTCTGTTTGTTAGGTGGGAGTAACAATACATCTTACCTTACAGAAGTGTTGTAAAAAATCATTACTATTTGTGAAGCAGTTACATATTAGGAAGACGTCCCAAGACATCTTCCAGAAGCTCTGTAAGACCTTCCTAACTGAGCGGCGATGCTGTTTAGGGAGCTTATGTTTCCTATTTTTTTACTTGCTTTTCTGTGTTGTTCTGTCTCTTACTGTAAGCTGTCATAAGCCTTTGTTGAGCCTTTACATCAAATAAATAAAATTATAGTAATGATCAGAAATGATGGAGATATGCAGGAAAAAACCCATGCAGAAATTAATAGTTATGTATTCAGAACAAGGTTTAAAATGAATGTGCGTGGGATCAAACATCACATTATGAGGATAAAATATTCAGTTGCTGCTCATCCACTGATCACTGTACATCCTGTGCACTGAATGAGGAACGGGGTCTATGGGGAAAAAATAGTATACAGTCATGTAATTAAGAACGGTATCAAAATGCATAGGCAAAAGAGGGCTGAATTAATTGAGCAGAGAAAACCTCGGTACTTATATTCCCTATGTGGTGAGTGCTTGTCTCTTGTAGCCTTATCATTATTTTAAGTAAAACTTTTAGGGTTTGGTTTTGGGTTTTTTTGCAGATCACCTACATTTAGGCCAGCTCTTTTAGAACAGGACTCTTATTCTGGCTGCTTATACTTCTGGATACACAACTTGAGACACCTGATATTCACTTATATTACTCAAAATTGCTAGTCTTTTTAAAAGTTTTCCACCCCACTTTAAGTAAGCCAGGAACTTATGTCTATAAATCAAATATTTAGCACATTCTAAATGGCAATAATAATCACCTGTGGGCTGACTGTAAAGGGTATATTATGGTATATCCAGAATTTATCTTGGTGGGTTTGAAAAGGATGGAAGAACACACACACATTTCAAAATATCTTAGAACTTCCTTGGTAAAATTAAAGCTATGGCAAAATAACATTAAAAAAAGTGATGATGGGCGATCATCACAAACAAGTAAGATTGTCTTCAAAGCATCTTAATAGTGAGTCCACAGGTGGCTCCATAACCCAATTCTAGATCCACATGTCTTGTCGCATTGAGGACAAGTGTTTCCAGGAGGGATGGGCACTGTGTTGCTGCATTGGGTGTTCTAATGTTTTTTTCGCCTGTTTTTCTTAACCTCTTCTGCCTGTTGACGAGCTGTTTCAAAGTGTTGAGGTCCCTCCCAAAGAGTCTGCCTCCATTTTGGTCAGTCCTGAGCATGGGCCTCCCAAGTGTTGATATCGATGTTACACCTCTTCATGTTTGGCTTCAGGATGCCTTTGAAACACTTTCTTTTCCCTCTGCTACTCTGCTTATTAGGGTGTTAAAAATTAAAAATGAGGGTGTTAAAAAAGTATTCGCATATTTGGGTGGGAACAATGGGGATTCTTTTGCATATACTAATTACTTCCTACTGATCCATTTTCTGTTGTTAGCACTTGACTAGATATCAGTCAAGAAACCACTTACACTGTATTTACAATACGCAGAATGACACAAAGTGCATCCAGCTAAACCAGTAGGTGCTTAGCCATTTTAGTGTGTGTTATTTATGATGGGAATAAGCTTATTTAAAAATACTAAAACTACTTTGTGCACAGACCAGAATATATTCTGTGCGCATAGTATTTTTAATGTGATCCACCATCCATTGATCTTGCTTGCTCAATTTTTTTTTCTTTTATTTCTGTGCTTTGGAATAGGTTCCTCAGTCAATTTTTCTATGCAGTACCTTTTTGTATGTGTGGTGCTTTGATGGCCTAAGGTATTAAAGGCTTGATTTTCCTCTAGATTTACATTACCTGGATTACCCATGAGATCGCCCTTTTTCTTCTACCTTATTGCTACACAGTTCTTAATTCTTGGGCATATACTTAATGTATATTTTGCATTCTAATCCATGTTTCTCAGTATAATATTCCTTATATTTGAAAATCTCAGAGCACTTTATGAGTATTATGTGCTAAGTCTTACAATCAGCTCTGTGAAGTAAATATTAATTAACCTTAGTATATGGAGGCAGTCTGAGAGAGATGCTTTAAGTCAGATGAGAACAAGCCCCAACTTTCTCAGACTTGTATTTAAGCCACGAAGCCATCGTTGTAAGATTACATTACTACAAGTTTCCAGTATACCTTCCGCTCAGCATCTCAGTTGGCTTTTTCTGGGCCTTGGTCTGTACAACACTGACCAGTTTGGTTAGATTGCTAAGGATCTCCTACCTATCAATTTTAAGTTGCATGAAGGATGCCTTTGGACATGCAGCCAATATTCTGACTCTCATTCACTCTCCTTAAAGCTCTTCCCATAAACCTAAATGGGAACTGTCCTTTCATTCTGTGTTTCCACAGTACCTCAACAAGCCCTGATTTAATGATGAGAGGAACAGAAACAGCAGGTGTTAACACTACTTACCATGCCATAGCATTTGATGAAGTAGGCTGTTGCCTGTGAAAACTTATGCCTCTCTGAACCAGTCTCTAACCTCCCAGCCATCTGCCTGACTTCATACTAACAGAGCTAACTACCTGTCTCTGTTTATCCTAGCAGAGCAAATAGATGTAGGACAGCCCTTCTCACAGACAGAAGGGCACAGCTTCTTTCCTTCCACTTCCTGTAATCAGAAGCAGAGATTGTTTGCAGAATAGAACCTGCTGGGAGATTCAGCTTAAAGTGACATCAAGACTTGTGATAATTCTAGTAGGAGTGAACTCATCATCACATTTAGCACTTATACTGCTTCTCATCCATAGACCTTACAGTGCTTTACAACAATGCATAAACAGTATCTCCATTAACGAGGCACCTATAGACATGCAGTGTGGCTGCTCCAACGCGTGTAATTACAGTGTGTCAGAGCAGACTGTTAATCAAGTCTGCTGGAGTGTGGTAATTACTGCACTCTGGCACAAGGGTTTTCAACCTTTTTTAGTTAGTATACCCCCAATGGCCAGTCCAGAAGCAGGGAGTCCCCTTGCCAGCCAAGGGGTGTGGGGTTCCCTGGCAGTAGATCAAGGAGCGGGGCGGTAGTGGGGGTCGTCAGCAGCAAAACTGAAAGTGCTGCTGCTGTAACCAGAAGAGTCCCCCACTTCTCCACACTGCTGCCACATACCCGCTGGGAGCTTCCCAAGTACACCCAGGGGTACACATACCCCCGATTGGCAACCCCTGCTCTAGCAGACTGAAGCGTCACGTGTATCAGTATTCCCATGCTGAAAAATGGCAACAGGGGTGCTTTAACTAAAGGGCATTAACTAAAGCTTATTTAACTAAAGCTTTAGTGCCCTTGCCACCATTTTTCAGCACGGGGACATTGATGCATGTGAAGCTCCAAGTACTTTAATTAAAGTGGCTCGTGGAGCTCCTCTAATTAAAGCCGCTTCCCCACTTCCTGGAGCACATGCATCAATGCCCCAAATGCCTGAACCATTGGCACAAAATTCACAAAACTTGAACAGGCATTTCTTCAAGTACTAGCCCTGACTATGTCAGGCTACTGAGAAGTGTGAAATAAAAATATGAATATCAAATACATTAATTTGAGTTTGAAGAAAGCATAGTGCCTATCGAAAGAGCATCTTCAGCTGCAGTTGTTTCTTCCTATTCTTAAATACCTCTGACTTCTTTTGTTTGGACCCTTCTGTGCCTCTGCAGTGGTTTTGATCTGTGTATTTTGGCTTCTTATCTTCTCTTCTTTGCTGTCTTTCTCCCAGGGTGGTGTTTAAAACTAGCCTGCATTTAGACTGCTCACCACAAGGTGTCCAGGCTTCATTCAGTGGTGGTGGTGAAACATTATATAGCAACATTACATATGAAAAAGCTCAGCTGGTGATTTGTTTCCAGTCCACCTGAGAAGCCTGGGAACCTGTATAGATGCTTTTGAAAACCCACTTAATATTGGGACCTCAAGCACCATTAGTAAAATAAACTACCTTGAACACCTGTTGGGCACCCAAGAGCCACTTCATGTCTATCTGGACATCTAGCTGCTTATTTGTCCCTGCTTAAATTTTGGAAATTTTGGCCGTAGTTTGTTTTAAGAAAATCTGGTGAAGCACAGTCATCCCCATAAGCACTCCCATAGGCCAACCAGTCAGACCTTGGTCACAGAACAATAAACAACAAACATCAACATGTAGAAAGTTATTTTCCTGCACAGCAGTGTCTGAGTTGGGGAAGGGTCTGCTCAGAACAATACAATTTAGAAAATGGAAGAGTTAAAAATAAATATCCACGTCTTACCAAGTAAGACTACCACAGAGGCTAGGAAGAGACACTGCATTTGTCCTGTGTTTGTCCCATAACAGAAATTTCCCAGCATTTTCATGTATGTATGTTGCCCTTCTAACTGGGGCTTAGTGAAGGGCTGAATGCATTGCTGCTTTTTTGTCATTGATTCAATGATGCAGTTCTGGGATAAATGTTCATATGTACTTTGCGATGTCCCAGGATAAATTGTTAATGCCTCTTATCTGGATTTATCCTGGGACAACGGACTTAGATGTCTGGAAGAGTGTAATTTGTCTCAGAAGTGCCCTAAGATTGGAAGAAGGCCAATGTGGTGCCTATCTTCAAGAAAGGGAGGAAAGTAGATCCGTCAAACTACAGGCCCATCAGCCCGACCTCTATCCTGGACAAGGTCTTGGAAAAGATTATCAAGGAGGCCATCCTTAACAGACTAGCTGACGGCAATATCCTGGGGATACCCAGCATGTGTTTGTTGCGGGTAGATCTTGCTTGACCAATCTCATTTCCTTCTATGACCAAGTGACCTATCACCTTGACAAGGGAGAGGAAATTGATGTCATATATCTTGACTTCAAAAAAGCTTTCTATCTGGTATCCCATGATCACCTCTTGG
>NW_017728886.1:180380704-180388005 GCF_001723895.1 Crocodylus porosus | reverse complement strand
CTGGAGTACTGCGTCCAGTTTTGGGCTCCACAATTCAAAAAGGATGTGGAGAAGCTTGAGAGAGCCCAGAGAAGAGCCACGTGCATGATCAGAGGTCAGGAAAACAGACCTTATGATGACAGGCTGTGAGCTATGGGGCTCTTTAGCTTGGAAAAGCGCAGGCTCAGGGATGATCTGATGGCCACCTATAAGTTTATCAGGGTGTCACCAGGATCTGGGGGAACGATTGTTCACCAGAGCACCCCAGGGGATGACAAGGTCAAATAAACTCCAACAAGACCTTTTCAGGCTGGACATAAGGAAGAATTTCTGTATTGTCTGAGCCCCCAAGGTCTGGAATAGCCTGCCATTGGAGGTGGTTCAAGCACCCACATTGAATGCCTTCAAGAGAAATTTGGATGCTTATCTTGCTGGGATCTATGACCCCAGCTGACTTCCTGCCCCTTGGGCAGGGGGCTGGACTCGATGATCTTCTGAGGTCCCTTCCAGCCCTAATGTCTATGAAATATATGAGAATAAAATGATTTATCTCTGGATAAATGCAGTGTCTGTTTGCAGCCAGAGACAGGGTGGAGACTCCACAGATAATTAAAAAACTTTATAAAAAAACCAACAGCGCAAGAACTTGAGCCAGAAGCTAAGGAAAATGTTTCGGTTCCACTTTCTAAGTTAGGACATGTTTCAATATAAATAGTTTAATAAAGAAGTGTAGTAATTTTTTGCATTATAACAATAATACGTTAAAAAATGAGGCTTACAAAACAAACTTTCTGTCATAATGTGAGTTACATAGTTGCAGAGTGCATTCAGGGATATTCCTGGCATGTCTGCATGCCTTTATTTCCTGAGAAGAGTATATTTTTTTTGGAGACAGAAAGGGACTGTTAAATACTAGTCTGAAGTTCTAGTTTAGATTTGGTGTTGTTAAATAGACCTGCTATTTTCCGTTGTCCTTTTCCCTCCATCTTGTCTTCTCCTTACCATTTTTTAATCTACTTTACAATGGTGCCCCGAATTGCACAGCTAAAATTTGACAATTACATTATTGTGAGCAAAGATTGCTGTCTTTAAGAACAGTCTCTTCAGAAGTTAGCTACTGATATTTTATTGCTGTGTATGTCAGTCCATGATATTCTAAGTATCTTTTAATTACAGTGCTTTGTCTGTATGCTTTGGGCTTCTGCAAACTTTCCATTTTGCCAGCCTGAAAATATTGTGGCAAATGGTTAGGAAGCCTGAGAGCTGTTTTCTGGGCAAGAAAATTTATCTGTACACTTTTTCTTTTACTTTTTACTACAGTTTTCCATATAAGGTATTCAATCCCAGCTAGAAATTATACAGAAGTTCTTTTCAGAATTCCATATACAGTCTCTTCTTAGTGAATAAAAAGCCATTTGAATTTGTCTGCCATTAATCATCCCTTCAGTCTGTTCATCTTCTTTCATCCAGTATATTCCCCATCTTCATCCACCAGTTAGACTTGGCATAATTTTCACAAGTTCTGGATATTAGACAGTGTATCTTAGAGATACCTCGAGCATGCAGCCAAAGCTGATCTGAGAGTGTTTGTTCTGGGCATGCTTATTGGTCTTGCTCAAGGATGTCTTAAGGTAGCTACATTGCTTCATACCCAAGATTGTAAATCAGGAGCAACTGGTGGGGCCTGCTTCATGGTAGTGTTTCTGGACATAGGGTGGAAGCAGTTTAGGCAAACAAGCTGTGTGCCAACTACCACGTTCCCTCCACTGAGCAAATTCTCTTACCTGATTTCCATGTCTGCTTTTAGGCATTAAGAGGGTGTAGAGGAAAACTCAAGTAAACATAACTGAGGGTGTGTACACCTGTAACAACTGAACCATTTCCAAATGTCACTGATTGGTGACTGGTTCACAACTGTAGCAAGTCAGAGGTGTCCACACATACTGTGCCCTAGTGTTCTAGGTAAAATGGTCACCTTTTAGGTGTTAGTTTAGGTATTACGCCATAGCTGCTGTGGTACTGATTTAAGGGGTGGAAGTGAGACCCAGCCCAGCATATCTAGTGGTGGGGGGAGGTTTGCACCCAGACTTTGGAGGTTCCATAGCGTGAATGACCTGTGGCTGAGGGCATTTGCACTTTTCTGCTTTCCCTTCTGCCCTACACGTGAGCTCAGTAACCTTCAGTAGCCTGCACCTGACTGAACTCTGCAGTGTGCTTGTCTGAGTTGGGTGGAGGGGCAGTGCTTGGACCCATGGTTTTGGGTTCTCAGAGGCTTGAGTAGGTAGGAAGAAAGAAAGCAGTTGAGCAGGGAGTGAGAACACAGCTGGTTGTTAGAAAGATAGTGTCTATTGAACAAGCAGTGCAAGGGAGCTTATTGATTTACAAAGTGCCAACAAATGTGGGGAAAAAGAGGCAATAGAGTGCTGGCTGCATATCTGAGGCAGTTGCAGCAGTGAGGGGGTTGTGGAACAATTGTATGGGCCTGCAGGCAACATAGAAAGTCCCCCCCCACCCCAGTGCAACAACTCACCCAAACTCCCTATGTGGGATGGGCTGTGGGTGGGCTGGGAATGGTATTCAGGAGTGGGAAGGGCAGGCAAGACTGGGGTTGCAGAGTGGTGACAGCATAGGGATGGGCAGAGCTGTGATCTGCTGCTCCCATACTCCTGAGATGGACATGGGTTTTCTGGGCAGGGGCATTCAGGGAACAGATCATAGCTCTGCTCTGGGCTCCAGCCTGCACTGTCACTGCCCCAAGGTCCTGGCCTGGGCCCTGGACACGGCTCCTGGCCTGCCTGGCCACACGCCCTGCCCTTGTGGCTTCTGGCAGGCTTCCATGAAGAACCTGGGATCTTGGGGCAGAGCCCTGGTTCTGCGGGCAAGGACATGCGCTGTCACTTTCCTAAGATCCCAGGATCTCCCCAGCCCCACCTACCTACCCCCTTCCCAAACACTGCTCCCTGCTGGCTTGCAGCCCCATCCCAGCCCACCTGGCTGAGTGCTCTGCCCATGCAGGTCCCACTTCTGACAGTGGGTGCAGAATGGATAGGCCTATGCCAGCCCAGGCTGTGGCATGCGCCTGGGCAGCAGAGATGGGCCCACCAGCAGCGGCAGCCAGAAAGAACTGCTGGGAAATTGAGTTGGGCACCCATGCTGTCCCAGCCCCACTGCATGCCCAGGAACATTCCACAGCCTGGGCTGCCCCTGTGTCTGGGCTGGGCAGGGCCAAGGGACAAGCTACAGGCTGAGCAAAATTACTTCATGGGTTGAATTCGGCCCACAGGCCATATTTTGCTCAGCCCAGGACTACACCTACATCATGGAATGCTTGCTGTCTATACATAGAACATATCCTGTTCAAAGCACACCAGGTCAAAAGAGTATCTGAAAGGAGTGCACCAATAGAAATTTTCAGGGTCAATACTGATAGCCGATTTTTAAGGAGGCATATCGGCCAATACCAATCCGATTTCCGATACGCAGCCCGGCAGCTTGAAGAGCTGTGTCCCACTGGTAAGTCTGTTGTGGTGAAAGCGGAGGGGGAAAGAGAAGGAACATGTGGGGGCAAATCAAGGCCCCTGCTGGGGCAGGAGCAGGAGCAGGGGCAGGGGCTGGAGCTGAGGCTCGGGCATGGGATTGGGTGGGATGGGCAGTGTGGGACATGGGATGTAGCCACAGCTCATCCAGAGGGACATGCGGGGGTGGCTTCTGCTAATTGCTATTGCTAATCCAATAATTTCTTTCATGAACACTCCCACTTGAATTAAACTAATTTAAGGGGAGCTAATTTGGGTGCAGATAAACTAAGTTGTTTTGCAGAGAAGACATAACTTCAGCTGGGTGTCACTTGGGTTTCGTGTTAGACTTCCCATATCCTCTTTCTAGAAACAGTTTCTGCCATCTTAATATCTTGTATGGTGTTAACAGGCCACTCCTGCCATGAGTCATCAGGTTTATGAGGGGCTCTAACATCTGTGGTTAGTTTTGTTTTATGATTAGGAAGGCAGAAGAAGATAAGCAAATTACTTTCACCATTGTAAAACTCAGACTGTAGTCATATAATTAACTTGAGAGTGTGTGTGCATGCATGCATGTACCTGTAGAGTTTCATTTGTAGTTTAGCAAAGAACCAAAACATTTAGAAGGTATCATGTCAATGAACATTTCACTAAATGATTTCTGAGTTTGATGAAATCTGAACACCATGTCATTTCTATAACATTTCAAAGTTTTGTTTTCTGCTTATTTTAAATATCCCATAGAAGTTGTCTTAAAATGCTGCGATATATATTTACAGCAAGAATTCTCACCTTTTGTGGGGAATGTACCTGAGTTAATATGGTTCTTTTCAATCTACACAGGCATAGTCTTAAGAAAAAAGAAATTCTAGCTAGTTTTCATAGACTTGCTGTTGACCGTAAAATTTCTTAAATATTTTTTTCTGTTGTGTTGAATGGCGATACCTCAGAAATCTGAATATTTTATCTGTTCTTGTAGTCATGACATCTGCCTAATAGGCCTGTGCAAAGTGGCTAATATTCGCTTCGGATTCAGATTCAGCTGATTTGGGGGACAATGAATTCGGTGATTCAAATCACTGTCCCAGTTTGATTTGGGTGAATCTGATTTGGAGATTCGGCTGCTGCTGAATCTCTGAATCAGCCAGGCCAGGCCCATCCCCTGCCCCTCTCCCAGCTATGCAATGGCTGCCCCAGCTCCCGACACTTGTTAAAAGAAAAAGCCCCTGTGCTCACAAGGTGCTACTGGGCGGGGGGCGATTCCCGCTGGTCCCCACTGCCCCACACTGCATGGGGGGGCTCTGCATGAGCCTCCCTTGCTCTCCCAGCTCCCCCATGGGTGCCCCGCCTGGGCCAGCTCTGGCCATTTAAAAAAAACAAAACAAAACTGAAAACCCCCTGGACTCACTGCTCCTGCTGGTGGGGGGGGGGATCCCCACTACCCCCCATTTCCCTGCACCGCAAGGGGGGCTCTACACCAGTCCCCCAAAGCGCCAAGGCCACTGCAGGAGTGGTGAGTCCTGGGGCTTTTCTCTGCTTTTTTTTTCTTAAATGGACAGAGCTGGCCCAGGTGGGGCACCCATGGTGGGGCTGGGGAAATGAGAGGAGGGTTGGGGGGCTCATGCAGAGCCCCCATGCAGTGTGGGGCAGTGGGGAGCAGTGGGGATTGTCCCCTGCCCGGCAGCACCCGGTGAGCACCGGGGCTTTTTTTTAAAGTGCTAAGCTGGGGGGGGGGCTGGGGGAGTGGGCAGGGGGACTGGCAGGGTTCCCCCCATGGTCCTCTCCCCAGCCCCCTGTCCCTTGCTTCTAGTACTTACCAGTTCTTTCCCAAAGATTTGGAGACCTTTGAATCAATTCGTACTTTTAGATTGGTCCCCTTATTCCATTTGGATTTGGAGATTCGGCCACCAAATTGGGTCGAATATTGTGGTCTTTATGAAATACTGTTGCATGTGACTATTTTTTAAAGTGTTCTTAGAACTGGAATTACAGCGTTTTGTTATGTATAGGAAAAAGTACTCAGGATTATGAAATTCTAAATCATATCTATGAATGGCATTTGTGCATAACATTTTCCATTTGGTCTTTGCCAGCTGAGAATGCTAGGAATTTCCTCTCTATTCCTCCACTGGTTCTGTGTGAGAAGCTTGTATTTCGGAATAATTTACTTGACATTTCTGGTTTTTTTCTTAGTTTCTATCCAGCACCCAAGGTTTTAGCTTTGTACACTGCTTTTCTTGGAGACCATAGCTTCAAAAGACAAGGTGAACACTCTAGTACACAGTCCTGAGCAAGGTCTAGTGTTTAACAAATGGGTCTAGCCTGGCCTTAGGGATAAAACATACATTTTGTCCATGAACAGCATGTGCCACTGGCGGCTGGTGGGGCATGACTGTGCCGGTGGCAGCAGGAGCGCGGCAGCGGTGGCAGGAGCCTGATGATGGTGAGTGAGGAGCTCCCACAGGTTCTGCCGGCACTGTTGGCAGTGGGGGAGGGAGGTGGTGGTGAGCGCCAACCACGGCGATCACACAGAGGCACCAATGGCAGCTGGGGGCAATCATGGACCAGCGGCAGGGTGGCAAGCAGCACCTGCCTGCAGGTGCTGTCAGGAGTGTCGGCAGCTCCTTTTTGCAGGAGGTGCACCGCCACGTGCAGGGGGTGCACGTGCACCTGCATGCGCCCCCTACGCATTGACTCTGATTTTGTCACAGAACAGCTTTATAGGAATAGAAAAGAAAAGAGCTGAATCACTATAATTGTCAGGAAGTAAATTTCTCTAGCCACTTGCAGAGAAGGCTCTTAGAGAGTTGCTTGGCTAAATTCAGCCCTTTTAGGTGAGCAGGTACAACACCGCTGAACTTTAGCTTAGTTTTAGTTTGAGTCAAGTTCTTATGTCTGGCCATATTGACAACATAGCTCAAAAAAAAAGGATTGCTTATTGCCTGATATGCAGCAATACACTTTGTAATGAGTGGTGGGGTCTTCTGTTGATTCACCCTGTTAGGGATTGTTGACTGATTTTTGCTAAGTCTGAAAGACAGCTACAACTGAACTGACCATGACTTTGATTGGAAATTCAGGTTGCTCCTTGGCCTGAGACTTAACATGAAAAATATAAAAAGGGAGGTAGTCTGAGTATTAAACTGCCTAGTGAGGAGTCATTCTGTTCACGTTTAGTATCAGGAAGTAGAGTTGGAGCACTCTCAGCACCAAAGAGAGGATGGAGCACAAGAACAGGAAATACTCATTTGAAGACTTCTGTCTTTGATAAGATGTGTCCACTCCTCTTGCCTCTGTTCCATATCAGCACCCATGATGAAGATGTGCTATTAGACAAGAATCAGCAACTTATGTCCCATGGGTCAGATCAAGCCCATAGAGCAATTTTATCCAGACTGTGAAGCCCAGATATCAGTGGTAGGGGGTTTCTGTAGTGACAAGTATGAAATTTGCACAAATGGCAGTGGTCAGACAATAGGAAGAAGCACTGGTGGGCAGGACAGAAACCCTGGCTCACCACAGAGCAGGTGCCATCATTTTGCCCCACTGCTCTTAAAAGTTGCCTGCCTCTGCTATAGGAGAATGTTTGTTTGTTTGTTTGGATTTATTTAGGTTCCTGATAAACAGATGCACTCGTTGGATTTTTCGTTCTGTGTTTAGTTGAAATCTATTTTGCTGTCTAACTGAGTATGTATTACATGAGGTATAGTTAAGGTACTTTAATAATTACATTGCATGAGCTTTGATTTTTAGTTTTCTTATAAATATTCTGTTGTGGCTAGTTGTGGGTTTTTGTGTTGTAAA
>NW_017728886.1:180365278-180380604 GCF_001723895.1 Crocodylus porosus | reverse complement strand
CCCCCTACGCATTGACTCTGATTTTGTCACAGAACAGCTTTATAGGAATAGAAAAGAAAAGAGCTGAATCACTATAATTGTCAGGAAGTAAATTTCTCTAGCCACTTGCAGAGAAGGCTCTTAGAGAGTTGCTTGGCTAAATTCAGCCCTTTTAGGTGAGCAGGTACAACACCGCTGAACTTTAGCTTAGTTTTAGTTTGAGTCAAGTTCTTATGTCTGGCCATATTGACAACATAGCTCAAAAAAAAAGGATTGCTTATTGCCTGATATGCAGCAATACACTTTGTAATGAGTGGTGGGGTCTTCTGTTGATTCACCCTGTTAGGGATTGTTGACTGATTTTTGCTAAGTCTGAAAGACAGCTACAACTGAACTGACCATGACTTTGATTGGAAATTCAGGTTGCTCCTTGGCCTGAGACTTAACATGAAAAATATAAAAAGGGAGGTAGTCTGAGTATTAAACTGCCTAGTGAGGAGTCATTCTGTTCACGTTTAGTATCAGGAAGTAGAGTTGGAGCACTCTCAGCACCAAAGAGAGGATGGAGCACAAGAACAGGAAATACTCATTTGAAGACTTCTGTCTTTGATAAGATGTGTCCACTCCTCTTGCCTCTGTTCCATATCAGCACCCATGATGAAGATGTGCTATTAGACAAGAATCAGCAACTTATGTCCCATGGGTCAGATCAAGCCCATAGAGCAATTTTATCCAGACTGTGAAGCCCAGATATCAGTGGTAGGGGGTTTCTGTAGTGACAAGTATGAAATTTGCACAAATGGCAGTGGTCAGACAATAGGAAGAAGCACTGGTGGGCAGGACAGAAACCCTGGCTCACCACAGAGCAGGTGCCATCATTTTGCCCCACTGCTCTTAAAAGTTGCCTGCCTCTGCTATAGGAGAATGTTTGTTTGTTTGTTTGGATTTATTTAGGTTCCTGATAAACAGATGCACTCGTTGGATTTTTCGTTCTGTGTTTAGTTGAAATCTATTTTGCTGTCTAACTGAGTATGTATTACATGAGGTATAGTTAAGGTACTTTAATAATTACATTGCATGAGCTTTGATTTTTAGTTTTCTTATAAATATTCTGTTGTGGCTAGTTGTGGGTTTTTGTGTTGTAAATGCAATAATATGTAACTGCAGAGGAAATGTAAAAATATTTTACAAATCTATCCAAGATCACATATAGCCCTCCAGCAGGGGCCCCAACCCTTGTAGCTGAGAGTAGGGGTAGGTAGCATAATAGGGCTGCAGCCTGGGGCAGGTGGCTGGGTCAAGGCCAGCTTCTGGGGAGTAAGCAGCTAGGAGAAGATAGGGTCTACAGTAGGCCTGTGTGAATACAGAAGTATTCAATTTGGATTCAGCCAATTCAGAGGACAGTGATTCGATTTGGAGATTTGGACCACTCTCCCGAATTGATTCAGCCAAATTGGCTTCGGAAGATTTGGCACTGATTCAGAGAGATTTTGAGATTTGGCCCTAGACTATAATGGGGAATCACTGAAATGCCTATAACTTTGTCAGTTTTTGGCTGATTCAGATAAAAATTTGAGGGATGGTAGCCTCTTCTGGGGGCATGAAGCATGTCAAGATTCAAGGAGATAGGTTCAGGGGTTTCTGGGAAACTGCACCTCAAAGTCTTGAAAGCAAAACTCACGCGTGTTTAAGGTAGATTTGGATGAAAACAGCAGGGATGGTAGCCTGTTCTGAGGGCATGAGGCCTACTAAGTTTCAAGAAGATAGGTGCAGAGGTTTTTGGGAAACTGCACCTCAGGCTGCTGACGAGCAACACTCATGTCGCATGTGTGTGTTAAGGCGCAGCAGGGTGACAACTGCTGAGGCCATGAAGCCTGCCCGGCTATGAAAAGTGCTTTGTAAATTCAAACAAGCACCAAACCTTGCTAACTTGACTTCATCAGCAGAAGCCAACTTCCTACAGCTCAAAGCACAAAACCTGCCAACATATCTCCAGACCCCCACAAATTGCGCACCAGAATCTATCAAAGACAACAAAACCCAACTACCTGTGGGGGCACATGGCTCACAAAAAAAACACTCTGTGTCCAATCTCTTAGGCCTGATCCTGAAAGGGAATTTACAAACCACTTTTCAAAGCTGGGTCTATGAACTTTACTTCATCAGCCTCCTAGGTACAGAAACTCATGGACTCAATGTAAACATTGGATTTATGACACGCTACAACCTGCTGGACATCTGACTCCCCGGGTACCTCTGCACTTTTACCTGAGCTGCTACATTCCTCTTCCCCTCCAACCTCAGCCTGTCCCTTACCCCCTGACGCTCCATTTCCATTTTCACTGACTGGCTTTCTTGCCTGCACTGCATGCCAGCCTCTGGCTTCTTTAGTCCTTCCATCCAGGAACAGTACATAGACACACCAACTGCAGGTGTTTCCTTAGCCTGACGAAGGATTTTTCAATCCAAAAGCTGGCATCCCAGGCGGCTAAGCTGAGCTCATCTGGAGCCTCACAACTCTACTGCTACCATCAAGCCTCAGACCTGTCAAAGATGTGATGGGTCTGGGCTTTCCCCAGCCAGGACTCTGTGTGTGTGTGTGTGTGTGTGTGTGTGTGTGTGTAGTAGCTGGAGGTTATGGCGCCTCCTACCCACCATTCACCAGGGGGATCCTCCATCCTGGCATTTCCTGGGGCTGCCGTGCCCCCATTCCTGGGGACTGCTAGCAGTCCCACAAGGCCTCCCTGACCCTGGAAGAGTGCAGTCTTAGTGGTCATGCCCAGGACCTGGGTTCTCCTCCTTCCCCATAGCCCCAGCCCATACCTCCAAGTTCATCCTGGCATGGAAGCTCAGCAGGTACATGTTCTTCGCCTGCTGGCTGATGATGCACTGAGTGCCCCCTCCAGCTCAGAGTGCGGGGCATTAACTGGTTTAAAAAAATGTAACGGAAATAGGTGCAGATGGAGTGAGGAGGGTGGCACTCACTCCCTCTGTAGGTGGAGCTTGAAGAACCCCAGCAGTGGGAAGTTCACCTTCAAGAACACCAGCTGCTCCACCAAACCAGGATCCAAGCAGGTGCAGCGGGGTGTCACTTGCTTGGAACACTGGTCGGTGGACAGGACAGGTGTTCCCAGGCAACTGTGGCCAGATCCTGCCACATGTGGCTGTGGCTTGCCCAGTAGGCCAAGGGGTCACAGTCCAGTGACTCCATATCCTCGGGGAGGTAGATAGGCACCAAAGCCTCGGTGCTACCTGCCCGAGGCTGGGGTCTGGTGCATCTGGACCCCAACACTGAAGCCATGCCCTTGGCCCACATTGGCAGTGGCTGGCATGGAGGAGACTGGGTGGTGCTGGTGCTCGGAGTGCTGGCATGGGAAAGTGATCCCTCTCTTTCACATCCCTTCACCTCTGCCCTTCTGCCTCCCTGACTCTGTTGACCAGCACTTGTGTCCAGTGATTGAGGGATTTGGTGCTGTCAGTGCACATGCTCTGCTTCACTCTCGGGTCACACATGTCTGCCAGCATGTGGACTGTACTGAACCACAAGGGAGCCAGCCATCTCCTGATGCCCTCCTTCAGCCACCTCACCAGTGCCTGCACGTCTGGTGACAGTGGCTTGCCCCAGCCAGGAACACTGATCCCCTGGAACCTCTCCATTTAGTCCTCAAGCTCCCTCACTATGGGGATCACCTGGCTAAGGAAGGCATTGCCAGCACTAAGGGTCTCAGTGGCCTCGAGGAAGGGATTGAGGACTACCAAGATCTGGGAGATGGTATCCCACTCAGCTCTGTTAAGAGGACCACTGATCCCAATTTCTGTGAGCAAGGCCATCTCATGGATGGCCTTCTGTTGCTCCATCAGCCTTTCCAGCATCAGGTATGTGGAGTTCCACCGAGTGTCCACATCCTGCATGATTTTGTGCTGTAGGATGCTCAGCTCTGCCTGTTTCTTGTGCAGCATCTTGGCCCCCTTGGTGCTGTGGTGGAAGTAGCCCGCCACCCTCCTGCATTTTGCAATCAGCTGGGTGGTAGTGACAGCACCATCACCGGCAGCCCTGTACCACTCCAAGGCATCCCTGACTATGAGGTACAGCTTGTGTGCCACACAGCGGATGCCACATGGACGGCCTTGACCATATTGGCCCCATTGTTGGTGACCATGAACCCACGGGCGAGCTTGCCCTGCCCAGCGAGCCACCCCTGTACCATGCAGTTCATGGCCACCATGATCTCCCTTGCTGTGTGGGACTCATCTATCACCTCAGCTTGAAGGAGAGCCCACCAACAGCCTGACTGATTGCACTAGTGCCCTGTGAGGGAGAGGTAGGCATGATCTCCACCCCGGCTGCTACAGATGTTGGAAGTGAAGTTCAACAGTACCTGCGGCCCTGCCTTGTGCATCTCCTTCCTCAAGTACTCCCTGCATGCCTCATACAGGGAGGGCACCACCGTCCTGCTAAAGGTGGTGCATGTGGACTCTTGGTAAGATAGGGTCACGAGTGCCATGAGCTGCCTGACCCCTGGCTACTCAACTAAGGAGAAGGGCTGGGCATCCAGAGCAAGCATCTCCCCAGTGCTCTGGGTGATCTCCCTTGCATTTGCACTGTGTCCTGCTTTGTCTGCAGCTTTCCCCCACTGCTCCATGGTGGGCTGTCTCTGGTTTGGGGGGACAAGGACTTTGGAGTGAGTGGGGGACTTCCCTTTGGGCATGCTTGCACCGGTGCCAGGCTGAGGAGGAAGAAGGACAAAGGGGTGCTGCTTCCTCAGATGTGGAAACACCATCTCTGTGGTGGTGAAGTGTTTCACCTCCTTGCCCCGGCTGATCTGCCTTCAGCAGTGCTGGCAGATAGCATACTTGGGATCATCTGCCACCTCAGAATGATCCCACACTACACTACTCCTTTGCTTCTGGGTTGAGGGTGGGGATCCTGCCTTATTCCCCTTCTCAGCAGGCAGAGACACAACAATAAGAGGAGCTGACTCAGCTGAACCACTTGCCTCCACAACCTCTTTTGTGTTGCCTTCCTGACAAGGAGGACCTGGCTGTAGGGGAACTTTGAGAGGTATGGAGCACAAACTCAGATTTCCCCTCAGTCCCAAGGATTTCTGTATCTAGGGTGCTCAGGTCCCCTGGTTCCAGATCCAGCTCTTCCTTTGGCAATGGGAGGCTCATGCTGGGAAATGAAATTGGGGTGGAGGAGACTGTCATTCTGCTGCTGGTGCCTGTTTCTGGAGTTAGGGGAGGTGGCACAGGTGCAGGGACAGGTACTACTCCCACCTCCTTGCTTCCACTGGCAGCAGAAGACTCATGGCCACCAGGAAAGAGGATATGTCTGGGGGTGGGGGGCAGAAACTTTCAGCTCTAGCTCTCCCCCTACCTATCCTCTCTAGCCCCTCTCCGTCCCCTGCCAGGAGACCTGGCACCTGCCTTTCCAGCATGCTTCATATGAATCTTTCCTGTGCTGGAAAATGTGTCTGTGTTTGTAACTAACCGATAAATATATGTTGTCTTCTTCTTTGATGTATGATTGTGCATGACTTCTGTTGTGTTTGCTGTCGTGTGTGCAACTTAAATAATCTTTTCTTTGTCATCTTCTTCTGTGACTGAGGGGGGTCTCACTTTTGTGTTGTGTTAATCTGAATCTCTATCTGACTTCTTCTGTGTTATCTTTAGTCTGTATGTAACTATAACTAATATTAATAACTATATATAACCTCTTCTTCTTCCATGAATGTCTGACTTCTTCTGTGTTGTAATAATATCTGACTTCTTCTTCTATGATGTATGTGTGTCAGTGTGTGTAATGTATGTGCTTCTGTGCACAGTGATGGATCACATTGCCAGGGAAAACACAGCCTTCTTTTCTTTAAAAAGTGTTGGAAAAAACCCCAAGAACAAATATAAATTGAAAGAAATGGATTGGATAGGGATAAGTAGAGGGATTCTAGTTAGTAAGTTATATTCAGTCCTTTCCAATAACAAAAAGTAGCAGGAGACTGAATAGGTAGCAAGCCAAGCCAGTCCAGTACCTTTCAGATGCTGTTGCACAGGCAGAAGCAGCTCACAAAAGGCACAGAAAGCGTGCAGACAGAGGCCTTTATGTGCTGTTTCTGCATCCCTCCCCCAGAGCACTGTGGTTGGAAGGGGACTCAGGGAAGGATCACAGTCACTGGCCAGCTAGAGATGTCAGTCTTTCCCCACCCTGCTTCCCCTCCCTCTTCTCAGTTTCTGTTCCCCTGAAAGAGTACCTTCCGAATCTCCAAATCTTTTCCGAATCAATTCGGAGCTTCCAAATCAATTTGGAGGTTTTTTGTCTTCTCCCAATTCGATTTAGATTTGGAGGTTTGGCCTCCAAATTGGACCGCATCTTCTCTGAATAAAATCATGGACCGAAGCTCCTCACTGCCCTAATCTACAGGGCCGTGATTAACTACTTGGGAGCAAGCTTCATGGCAGCAGGCAGCAAAGAGCAGAGCTCTGTTAATGTAATAAGCTAATGAGTGTAACACAGCTGAAAAGACTGTGGTCCATCAGAGAGGGAGGAAGCCAGTCATCTTTCTGATTCCTGTGTCCCATTAGGCAGGGGGCAGCCTGGGCTTGAAGGGAAGGAGCCAGGCAGAAGATTTAAGCAGGGCTCCTGGGCTAGAGAAGGGATTTTGGCTCAGACTGTGGTGAGATAAGGTGCCTATCAGGAGAGCAAGACTCAGATAGAGTATAACTTGATGTGTTTTCACATTTGCTTGTAACTGAGCCATGGGACATGGAAGTGGCTGAAGGGCAGGAAGAAGACCACTGAGGGTGCCTGATGAAGGCACTTCAGGTGAAACTGGTGTGGTCTGTGGCAAAGCCCAGGAACTGTGTGCATGCTACAGAGAGACTGTAAGGAGGGCCTGAGAGTTCAGCAATAGGAAAATAGAGATCTCACTGGGAAAAGGGGTTTCCTGACTAGCAGGCTGGATGTTTGAAGGTAGTCTTCCAAATAATATATTATTGGTAGCATCAAGGTGGGTGTGTGCGCCAGGTGCCAGAAAGAAGGAAACAAGCTAGGGCAGGATGCCAGGGGGCTACAAAATACCCAGACCATCCCATTCCTTGCTACACCCTTCATAACAGGATATGCAAGAAATGAAAAGAAAAAAATGGAATATTCTTAAATAACCTGTCATTCTTTTAAAGCCAAGCTTGACCCCATTGAAGGCCAATTTTCCATTGACTTCAGTGAAGCATGACTGTGGTATGCGAGTTGGTTACAGGATGGACTAGAAGTTATCAAAGGGATGTGGTTATGGAAAAGGTAAATGCAATCTTGGGATGTTTCAGGCAAGTAAGTTCCAGTGCCTTGACCAACTGGGAATGTTTTATGCTATTACACAAGCTAGTAATACTGTGAGAACACCTGAGAATACTGTGTACAGTTCTGGCTACATATGTTCAAGAAAAACTAGTTGAAACTGGAACAGTTGCAGTGAAGGGCTACTAGGATGATCAGTGGAATGAAGATCTTGTCTTGAGAGGGGAGTCTTTCAAGATGAAGTCTTAGTCTAGCAAAATATAGGGTGAGAACGGGGATACTATTAGTTTCCATATATATACTAGGGAAATAAAAACCGTGGAGGGAAGAGAGCCATTTGACTAAAAGATGATGTTGGCATAAAAACAAATGTGTGTTAACTGGTCATGAATTAATTTATTTTGGAACTGAAGAGAATGTTTCTGACCAAAGGGCGAGGTTCTGAAACAGAAGTACTGGAGACAAAACAACCACAACTGATTTCAGGATGGAGGTTGATCATTTTTAGGAAGAAATTATAGGATGTGATTGAATTCATTTGTTTGTTATTGCAGACAGTGACCCAGAAGAACACTTCCAGTTCTGTTCCTGTATTATTCTGTGTTGATCTGCATTGGACTTGTCCCCTAACCAAGTCAGGAGTGCTTGAGCCCTTGTCTAGACTGCACAAATATCAACATCCCTAGGGGCCGAAACAGCAGACTGTAAGGGCCTGGGGCATAGGTGGTCTGGCCTAACTGTTAGACCACTGGGGGAAGCCCAACCTATTAGGGCTGGGTCAGAGGATGACGGCCATAATACCAAATCTGGAGGGAAGACTAGGGGAAGAGTCCACAATGCAGTCCAGGGTCAGGATCTGGGGGATCAGATGCCATGTACCAGTCCAAGGGCTAATCCACAGGGTGAAGTCCAAGAGCAGAGCCAAACGGGGGTCAGGAGCCAGGAAATGGATCTACAAGGAAATCCAAAGTCAAAGGCCAGAAATAAGCCAAAACCAGGGTCAGGAATCGGGAGACTTGGCACAGCAGAACTGGGTCAGAACTGTTGACTGGCCTGCAGACCCAGAGTTCCAGCTCGTGTTAAATTGATAGGGGCACTCCCAGCAGACAGTCATGAGGGTTGCTGTTCCTGAACCGGGCAGAGTTCATTAGCTGAGGCTTACTGGAGGTGCGGCTACTGAGGTACTTTGGTCCATGCTGGCCTACCTGATCATGGTCGGTCCCTAACACAGCCAGAGTAGATGGAAAGCCCCTTTTCAAGCCCCTTGGTTACTGACTGCCTGTTGTGGTAACAATGGAGAGTTCTTTAAGCAGCAATTTCCCAAATGTTTTCAGTGGATGTAGAAAAGCCGCTAGTGATTGATTCCACTGTCATTAGGGCAGCATTTTACTAGAGCAGCTGAGCTAAACTGTTCAGGATTTGGCTTCTGGTGTTTTCTATTTTTTTTAATTATTATACTAAACATGCTAAATTATTCATTTGAGGTATTACAAATGCTCATTTACAGTAGAGAAGTTTATCCCCATTGATTTCAAGTTTTGTGCGCTGCCTGTCATTCATTTGGGGCTTCTGTCCCACATCTGGTCTTTGGCAGGATAAGAAGTAGGCACATTAGTGTTTGTATTCCCTTCATTAATTCTGCATGAGTATTTTTTCTAGGTAGTTAGGCCAGGAGAAGATCCAAGAGGACTCTTTTTCTTTTAAGTAACTGCTAGAAAGTAATCTATTTTGCATTGGAAAAAACACAAAAGAATAATTACGTGCATAATGCTGAAACCAGCACTATTATCTTTTAAAAATCAGTGCTTCTCATAAATTATTTACACTTGTTAAAATTGTCCATTATTGCACAGAATGAGGAACGTTGTTCCAAAGGGCAGTTTTTCAACTTACTGATTTATTAGAGTTAAATTTTCTTTGATTGTCTTTTTTACTGGAGAACAGAACATTCTGTTAATTAGCTCAGGGAGGGGTAACAATATAAGACAGCACTGTACTGAGGCATGTCACACCCACATCACACCCTACCTCTCCACTCAAGAATAGCATAGGTTTGCTAATGCAATGCTGCTAGGCTCCACCTCTTGGTGCTCTGCTCAGGTGGAGTAGGTTTGGCACATCTAAGCACACTGGTGGTGAGTTTTGCAACAAGGCTGCCTTGCACCAGCTAAAAGTCCCATGGGAGAGTTAAATGAATTGATTTACCTTAGAAAGGTAAATTAGTTTATTGCCTGTTTCTCAGGCTGCAGCTTCTTATGCCTTTCATGATGAGGTACTTGTCATTGATTGCCTTTATTTCAATTACTATTAAAATGGAACTCTTCATGATTATATAGCTAACTAATTCATATTAATACCATATCAGAATGTTTTCTAGGAATGTTTAAAATAGTGTTTTGTAAAAAATATATATATAATCACTCGTTTTATTTTAGACTGATCCTACAGAAATATGTAGAGAAATAATTTTGGTATAGAATAAGTAGCTTCCTAATACCAACTAACAAACAAAGAAATGTGAATTCTCAGTAGATTTCTTATATAGATACATCACTTAGGTTAGGTACAGATGTCCAGAGAGTTAGGGGGAGGTTTCTGCATGGCCACCTGATCTAACAGTTTGCCCAGGTTTAGGGTACAGACCTTACATTTAGGGTACTGTGACAGGGGTGCCACTTTCGGAGCCTCTCCGGACACGCGGCTCCGCCCCCCTGTAATGGGCCGATCACCCGCCTACTCTCTCCTGCCACGCCTTGATCTTATTTATAAACGATGGATAATTGGAATTAGTGGGAAGCTGCCCATTTGTGTGCGCTCTTCCTCCCCTGCACCGCAGCCCAAGCCTCACCGATGGTGCTGGTGTAATCTATCCTGGGCCGTGTTATTATACCACGGCCCGTTGTCTGCCTTCGGGGCCTCTTGCCACCCCTTCTCCCTCTTGGGGCTCCTCACTGCCCCCCTTAACTCCGGGGCTCCTCGCTGGTGCCCCTTTCAGATGCCTCTGGGCTGGTCATGCACCTGGCAGCACCCCCCCCCGCTGGGCCGTCTTGCGCTTCCCACGCTCCTTGCCCTCTCTGGGTCCTCTTGCCCCCTCTGGGCTTCTCGCCCTCTCTGGACCTATGCCACTCCTCTTGCACTTGTGCCGCGCGCTCTCTGGGCCTGCACTGTGCTTCCCGCACTTCTCACCCCCTCTGAGGCCTGTGTCGCGCTTCTCACGCTTGTGCCATGCTTCCCGTGCTCCCTCGCCCTCTCAGGGCCTATGCCGCACTTCTCACCCTCTCAGGCCTATACCACGCCTCTCGCGCTCCCTCGCCCTCTTGGGGCCTATGCCACGCTTCCCGCGCTGCGCCGCGCCTCTCGTGCTCGGGGCTCAGGTGGCCTGTAGCCGTGCCTGGCCCCCTGACCCTTTCTCCGGGTCCTGCGCCCTACTGGGCAACTGCCCTTGTGGGCTGGGGTCCCAACCACACACACCGAGCGCTTCTCCGGCGCTCTCCCGCCGTGCCCACTGTGGCACCAAACGCCATGCCACCCTGACACCGCTCGCCGTGCCCCTAATGGGCACCAAGAACCCCCAAACTACTGGAGAGCCCCTGTGAGGCCTCCTCACACCCCTACAGCCTCACCCGGTCCTCTGGTATAACCATAACTAAACCATGAGCCAAACGGCTATAACACAAACACAAGAAGCATCCTGGCTTGTAACCCAAAGTCCGCACTCAGCTCTTCACCAGACCCCATCTCATCATGTGGCCAGTCAGAGTAGCCAGGCTGTAACCCTGGACTCTGTCTGATCAGCTCTCCCGCCGAGCTCCTGCTCCTGCGGTTGCCAGGAGGGAACTGCCTCTGGCCTTAGCCTTCTCTGTTTATAAAGGCCAGGCCCTGCCCCCTGGTGGTCAGCTGACCCACTGTGTTACCATGGTAACTCTCACCTGCTGCCCTGCTGAGTGATAGCTGAGCCCATTCACTACCCTTCAGTAGCAGGCACCCTAGTGCCCTGCTACAGGTACAGACAAAAGTGACAAATTTAGCTCAATCTGGCCATAGAAAGCAGTGTATAGCTGTGACCAGATACAAGTGCAGGGCTGCATACAGCCTAAAAAATGGCTGATCGTGTTGAAAATCTGACCCCTCGTTGCATGTTATCAGATAAAGATGTTTCAAATGTAGCATTTTCTGTTACTTGTGTCTGGAGCCCCCAGCCTGTTGCTGTTTTTAGAATGGGAGGAGGAAAAAGGAGCAGAAGGTGTTCAGTCTGGGGGTTTTCCACCCCACCTGGAGGTGGGGCAGGTGTATTGGAGTCCCCCTGAAGCAGGGGGGCCTCTAGTTCACCCACTCCACCTTTCAGCACCAGCTGGGGAGCCTCAAAAAATGAGGTCCCTCTGCTGCTTTCCTCCCCCCAATCTCATTCTGAAGACAGCAAATACTGGCAGAGAGCTGTGGCCATTGCTTTGGAAACCTGGCTGCAGGCTGCCAGCCCCAGCTAGATTCCCCTTCCCCCTGAAGCCAACAGTGAACTTCTGTTTGGTCGGGAGTAACATTGTAACTCTGAACACTTTGCTGAAATCATTCTGAGTTGCAGCTGCACTTAAGTCTGTACCCTTAATTGCCTAGTTAAGGTTGATTTAAGTGCAGACTGTACAGAAGTTCAGGAAGTTTAGATCAGTCTATAAACAGCTGACCTAATCTAATTTAGACTACTTCTGAGGTAGGGTTAACTTGGATTAGGTCCAGTAACACTGGTCTAATTGAGCATCTGCACAGTTCTTGGCACAGTCCTGGGTTGTGCTTTCCCTGCCTGCCTACTGGCTGTGACAGGAGTATCGCTACCAGAGCCCTTCTATTGGTGACTCTGCCCTCCTGTTGTGGGCTAACTGCCTGCTTACTCACCTGCCACGCCTTGATCTTAATTGATTAAGTAATTGATGTAATTAGTGGGAAGCTGCCCACTTTATGTGCCCCGGTGCCAGGGGGCGTTATCTGCGGCTCCTTTTCCTCCCCTACACCGCAGCCCAAGCCTCGCAGATGGTACTGACGTGGTTTTAACCCGGGCCCTGCTGTGCTTTGGCCTTTTCCTTTACTTCTCTGGGGCTGCTCGCGGCCCCCTCTCTTTGGGGCTGCTCGCGGCCCTCTCTCTCTGGGGCTGGGGTCAGTGCACCCCAAAATGCCATGCCCTCCCTGGCGCCAGGGTCCCCACGCTACCGTGGAGCCTCTATGAGGCCTCCTCCAACCCCTAATAGCCTCACCCAGTCCTCCGGTCAAAACAGCGAACACAAAACCACAAAGCCCCTGGGCTATAACATAAAAAAGATAAACTGTCCAGCCAAAAAACATTCAATCCCTACCAGGAAATACTCCAACCCATAGCAGCAATCAGGCTGCTCATGCAGTCAGGCTTCTCTCCTCTGTTTGTACTGGCTGAGCTCCTCCTCCCTTGGCCGCCAGAGGGGAACTGCCCTTCTGGCCTCATGCCTGGGGCTTAGGAAGGCCAGGCCCTGCCCTTTCCTGTCAGCTGGCGCCCCAGTGGTTGTCCTAGCAACCAGCACCTGTGACTCTGGCTGCCCTGGTAACTGGCAGCTGGGCCTCCCCCTTCTTGCCACTAGGGGTCTCTCCTGAGCTGTTTCTGCTTTCAGGCGCAGGGCACCTGAATGCTCTGTGACACTGACACTGGGCTATTTTTAACTTGATCTAACCTCCCTGAGTATTTGTATGCACCCTTAGTCTGTGTCCCAAGTGCTCTTGGTTAAAATAGACAGTAGACCATCTGCCTACCATTTTGAAATAAAGTGACAAACCTTATCAATGGGAGAGTTGTAAACTCCCTATAAATGGGACCTAAAAAGGAGAAAACATTTTGGGACCTGATTTTTTTTTTTGCTGATTTCTCATGTAAGAAGGAGATCTAAAAAATTGTAGGGGGGAAAGTGAGGTACAGTTCTTGCTTTTTACTTTTAGAAATTCAGGTCTTGTTTTTAAGTGAAACTGTTTTGTAGTACCAGAATGACATCACAAGAGACTAAGCAATTGAAATTGGAATGGATTTTTAGTCACTCTAAAGCCAAGAGAGCTTTTGAGACAAGATGCAACATACACCTTTTCATTTTGGGTGTGGACTGTTTGAGACAATCACCTAAGATTTTCCCCCCAGCACTCCTCTTCTATTTCTGAAGTAAAATAAGAACATATCTTCCTCTTTTTATAAGAAAGCATCAACAGTTTTTGAAGTTTCCTTTAGTATTATAAAGTAGAAAGAATTGGATCCTGTCCCCACAATACTTTTTCCCCCCTCTTAGCCTATATGGGTGCATCTGCACATGCAGTTATTGTGAAGCAATTAATTAACTCTGGAGCAGTTTGAGTTGGAGTAAACTGCTCACAGGTACAGTGTCTGCAAGTGCATCAGGGACAGCAGCAATTTGAGTTGGGGCAGAGCAGGCCCCCAGCTCTCTGGGTTGACTGGGCATAATTTGCGCCTATGGTCAGCATCTACGTGTGCATCTCAGTGCAGTAAATGATTTTGCCTTAAGAGTATTGTTCCCAACCGTACTATGTTACAGTAGAGCTAATTAGTTTACTGTGCCCTCATATCAGTGCGTGTGTAGACCATGATGCTTTACTGTGGAGCTAATTAGTATACTCCACGGTAAAGGGCATGTGTAGATGTACCCTGTATGTCTCCTATATAGTCTCTTCCCCAGCATCTGGTGAAAGAAGCATGTCTTCTAGTCCAGGAAAGAAGAGGCTGAGTTGATGATGTTGGCAATATGGTTTAGTGGAGTAGCCCTCATAAGAGAGTCTTCTTTCTTTTCTTAACCTCTCTGACAAAAAGAATATCTGAAGTGAAATCACATGAATCATTTGGGTTTCCACTGTGCTTCCTTGGGCTAATTTCTGGAATGCTAAGCATTTGAATGGAATTACATTGCCCCTGTAAAGTTTAGTTACTATCCTCCAATAGCTCTTTCCAGGCATATGAATGCCCTGTAATCCAAAATAAAAATGACCTGGCATGTATGAGGCAAAGCAGGAAGGACTTGTATATATATTTTTACTGGTATAGTTTCAGGGGTACTGCAGTTTAGTTAACTGGATATTTTGCAGCTGTTTTGGAAAATGGGAAATATGGAAGGGAGCTAACAAACCTGGTGTCCTTTTATGACCAGGTAACTAACCAGCTGGACAAGGGACATGAAGTTGATATAACTTACTTAGACTCCAGTAAAGCCTCTGATTCTGTTTCCCATGAAATTCTCTCAATTAAACTGGAAGGCATTGGCCTAGACCAGGCTACAGTGAGGTGGGTGGACAGCTGGCTTAGAGGCCAATCCCAGAGAGTTGTAATTGATGGGATGGCCTCATCCTGGAGGGCCATCTCCTGTGGTGTCCCCCAGGGATTGGTGCTTGGACCCGTGCTCTTTAAGATATTTATCAATTACTTGGATGAGGGGGTGGAAAGCTCAGTAATTTAGTTTGCAGATGATACCAAGCTGTGGGGAAATGTGGGCACATGAAAGCATAGGGTAAGGATCCAGGATAACCTTGACAGACTGGTTTTATGAGCTGAACACAATCAGATGAAGTTTAACAGGAAAAAGTGCTGGGTTCTTCACCTGGGTAGGAAGAACCTTCACCATAACTATACTATTGATGGTAGTCCGCTGGCTGGCATACCATCTGAACAGCACCTGGGGGTCACAGTGGACCAGAAGATGAACTTGAGCTGTGATGAAGTCACCAGCAGGGCAAATAGAACTCTGGCGTGTATCAGCTGATGTGTGGCCAATAGATCCAGGGAGGTGCTCCTCCCTCTCTATTTGGCATTGGTGAGGCCACAGTTGGAGTACTGTGTCCAGTTCTGGGCACCACACTTCAGGAAGGATGTGGATAAGCTTGAGCAGGTACAGAGATGGGCCACCCATATGAATAGGGGCCTTGAGGATAGGCCCGATGAGGACAGACTCCAGGAACACCCAGGGTTACTAGGAATAACGGCCACAAATTGTTAGAGAGAAGATTCAGGCTGGACATCAGGAGACATTACTTTACATTTAGGGCTGCC
>NW_017728886.1:180360759-180364903 GCF_001723895.1 Crocodylus porosus | reverse complement strand
GCATCAGGGACAGCAGCAATTTGAGTTGGGGCAGAGCAGGCCCCCAGCTCTCTGGGTTGACTGGGCATAATTTGCGCCTATGGTCAGCATCTACGTGTGCATCTCAGTGCAGTAAATGATTTTGCCTTAAGAGTATTGTTCCCAACCGTACTATGTTACAGTAGAGCTAATTAGTTTACTGTGCCCTCATATCAGTGCGTGTGTAGACCATGATGCTTTACTGTGGAGCTAATTAGTATACTCCACGGTAAAGGGCATGTGTAGATGTACCCTGTATGTCTCCTATATAGTCTCTTCCCCAGCATCTGGTGAAAGAAGCATGTCTTCTAGTCCAGGAAAGAAGAGGCTGAGTTGATGATGTTGGCAATATGGTTTAGTGGAGTAGCCCTCATAAGAGAGTCTTCTTTCTTTTCTTAACCTCTCTGACAAAAAGAATATCTGAAGTGAAATCACATGAATCATTTGGGTTTCCACTGTGCTTCCTTGGGCTAATTTCTGGAATGCTAAGCATTTGAATGGAATTACATTGCCCCTGTAAAGTTTAGTTACTATCCTCCAATAGCTCTTTCCAGGCATATGAATGCCCTGTAATCCAAAATAAAAATGACCTGGCATGTATGAGGCAAAGCAGGAAGGACTTGTATATATATTTTTACTGGTATAGTTTCAGGGGTACTGCAGTTTAGTTAACTGGATATTTTGCAGCTGTTTTGGAAAATGGGAAATATGGAAGGGAGCTAACAAACCTGGTGTCCTTTTATGACCAGGTAACTAACCAGCTGGACAAGGGACATGAAGTTGATATAACTTACTTAGACTCCAGTAAAGCCTCTGATTCTGTTTCCCATGAAATTCTCTCAATTAAACTGGAAGGCATTGGCCTAGACCAGGCTACAGTGAGGTGGGTGGACAGCTGGCTTAGAGGCCAATCCCAGAGAGTTGTAATTGATGGGATGGCCTCATCCTGGAGGGCCATCTCCTGTGGTGTCCCCCAGGGATTGGTGCTTGGACCCGTGCTCTTTAAGATATTTATCAATTACTTGGATGAGGGGGTGGAAAGCTCAGTAATTTAGTTTGCAGATGATACCAAGCTGTGGGGAAATGTGGGCACATGAAAGCATAGGGTAAGGATCCAGGATAACCTTGACAGACTGGTTTTATGAGCTGAACACAATCAGATGAAGTTTAACAGGAAAAAGTGCTGGGTTCTTCACCTGGGTAGGAAGAACCTTCACCATAACTATACTATTGATGGTAGTCCGCTGGCTGGCATACCATCTGAACAGCACCTGGGGGTCACAGTGGACCAGAAGATGAACTTGAGCTGTGATGAAGTCACCAGCAGGGCAAATAGAACTCTGGCGTGTATCAGCTGATGTGTGGCCAATAGATCCAGGGAGGTGCTCCTCCCTCTCTATTTGGCATTGGTGAGGCCACAGTTGGAGTACTGTGTCCAGTTCTGGGCACCACACTTCAGGAAGGATGTGGATAAGCTTGAGCAGGTACAGAGATGGGCCACCCATATGAATAGGGGCCTTGAGGATAGGCCCGATGAGGACAGACTCCAGGAACACCCAGGGTTACTAGGAATAACGGCCACAAATTGTTAGAGAGAAGATTCAGGCTGGACATCAGGAGACATTACTTTACATTTAGGGCTGCCAGGCTCTGGAATGGGCTCCAAAGTGAGGTGGTACTCTCTCCTACCTTGGGGGTCTTCAAGAGGAGGCTGAACAGATATTTGGCTGGGGTGATATGACCCCGGCACCCATTCCTGCCGGGGGGTAGGGAGTTAGATCTGATGATCTGTTTAGGTCCCTTCTGACCCTAAGCACTATGATACTATGATACTATGAACTGGGCCTGTTCAGTTTGAGTAAGCAGAAGACTGAAAGGTGACTTGATAGCTGCCTACAAGTACATTAGGGGTGAGCACCAAGATCTAGGGGAGCAACTCTTCAGGAAGGCACCCATTGGGAGGACGAGGACCAAGGGGCACAAGCTAACTGAGGGAAAATTTAGGCTGGACATAAGGAAAAACTTCTTTTCCTTATGGGTAACTAGAATTTGGAACATGCTCCCAGCAGAGGTTGTGCAGTTTCCATCCTTGTAGGTGTTCAAGAGGAGGCTGGATAAGCACCTCATTGAGCTCATTTGAGCCCAATAACCTCCTCCATGCCAGGGGACCATTCTTGAAGATCTTGCAGGTTCATTCAAGTCCTTTGATTCTATGACTTTTTTTTTTCTTCAGTCACTAAGTTTCTCCTTCTTCCATCTTCCTCCCACGGTTCGCATCCCTACCAAGCACCTGTGTATTCCACAGACACACTTTAGCACCTAACTATCTGTTGAAGTTACCAAGTTATATGCATCTCCAGAGGTTTGGGGCTTGAAACTGAAGTTTTATTATCTGAGCTCATTTGCATATTTGAAATTAACTTACTTAAAGTGCTACACATGGAACAGCACCAAAGTTGGCCCCTGTGCACATGAGAAGGGGTGAAGAACTGGTTTGGGGGTATGATTTACACCGAATAGCTGGATAAAGTGGTTTGGAGTAAGATAATTATGATAGAATTGAGATTTGCCTTCATATATCAGAATTAGTATCCTGTGGAAATGATGGGGAAAGGAGTCCACACATTTTAGAATAATTGTCTTAGGCTGCCTATAGACAAAGTGTGGGCAGTTATTTTAGTCGGGAGGTCATTTAATGAGTTTTGGTGACATGAACAACTCATGCCTTCCAGCAGCTGGTGGGGCATGGTGGCGGTGGCAAGAGTGTGGCAGCAGTAAGTGGGGGAGCTCCCACAGCCACCGCTGGTGCTGTCAGTGGCAGGGGGTGGCGAGCACCAACTAAGAGTCAGCGACCACCCACAGCCGTCGCCTGCAGTGGCAGCCAGCAGGGATTGCGGACCGCCCATAGATGGCAGCAGGGTAGTGAGCGGTGACTACCTGCAGGCACTGCCACGCTCAGGGGGTGCATGTGCACCCACGTGCACCCCGTACATGTCGCCCCTGTTTGGTGAACTGTCAAAGGGTGCAAGGGTAGCCATGCCCTTTGACAGGTGCTCTGCCCCCTGGTCACCATCTTGGGACCAAAAGTCCTGCCCCTAACCCCCTACCTTTGCCACAGGAAGTCCCCCCAGGAACCCCTGGAAGTACTCCTTTTGGGAGGGGGTATCTGCCACCTTGGAACCAGAAAAAAACCGTGTGTGTGGGAGCCCCCCCAGGCTCCTCCTCACCTGCATGGCACACAGTCTCTGCTGCTGCCCATGGGGCACCCATGGCCTGTGCAGGCAGAGTTGTCTGGTGGCCTGCAGCTCCAGCTAGTTCTGGGAGATGCATGTGGCAACAGGGAGTGGGGCCCGGCCGGCCTGGCTTCATTGCATAGGACTCGTCTTACACGCAGCTCCCAGGACCCAGCCAGAGCTTCATGCTGTGGGGGAGGGAGTCCAGCATGATGGCCCCGTTTCCTGCCACCGTGTGCTGAGCCAGCTGGGCTCCTTGCCACTTCTGGTAGAGTCCCAGGAGCTGCATGTGGCAGCAGGAAGTGGGTTAGCCTGCCAGCTTCATCATGTGGGGCTTCCCCCAGTGGTGCACAAATCCTGGGAGCTGCATGTGAGTCATGGGGAGCCCCATGTAACGGAAGAGGGCTGACCTGGGCTTCATGCTCCCACCACCCCGCTGGGCATGGGGCCTGTGCTCCACGCTCCTGTCCAGCTGATGCTTCCCCCTGCCTGTCGCCACTTCCCTATCTCCTGCCTGGAGGGCTGCAGCAGGGATGCGAGGAGGAACTGCTGGAAGCAAGGGAAGCTGAGCAGTTCCCTGAGTGGCTGCAGCAGCGGCAGCAGCTGCTTGCCGGAAAGCTGAGTTCTGGCCTGGACCTGGGCCTGGGCCAGGGCCAGGGCTGGGGCCTTCCTGCATACAGGTGATGCAAAAATGCTGCAGTTCGTTTCTGGGGAGGCGAAGAACTCTCAGACACACTTTTAGCAACACAAAAGGTATATTTGCAAATAAGGTCAGAGTGAAGACAAAAGACCACACTCTGCCCTCAGGGAAAACTCTCAGCTGGGTTTTATCCTCTCTCTCCTGAGCACGTGTGCAGAAGCAGGAACTCTTACAACTCATTTCCGGTTCATAC
>NW_017728886.1:180345669-180360659 GCF_001723895.1 Crocodylus porosus | reverse complement strand
ATTAGCGAGATGTCCTTGGTGGTGTTTCTGCTTATCAGGTACGAGATACAAACTGTGCAGCTTTAACAACACTCTATTCATTATGCATTTCTAATAATATTTCTATTTTAATAATATTTCTAACACAGGGGTGTGAATGCAGTGTGCTGCCTGGGTGGGAATGGATGGGGTTTGGACCTATACAAGCGCAGGCACCTGATTGTGGGCTGGATGAAGTCTCCTGGTGTGTCAGATCTGGCCCGTGGGCCATATTTTGCCTTCCCTTGCTATAGACACTGAAAGACACCACTGCTTGTGTGTGTATGCTCAGTTTGAGAATAGAATTTCAGTGGCAAAACTGTAAAAGGGTAGAATGATGCTGTAGGTAATTTTGGATTGGGCATAAACACCGATTGATTACAAAAGCACATTGATTTTGAAATTGTCCTCAGTTAGTCACTGCAATTTATGTGCTGTTCTTTTGGAGAACAGCATAAACTTCATGGTTTGCATCTTACAGTATCTTCTATTACTCGGCTTCATGGTGTTCTTTTATCCATTCCCTATCTTTGGTAGCGTCTTTCTGTTTTGTGCCCCGAGTGTTAAAAGGTGAAACAATTGGGTTAATTCTGCCTTCAAACTATTCCTTGAACCTCATTTGTTTTCCTCATCTTGTTATCACCAAGCTCCTGGTATATCCCTCTACTGGTAGATCACCTGTAATTTGGACCTTGCTACTGCAGTGGACAAGCATGAGAAGGTTCAGTTGTAGGATCAGGGTCACATGTTGTATCAGGTCAGGAATTCTTTGGGGCAGAAAATTTGAGCCTGAGGATGAGCATGAGCCTGCACTGGTTTGAGCCTTGTATAGGTGGTTACATGCAAAGTAAATGTCAAATGACCAGATCAGGGTAGGAGCGTTTTATGGTTATTCTGCACTGGTTCTTCATGGATGTAAAGCATGAGACATGGTACAGGACCCTTTTGTCTTCTGATGTGTTTTTAAAGCACTGTGTACAACTTTGCTAGTGTACTAACTTTGCAAATTGTCCAGCCAGGCATGAAAGCAGGTTTCCTGCTCTTTACCATAGTGAAAGCTGATAATGAAAGAAAACTAATGCTGTTTTACTTGCATGTAAAAATACGTACTGGGAAAATGAATGAACAGAAGTTTCCGAGAGGATGCTGTAGTTGCAAGGAGATTAAAAAGACTGCAAATATTTTGCAAGTAGATTATTTTAGTTACATTCAAGAATCAGTTTTGGTGATTCAGCAAATGGCCTATTAATTTCCTTTGCTTGTGCTATCACAAGCTAACATTTTACACCAGCGATTTCATGTTTTGTCATTTAAATGAACAAAACTGCTGCTCTTTTTTGGAAAGCAGTTTTCTAGTAACAATAATTATCCTTTAAAAAGATCTCTTGAAATTTAAAGTTGTAGTGTAAAAAAATTAATTTTAAAGAACCTGTTTCATAGAGATAATTATCATACAGGATAACTACATGTCACATATTTACAGTGTAATAAACTAAAACTTTTCATTTGTTATGATTTTTATAAATGACTTGCAAATTTTTTATGTGCATTCAGTCTCAGGTTGTATGTGGTGGCCATAGTTGGACTTCACATTTTTGTACAGTGTGAATATAAGACACAGACAGTATTTAAAACCAAGTTAAATCTTCAATTTATGGGTGAATTTCACCAGAAAACTTTTTTTGTCACAAAACACATACTGAATGTGGAATTACCAAGGAATAATTATGGAATTACCAAGGAATAATTATCTTAGTCAAGTAGAATAAAGAATAGCAAAGGATCATGGGTGTTCCCTTTTCACTGGTTTCACTGATTTAAAAATGGGCAGATATCAAGAAGCTTGCTCTTTGTTGGAGGAAAGAGTATGATGCAGTTGTGCCATGTCTTTGCGACCTGGCAATGTGCAATAACTTCAGTTGGTTTACAGAGATTTTTTGGTGTTTTAACAGTTTCATTCCTTGGCGCCAATGTACTACCGAGGTTCAGCTGCAGCTGTTATAGTATACGACATCACGAAACAGGTAATGCTTTCTGTTCATAATTCCTCTATAGTACATACTTTGATTAATGACTGCCCACCAGATTTTTAAAGTTAGTTACCTTAAAAAAATTTGGAGCTTTGAGAGAAGCTTCATTCCTGTGACATTTAAAAATAGACAGGCAAAACTGGAGTTTTTGCTGCAGGAAACAATTCAGAATTTACCTCGCTTAAGATGGAAACCATGACCACCTGTAAAGTATAATAGTACTTATATGAAACTAAATACTTATTAAGAAATCGGTTAATTGATGGATTAATATAACAAAATATCAGTTATCCATATTTTACAAACTGGGAATGAATGACTTTGAAATATGATCATGATTTTGAATTGACACTTGAGAATTGAACTCATCTGTGATTGCTGTACTTTGAAAAAAAGCAATTAAATTATTTATCTTTATCCTTTGGCTCAGTATTATTAGTTGAAATGAAAATGTATTGTCAGATTGTAAAATATTCCTATTTTTTTGTCATCCATCTGTACATCATTGCTGTGGAGCTTCTAACTCCATTGTCACCACCACAGTGGCAAATTTCTTGTCTTCAAACTGAAATTTGATTTTGAGAGAAACTCCAGCAGATGAAACTGAGTTCCAGAAGATTCATGGGCAGAATCATCCATCTATTCATAGATGGATGATTATGCCCATTTTCTCACAATTTTCTTCTTCCCTGCAAATTGATTATTTACTTGTTGCTGTCCAGGGCTGGCTCAGTTCTCTGATGTAGTAATTTAATGGACTATCACAGATGACACTGGTTACTGCTGCACAGAAGTAGGGTTATCCTTTACTAACATGCTGAGAAAGTATGAAGGAAGAGTAAATCAAATCAGATAGCTTTTATTTTTCATTTAACCAGCTGGTAATTGATCAGAAAATTTGTAAACATTGTACAGATAGAACCTAATCCAGTCTTCCTTATTCAGAATGCCTGTGGAACACCTTTCAGAAGAACAGTCTTAGGGAGAAAAAGGGGTGGGACTAGTGTGGAAAATGGCAACATTTCATCCTTTTAAAGTTTGATATTTAAATTTGTATATTATAGTGGAACGTATATTATATCCCAAATGTTGTCCCTTTATAGAGTTTTTTGAGATATATAATATATCCCAAATGGTTTCTGAAGGAAAAATTTCACTTTGTCATCAGAAGATAAAACTGATATCAGTAACAACTGGAACAATTTAGCAAGGGTTGTGGACTATCTGAGACAGGAAATTTAGAATCAAGATTGACATTTTTTTTTAAGAACTCAGTTCAAACATCGGGAAGTCCTGTGGCCCGTGTTTGACAGGAGGTCAATTAGATCATTACAGTGGTCTTTTCTGGCCTTTTAATCTACTGAATCAATGTTTCTTAAAGGTTTTCTGTGTTCCAGTAACTTCTAAGAATGACTTGTTATCTCAGACATGGAGATTCTGTTAGATATTTCTTTATGTATTTGGTTTAGGATTCATTTCATACTTTGAAGAAGTGGGTAAAAGAATTAAAAGAACATGGTCCAGAAAACATTGTAATGGCCATCGCTGGAAACAAATGTGATCTTTCTGATATCAGGTAACATCCATTTATGACCAAGATGGTGGGTTTTGGTATACACTGTTTACTTTCCTCAAGCAGCCAGGTTCGTATTGTGATTGCTCCTAAAATATTATTTTGCTCCTAATGAAATCTCCTAGAGTAGTCTGTTCAGTTTGGGATACTGCACTTTGAGAGGGACAAACTGGAAAGAATCCATAAGACGCCAATAAAAAGAATTAGAGGTCTGGAAAACAGGACATATGAGAGAAGGTTTGAAGAATTTGGATTATGTAGTCTAGAGAAGAAAAGCTTGAGGGCAGATTTGGTAATCATCTTCAAATACAAAAAAAAGGGGTTTTATAAAGAGAATGGTAATTAATTGTTCTCTCTGTCCACAAGAAGTAATGGGCTTAAATTGCAACAAAGAACATTTAAATAGGTTTAGCCACCCTCTGTGAGTAGTGGAACAGATTACCCAGAGCAGGGATGCTCAACCCCCTGGACAGCAAAGCCATGTCGTCTGGCATGTGAGGCTCCCCAAGTGTCTGGTAATTTGGTGGCAGGGAAGCAATGGCAGCATTAATTGCCGCTCTCATGCTTCCAGTTCTCCAGACCTGTGGGGTGTTTCACAGACTGAATAACATGGCTCTTTATGCCAGATTGCGTAACATAAGGTCCCACAGACTTACCCCCATGCAGGATCAGACCTGTGGACTGACCCCCATGCCAGTCATCCAGCCCAGAGGAACGGGACCCCACACCATTACTGTAGTCCACAGGGCCAGAAGGTTGAGTGCTACTAACCTAGAAAGTTGACAGATATGTAATTGGAAGTTTTTTGGATGTAGCTTAGACAAGCCTTTATTTGCGGTAGTTTAGATAGGGATAATTCTGTGTTGAGCAGTAGGTTGAACTAGCAGTGGTTTTCAACTTGTGGTCTGTGGACTCTTCCTGGTCCACAGACTATGTTTAAGGAGTCCGCAAAAGATGATTGATGAATCAAAAGTATGTGAATACAAACACTTACAATCCAAAGGGGGCTGCACCTCAATTCAGATTTTTTAGGGGACCGCAAATGTAAAATGATTGAAAACTACCGGAGTAGATGATTCCTTGAGATCTCATTTAGCCATGTTTTTCTGTGATTCTCAATACTTTTTTTTCAATGATGCAGGCTTCTCCTGTCTAACAGCAGTAGTGTCTCACTGTCCACCATATTGGTTCTGAGCTGCCGTTTTTGCTGCATATCCTCTGTGGTTTTGGTGGTTTGATTGGAACTGCCAGGTGCCATATAGCATTTCCTTGGATACTGCAGACATTGTAGTAGCTGAATCAATGATACCTGTAGCTTTTTTATCTGCATATTCATTTTTCGTTCATATTAAGAGGTATGGAATGTCTTTAACTATGACTGAAACTAGCAAGCTAAGGATAGAGAAATGAGATTGAAATGATTTAATTTCATTCTAAGAACAGCTTTACTGTTAAAGAAATTATGCTTGGAACACTGCGCTGATTGAAATCGTGCAAGATGTTCATTCTGCTCCGCTGTAACGAGTGCCATTGTGTGCCTCTCATAGCTCAGAAATGTCCAATTGATCTTGGCATGTGAAGACTGTTGTGTTCTAATCAAATGAAGAGTTAATGCTGGATGCAAAAGGACAGCCTCATTCCAGAAAGTGCATTTGCAAGAACATAAGATCTCTCTCTCTAGTTTCAAATAGCTGACTTGTGTCCCAGACTTGAGATGAAGAGAAGACCCTCCTTGAGAAAATGAGGGGAGGTCAGACTTTATTGCTTTGTAAGAGAGCCAAGATGCTATTCATAGCATGTTCACAGATTAGGTTCACCTTCATATTTGTCAGCTCCTCTTTGGATTTACATGTAGCCTAGCAGCGAGGAGAATCATGTCAGGCTGAGTACCATAAGTAATCCTTTGTGGCAGTCAATAATTCTTTCATTGTTTCAGGAGTGAATATTGTTGTCTATGTCTTTTTTTTTTTTTCCTGTGAGCTGTATGAGAACAGGATCTATGATCTTTCAGCATATTTTTTCTCTTAGAACCCCATGGACTTCCCTGATCATGTTTCACATTTATTCTTCTGTCCCTTAAGGTCTTTACTTTGACCCTGATACAGCAGAACACTGGAGCACATACTTAAGTTGAAGCATGTGATACAGTACTTTGCTGAATCAAGACATTTTTAAAGGTTGTTCGCTCTCACTGTTATTTCTGAGCCAGCTAGAGGAATGACAGCACAGAATCATGAGGTGTTCCCAGTTCTTAGGGGCTGACTGTTTGGTCTCTGCAGTGCTCCCAGCTTCTATTGGGCTAGGAATGAAGGGCACAGCTAGCATACTAGCTTGGGTCCCCTGCATGGCAGTATACTGTACGTCTACCAAGACAGTCAGACTGAGTGAGTCCCATAAACTTAGAGAAATGGCTTTTGACTTATTAACATGAATATCAGAAAGCAACAAGTTGCTTCTTAAAGGGAAAGAAAAAAGTGGGCCATTTATAGTCTTTCTAAACTACTTCAAAATGGAACTTTTGATCATTTCCAGTTTCCATCTTGGACTCATTTACATTTATTGGTTTTGTTTTTAACAATACATTTGCTTGATTAAAACAGGAATTTGATTCAGATACACATTGTACTTTTTACAAATGAAGATATTCTGTTAAACTATAAAGCAGTGTTTTATTGATCTGAATGAGCTTGGTGGCATACATGATAGTGAACTATTGAGTGCTTCCTTTCCAAATATAACTTTATATGGTGACTATTCCTGCACTTGTGCAACACGAGAAATTTGAGAAAATGTCTCAGTCTCAAGCTCTGGCTGCTGACCTTGCCCATGACCACAAATATTTTGAGATTCTTTTGTTACAGGTAGAGATTTTTTTGCATACACTGATCTATTAATTATACAATATAATAATAATAATAATAATAATAAAACAAATGGGGTTTTGGAGACTGAAGAAGGGCAAGATACTTTATACATGTATAATTATTTTCCTAGTTTTAAAAATCTGATTGATTTAGACCAGTGTTTCCCAACCTTTTCCAGCCCAAGGCATACTTACATTAATAAACATTTTTTGCGGTACACCTGTTACGGCATTCCCCATCCTCATATCTATTGTACCTCATTGCCATGAGATAATTCCATGGCACACCTGTTAATTTCTGACAGCATGCTTTTGTGCTGTGGCACACTGGTTGAGAAATACTGAATTAGACAATGTATGCTGCTTGGATGCTTCTGATACTTTGTCTTAATGTTTGCTCAGTATAAATGATTTTAGAAGAGAGAGATATCATCAGCTTATCGCATTGATTACACTGAATGGAAACTTATGTCAGTGAGTCTCAAGCAGGATGTCACAGCACCCTAGTATGCTGTGAGATCCTTTAAAGAGTGCTGCAGGTTGCAATGAAATATTAACACTGTTGAATGTGCAGACACTGACTTGTGATTCACAAAATAAACCCAGGGATTTCAAATAAGAATCCTTAGTGACATCTTCTAAGGACTGCCTTGAGTGTAAAATGGTTAAGAACCGCTAACTTAAGTGTTCAGGGATTTTAAAAATGTACTTGGTACAGGCAAACATGAATAAAGTGCTGTTTATACACAGGGAACTACTTAAATCATGGTGAGACAAAGGGTTTTTCACCACCTGCTTGTAGTGCACAGAACTGATTTTGCAGGCATTTTGTGGCAGGCCTGCCCCTTGGCACTGATTGTGAGAGAGGCCATGGGTGGGGAGGGATGAGGGGACAGCCACCATCTTGATTGCTGGCTGCCCTTTGTGCTGCTCCACCCCTCTATGTTTATTGGGAAAGAGGCCTTGGAAGGAGGAGGAAGGACAAGGGAGCAGCCACCATCTTGTCTTCTGCCCTTTGGAAGGAGCTAGTAAGTTTTACAGAGCTTCCTATGCATATTGCCAAACAATACGTTCCCACCCCTTACCTCCAGTCTTGAAGATAGATTTTTTTTTGTTTGTTTATTTGTTGGGGGGGGGGGGATGTTTTACCAGCATACAGAAAGTTGAAGTCTTCACTAGCCAGTCCTATTTTTGAGAGTCCTTTCATCCTCATAGTTTACAAGTTTACGTAAAAAGTTAAGAGATGATACCAGGTTATAGACCTCAAGAGAAAAATGCTCATGAGCCAGCTCAGGATTGCATAAGGAGAGGATGCCTGGCTTCTGCAGTTATTCCTTCTGAAGTAGATTACATATATTGAGCCTTATTCAAGAAAGAAGTAAATACTGGAAACAGCGACTGGATCAAAAGATTGGCACTGCAAATCCTTACTGTTGGAAACCAAACATACATCAGAATTAAAACTATTTCATCTCTATGCCCTTCCTCATTTTACTGGAATAACTGTATTCTGATTTAAAATACAGATACTTTTCTAAACTCACGATAAAAACAAAATTATATGGTTGTGCTTTCAGCTTTGCACCTGCTGTTAAACTACAGTGCACCAGGCTGGGGAGGTCACATAGCTACCTTACAAGGGGTCACATAGCTACCTTAGGACTTTCTTGTGGGCAAGTGTTAGGCCAGATGCTGCTGGTGACAGGGCAGATCTATTCCACATAGAACAGATTGGTGGCTGCATTGAACCACTGCAAGGAAAAATGCTTTGTTTCATGACTTGGTCTCAAAACTGTGCTTTTACTGTGTACATAGACATTTAGGCCTATCTCAGCACTTTCTGATCTGTGCTTTGGTGAGGTAGAGTGGCAGCTATCAACAGTGATGGTCACAATCAGTTGCAGTCCCTCCCACCTCTCTGCCACCTGGGCCACAGAATTTAGATCAGCAAAAAAAAGTTAAGGTTCTTCACAGGCATGAAGACAGGGGACTGTGAAGTACACTGAAGTGCCCAGTGAGCTCCTGTCCCCTATTTCCTCTCCTCTTGCAGCAGGAAGGGGAGCGCGATATTCTGTCAGAATTCATCATGATGTCCTGCTCACTTCAAACAGCCAGGCATGTGTCCTTTCACGACACCCAGAAAAATATCCTGTTTGTGGGCCTTGGACAAATACTGATTGTAGGCTGAATCGGGAGAGTCAGATGCTCCCTCTAATGTCTATGCATATCTGTCTGATGCAAGCGAAAATAGAGTGGCTGATGACAATTTTTGCTTTCAAAGCCTTGTCTTGATAGCAACTCAGAAATCCTTAAATCAATAATTAAATGATGCATTGGTGCTTTAAGCATAGTGACCTACATAGAAGCCAAAATATGTATTATTCATTATTTTGTATAAAATAAGTATGCTAAAGCATTTGCGTCTAGGCAGAGTATATAATCTATTTTTTATGCTATTGCATTGCGAGAAAGTTTCAGGTTTGTTGAGTTTATCTGATTGTAAGAGGCTGGCACTATTAATCCAAAACAACCCAACTTCTTGGTGGTATTTCTGCTCTGAAAAAAATTAAGAGATTATTCTATGACATGCTGACACAGGTAGCTTAGTCCCACCTGGATGTAAGTCTTTGATAGACAAAGGAACTAGAGAGTGGGCTGAGCAGCACTGAAGAAAGACCCCTAGGAGTAGCCATGGCTGGGTCAGTGCTGTACATTATAACCTATCAATCATGATATGTTTTCAAGAATGCATATGCATTTGGAGGAAAATCAAGAACCAAGATCAATGTGATTATTTGAGCAAACATCAATTAATGTTATGGATCTAGGTTGTTATCTTCAGAATACCTCGTGAGAGAGATTTGGCCCCTCGTATCCCTTATTTGCAAATTATTTAATGGGGTTTTTTTTTTACACCTTGGGACTGCAATCTTGAATTACATGGCTAAATTCATGTGGACTGCAATGAATGCAGGAGTGGGATTTATAACAGATTTATCATTTTTGAAGCAAAGAACAAGCCCACTTGGTAAGGATTAAGACTTGTGCAACTGAAACCTGGGAACAATATAACGTAATAATGCTTTCAAAAATATATTTGTTTTGATAATCCTTTGTGTAATTTTAAAACTTTTTTTTCTCAGGGAGGTACCTATGAAGGATGCCAAAGAATATGCAGAAACTATAGGTGCAATTGTTGTTGAAACCAGTGCAAAGAATGCAGTTAATATTGAGGAACTCTTTCAAGGAATCAGTAAGTACATTTTCAGGTTTCTGGTGGATGTGCTTGGAGTCCTCCTTCCTAAAACAGTTATCCATTTTGTCTGTGAAAATATCTTTCTCCACTGAGAGGAAACAGCTTGAGCTAATTGTGCATACAGTTTAAAAATACAGAAGTAAGAGTGATTTTGAGTAGATTAGAATAAGACAGAGCTTGGGTGGCTACTGTTATTTTCCTGTGCAGTTTTTATCGTATGACTAAATTCTGTCTTACATCGTACCCCCTATTCCAGGCCTAAACTGCACTACGCAAGGCACTGATGATCAGGGATCCTGGTTTTCCCTGACTTAAATATCACAAATTCTCTGATTAAAACCCCCAAAATCTACGATTAAAATGCAAGTCCCCTCACTCCCCCTGCCCCCTCCCCCACAGCCCTGTCAGAGGGGGCCCCAGCTGCCAGGACTATGGGGCCAGGGAACCCGGTCCACAGCCCCCTGCCCCTGGCAGGAGGCAGCAGATGCTGCACTGGAGCAGAGCCTGGCTCGCCACCCATACTGCCTGCCGTCTGCCTGCTGTGTGCATGTGGTGGGGGCTGGATCTCTGCCACTGCGCGTACTCCAAGCGGGGGCAGGGAGGATGCATGCTCCCCAGATTGTGCACAGGGGCGGGGGGTGGGTGGGCATGAGCTTCTGACTGCAGGTTTGGGCTCATGCCCTTCTGCCCTCCCCGCAGCAGGGCCTCCACAGCCCAGCTGGTGTGACCTGATACACAGGGCACAGCAGGGCTGCGTGGGGAAGCTGCTTGCTGCTGCAAGCACTGTGCCCCCTGTCTCTGCAGCAGCAGTGGGGGCAGCAGCACAGGGTTGTTCCCCTTATTGCTGCTGCACGCTCAGGGAACACCTCACCAGGGCAGCATGGAGCTCGCAAATGGCAAGCACCTTCCCCATTTAGCCCTACTCTGTCCTGCTGTTTCGTGTCGCACACGCCAGGCTGCGGAGGCCCTGGGGGAGGGCAGCAGAGCAGGAGCCCAAGATTTGTGGGGCACTGGTTCCTCCTTATCCCCAAGAGTGCGCGCAGTGGCAAGGAGCACTCCCCCCACCCCCAGACAAGCCACCCATGGCTCTGTCCCACTCCCCGCCAGGGTCCTGTGGCTACACATTGTGGCCTTTGGCCCCAAGCCTCATGCACCACCCAGCTGAGCAGCAGCTTCAGCCCCTGCCCTGCCCAACTCACTCCCTTCCTCCCTGTAGGGGCCTCAATCCCCCCACTCCCCTGCCAGACCTTCTTGCAGGAGCTGCTCTCTGGGCTGCCTGGTGGCTATATGCATATATATGCACATGGTGCCCTCTGCCTGACCACCCTCTTTCTGCTCCCTCTCAGCTCCCTGCAGGCTGGAACTCTGCCAGCCTGCAGAGAGCTTTTGTAAAACTGCAAAATCCTCAGGTTTCTCCATTAAAATAAGAAATCTGTTTTTTCCTCTGGTAAAGGAGAAAACCCACGTTTTGCTCCATTTTTTCCATGGGAAATGGAAAATCCAGATCCCTGCTGATGATCAATCTGTTATGTTGCTTGGAAGTTTTATACTGAGAAACATTCCTGGAGGACTCAAATAAATGAAATGTAGTCACTGTAGTGGTATCTAGCAAACATTTTTTCTCCCCGTCGTTTCTTATAGGGCAAGAGATCAATTATTCTAGGGAAGGAAGAGGAACACTTCCTTTCCATTTTTCATTCTAGGCATTCTAGTCTCAGTACCTTAATGAAAACAGTGTAAAAAGTACATTCCAACTGTCTTGTGTCATCTACGCTACAGCTTGTAAGCCACTTCCTTTTTCTCTTAAGTTCAACATGGCGTGAACAGATTGTGAAATCTTTCCTTGCTCCTATCACATCATCTACATGGCCTGAGATGGTGCCTGTTTATATGTTATTTCAGACACACCTATCATGTGTCTGAAGTTGAGAACTGAGGTTTACAACCTAATGCTTTTTTTTACAAAAATAAAGTTACCAAACTTGTAATGCATCTGGCTTGGGAAACCAGCCCTTACCCATTTTAATTTAGAGTCCACAACCAGCAATGTATGTTATAACAGTAGATGTAAATATATGCACACAAGAACCTACCCAGGTTGCAGAATTTAAACCTGAATAGTTGTTTTCTGCCTTTCGTAAGTAATACTAAAATAGGTGCAGACATCACCCTTAGTAATGGATATGTTTGATATGGAACATCAGTTAAATTGCAGTGAATTTGAACTAGTTACGAAGCAGATATTAAAGTCTACAACTAATTGTTTTTACATATAAAAACACTTAGTCTCAATGGACAAACTTGTGACCTTAACGGAATTCACAAGAGTTGGTAAGAATGTAGTGATTTGTATATGGAAACTATGGTGCACCAACAAGATAATAAAGCATTAGTGAACCAGGAAATGCTCATGACTGCGAATTGCTGTTTGAGATTGTGCAAGGGGAAACAGAATGCCTTTGACAGTGTCATTCCATGTATGCAGCACTGGAATCACAAAGTACTGAATTTCTGAGGATATGTGTCCAAGTAATATGGAATCAATGCTGCTTTTTCTGAGTGTGAGCGCTGGCTGTGACTGTTGACTGTATGATTAACTTGGTGCCTTGAAGTCATGCTGTAGCACAGATTTCATTGTTAAAGTGTATCGTTTTTGTGCATTTCAACCCTTCCTATAGTGATATAGGCAGAAGAGCATGAAATTGATCAAAATCCTCTTCTCTTAAGAGATGGCAGCTTTCATTTGTGAGTTGTGTCTAATAAATGCTGAATATTTTACAATCCACAACTGAGAAGATAATTCAGTATGTGAAAAATATTTCACATTTACATTCCTGACTGACATTGACTGACAATCATACAGCATGCTAAAGGGACTGAATAAATTTTAAATTTGGCTGAATATGTGCTATCTAGTTGTGCCCACTTATTCCTATGTATTTTAATAGCTTTTTAGCTGTTTTAAGCTGAGTGCCTCTTCCTGGAGAAAAATAAGCCTTCTAATGAACTTGGAGATTGTATAAAGAAAATAACTATTTAGAATACATAAAAAGTAGGGCTGTGTTTCTGAGACAGAGATGTCTTGGGGTTACAAATGCATTTAACTAATATACAATTTTATTTTAATACATTTGTAAAAGGATTTTAGGCAGTGTATCTCAGGATAACTGAAATGTCAAAGTTGTATGTCAGTTGCATCACCTGATCGTTGTCTAAAATCTCTCCTCAACATAGAAAAATCTAAGTCTGAAGGGGAGACTAGAATCAGTAGATACTGCCGAGATCTCAGTGAACAGGCAAGTCTGACATAAATGGTTCTCAGTTTACTGCAACAGGTAAAGCTGAGGAGGCTAAGAACACAGTAGGCAAAGCTGCTCTATTCGTTCTGAGGAGTCTGCACTGACTTGCATAACCTAGATACTTTGCTGTAGAAGCGTAACCAGTAATTCAGAGACCTGGACAGGGATGTTGCCAAGCACTGGAGAGTGGGGATGGGATGTGGAGAGATACCGAGAATGAGGGTGCTGCTGGCTCCCTCTCTAACTTGGTGCCAAGGGATAGTGCCTCACTCAGCCCCCCCTAGTTATGCTAAAGCTTTGCAGGATTAAGTTCTTTAAGTCCCCTCCCCCTCAATTCCCCCCACACAGATCATAGGAAAGCAAGGCTGGAAGGACCCCACAAGGTCATCTAATTCAGCCTTCTGCCCAAGGCAGGATCATCTTTGACTAGCGGTGGGCTGATAGACATTTTGAGAGCCAATACCAATAGTTGATTTTTAAGGAGTCTTATTGGCCAATACTGATCCGATTTCCAATATAGCAGAGTCCAGCTGGTAAGTTTGTTGTGGTGAAATGGGAGCTGGAGGGAAGGGGCATGGTGGGGCAGATCAATGCCCCCCTCAGTGAGGGAGGGGGAGTGGGCTGGGATAGGCGCTGCCCAGCCGGAGCAGGCCAGGCATGGGACAGAGCTGCAGTTCATCTGGGAGGTGTGGGGGGGAAGCTCCCACTGCTGTGCGCCACTTGTCTGGAAGCTTGTCCCGCTGCTGTGTGTCATTTGTCTACCAACTTGTCTCACCACTGCTCCTGTCACTTGTCGGGGGGAGAGGGGGGCCTGGACCTGCACAGGGTGTGGGGCAGGGCAGGCTGCAGCTGTGGGCTGGGGCCGAGTGGTGGGAGCAGTGGTGGAATGAGCCACTGGACCAGCAGCGTGCAGCAGCGGAAGCCAGCCCCCCATGCACCTCCCTAAATGAGCCATGTCTCTGTCCTATACCTGACCCACTCTGGCTGGGCAGCACCTACCCTAGCACGAGCCCCACTCCCTCCCTCACTGCGGGTGGCATTGATCTGCCCCCCCAGGCCCCTTTCCTCCCCTTCCACCTCCCCTTCCACCACACCAGACTTACCAGCTGGATGCAGCTCTCCAAGCTGCCGGGCTTGTGCTCTTTGTTGCCTGCGGGCTGCAGTGCAGCCGTGTGCACGCATGAGCATTTATTGGCCAAATTATCGGCTACGTCAGGCCAATTTCCAATATAGTCAATTTTCTTTATATTGGTGCTGATCCAATATTGGACTGATGTATTGATGCACCTTTATCCCTGACTAAACCATCCCAGTCAGCATCTGTCTGACCTGCTCTTGAAAACTTTCAAGGATGCAAATTCCACTTATCTAAGTAGCCTGTTCCAATGCTTGACCACCCTCCTAGTCAGAAAGTTCCTTCTAATCTGCAACCTAAATTTCCTCTGCTGCAGCTTGAAGTGATTGCTCCTAGTTCTGTCCCCTACAGCCATAGTGGAAACCCAATCTCCATCCACTCTATAGTCATCCTCAGAGCCGATCTAAGCAGGGTGCAGGGCCTGGGGTAAATCAGCTCATGCAGGGCCCTGCTCCGATCCTACCCACCCTGGACTTGAAGAAGCTGCCACTGCCATCAGCAGTGTTGGGGGGAGGAGGGGGTAGCAAGTGGCTGGACTCAAAGCAAGAGGTGGTGGCACAGAGTTGCCATGGCTGCTCCGCCCCGGTCCATGGGGCCCCCCAACATGAGGGCCCAGGGCAGCCTGCCCCCCTTCCGGGATGGCCCTGATAATCCTTGTCATGGGGAGAGACAGAGGGGAGGACCCCAAGGAACTGGGGGGAACCCTGGGGCCAGGAACCCGCCGAGGAAAACAAAAGTAAAAGAAAAGAAACAAAAAACTTCTTACCTGCAGCAGGATCCGTGGCAAAGCCGAAAATGGAGGCGGGACCCGAGTGG
>NW_017728886.1:180320283-180344099 GCF_001723895.1 Crocodylus porosus | reverse complement strand
TGCCGACCCAGGCTCGCAGGTCAAGGGTGCACAGGCATTAGGGGCGCAACAGTGGGCAGGCTGTGAGTGTAGATGGCAAGAGGGCAGAGGGTTCCCTCCCACTTTGTATATCTGCATATTTCTTTGTTATTGATAACTTTTCCTTGGTTTCGCACTTTTGAAGGGGTTGCGGTGCGAGGCATCTAGAGCCCAAGTGTTGCTTAGGCCTAAAGGGGTTGCTATCCCCTGGCAGGCAAGGCAGGGGTTATGCGCTGTGGGCGGAGTTAGGGTTAGGCCCGGCAGGCTGATAACCATCCCAGTGAGCATACGCAGAGCCCCAACAGTCGGGGGAACTGGTGGAAGGACATCATGAACCCATCAAGACAGGGTGTAAAGGCGAGATAGAGGGGAGGTGGAGCCTCGTGGAAGATCACCATTCAGCTGTCCTATAGTCGAGAGACCCCCGGTAGTTGGACACCCACCATTGGAACAAGATCCAAAGTCGTGGCAGGTGAGATTGGGGAGAGACTACACAGGAGAGAGACATCCGCTCAGCGGGACAGTGGGGACGGACAAACGAATGCCCCTGAACATCTGGGTCCATCTGGCGCGTGACTGGATGTTCAAGACCAGACAGGCACAGTCCTTTAGGTATTTAAAGACATCAAATCCCTCTGTCCTCCAAACTAAGTAATACTAGTTCTTTCAGCCTTTCCTCATAAGTCTTGCCCCCCAGACCCCTAATATTTGTTGCTATGTACTGGACTCTTTCCAAACTGTTCACATCCTTTTTGAAGTGTGGGGTTCAAAACTGGACACAGGACTCCAAATGAGGCCTCACCAATGGTGAATAGAGTGGAAGAATCACGTCCGTTGATTTGCAAGTGACACACCTGTTAATACGACCAATATTCTGTTGGCTTTTTTTGCAATAAAAACATGCTGTTGGGTTATGCTCAGCTTATGGTTTTCTGTAACCCCCACATCCTTCTTTGCAGTCCTGCAGCCTAGACAGCCATTCCCCATTTTTTTGTGTGCATGCATTTTATTCTGTCCTTAAATGTAGGAATTTGCACTTGCCCTTGTTGAATCACATCCAGTTGATTACAGACCATTTCTCCAGCCTATCCAGGTTATTCTGGATCCTAGCCATGATCATTGGTGGAATATCGAGGGGTATACAGAGTCCCTGCCAACCTTTGTGCCAGGGCACTGAGGTTCTGCAACTATTTGCTGCAGCTTTTATTTGAAAGGGTGCCGTTTCTCCAATCATCTTTGTGGGACTGCTGATGAGGTCCAGCTGATCTGAGAAGTGGCACCCTGTAAAGCGGTGGTAAAGAGCTATATGGCTGGTGCTTAATTCAGCAGCCTACCTGATAATAAATGATCTGGGTTCTACTGCATAACTCCACCATATGTTGTCCCTGTGTGATTTCACACTGAAATTCGGTAAACTTGGCCTTATAACATTAGGCCCTGCTTCACTAAATATTTCAGAATTACTGTGATTACAGGACGTAAATTGGTCTTTTTCCTTGAATTGTACGCTGAGAGAAGTTCTGTTAAAGTATACAGTGATAATTTTGACATATTAAGGAGTGGAGGATAGGGTGTTTCATGTAAATGCTTGATTAAATTTAATCAGATGGAAATAGTAGGTGTAAATTTTGTTTTATAACTAAGTGGCATATATGTAAATTATATGCTGTTGACTGAATTTCTGTTTCCTCTCATGTGATTGATGTATACAGTAGCTTCTTACAATATGCCTCTTGTTTACATTTCTCCAAAGATACTCATGTATTAAAACTACCCACAGACAGTAGCCATAACATTGTAAATAGCTTGCACAAGGAAAAAACCTCACAAATTCTACTTTTTTTATTTGAAAGGGTGCTGTGCATTTTTTTTGTGTATTTACTGTCCTGCTCATTTGGAATGACTATGACAGCGTCTCACCCAGCTAGTTTTTAATGATCAAGGTGATTTCCCAAACAACCTGTAATTGTGCAGTACTTGAACCCTGGTAATTCTGCAGATGCCCGTTAATGTATTTATGTAAATAAAATGGTCCCTTGGTACAATATGCAAGGTTGTACACACCCTCCTGTCTCTCTTTTTATATGTGCTCCAGATACAAAACAGAGTTAGTACTGATTACGTTAGTTATTTCTGGTAAATGACAGGGTTTAACCTTCCACCTCCCTGATCGACACTTCATGCTTCAGTGGGGCCAGAGTTTAACACAAAATGACACACATTACCAACCAAAGAAAAATAAATTTAACCACAATATAAGCAGAGGCCTAAACAAAAATACACAGTAGTTTAACATTATGTTTTGCAAATTTGGGGGCTTCTGGTTTTTGAGAACGAGCCATTCCCAGGTCAGGTAGATCCTGTCAATGGCATCATGAAAATTGACAGAAGAACATCCTTGCTGATTTTAAAAGCAGCAAAATAAGGGGAGGACTAAAGTGCAGTGAAATGTCTCAGGTATGCTGCTTATTTCAGATTGGGGCCCCAGCCTTTGAAGAATCATTTGGTGAAAAACGCTTTGCTTCCTCAGACCTTAGAGAGAGAATTTTTAAAAGAGTATTATATAGATGATTGTTTTAAAATGAAGTTGCTTCCTGAACTACACTTCCTAATTGGAGGAAAGAGTTTGTATCTCAGGATAGAGCCTTTCATGTGGAGAAGGCTCAGTCATATATATGTGAAGCTATCGATTTCCTGACACTTGGCCAACTATTCTCATATTGAATATTTAATGTAATGCAAATATTTGCTTCATAGAAACATTGCAGTGGTTGTGGTGGAGAGCTAAAAAGTAAAAGTCTGTGCTAGGAATAGTTGAATGGAATGTTTTAAATTAGCCTTTTTTGGCAATATACACACAATTATTCTAGAGGAGGCCCAACCACTGCCAAGTAGAGGCACTACCACCTACCATACCTTATATCTGTAGATGTGGCCCAAAATCTCATTTACCTCTTTGCAGCATCACATCTTTTGCTCATATTGAATCTGTGATCTATCAGGACCCCAAAATTTTGCTATTGATCAGCTGGGCAGGATTTTATGCTGAATACTTTGTTTTTTCTTTATGTGATGTGAGAGAAGTAAAGATATCCTGCTACAGTTCCAAAGATGTAAGGTTGACGGCTGTTACAGACTTGGGCTGAAAACTGCCCCCAGGTGACCCTGCTATAAATGAGTCTCTAGTGTGAATGGAGAATCAAAGGTGGCCAGATAACACACTAGCCATATCACTCCCTTGCCTCTGCCACTAGATATAGAAACTGACATGCCATTACCATTGGCTGCTTAGTTTGGATGGACTTTTGACTTGATAGTAATCTTTAGTTCTCTGATATATCAAGTCTTAGCAGGGTTGAGGCCTTTATGTGCATAATTGAAAGAACGTGTAAGAAACAACTGTGGAAATCCTTCAGTGGAAAGGGAGAAATCTAGATTGTAATATCTATTTAGATTGTAACCTACTCAAAGGGATTAGGCTTTTAGGTTCTCTGAAACTGCCATATTATATGTGAATGTTAAATACTTTAGTTGTTGTTGTTTAAAGCCATTTAATTACCCTGGTATGACCAGGAGAAACGTGAAAAGGGGAGAATGTAGTTTTGACTTAGGAAAACGATTCAACTAAAAGCCCCCTGTGAGAGAGTAAGGTGACATTCCTACAAGCTTTGAAAGATACTGTGCAAGACTCACAAAAAAAGCCAATACTACACTAGTGCATGAGGTTGAACTGAGCCCTGTCTTATTCTAGACCCCATTGTTTCAATGTTAGTTATTCCTGATAAGCCTGCAGCAGTAATGGCCATGTATTATTAGGTGTATTATGTATGACCCAAGTAAAGAAGGCCAACAAAACAGAAGACAGGACAGGGTGACACCTTACAGACTAACACAGGAATGCTTAATCTCAAGCCCACAGGCCAGATCCTGTCCAGTGAGCCATGTGATCTAGCCTGTGAGGCTCCCCATGGATCTGGAAATTTGGCATCAGGCGAGTGGTGGCAGCATTTATTGGCAATTAATACTGCCACTGGTCCCCTGCTGCCAAATTTCCAGACCTGTGGGGAGCCCTACAGGGTGAGGTATAAGCCAGATGACCTCAACCTTTGCATCAGGTCAGTCTGCAGCTGGATCCACATCATGAGGCTGAGCTGCCGTGCAGGTCTTTCCATGGCTGGATCTGGCGCATAGGGTCTGTCTTTGGCTAGATCAGATGCATGGGATTGGGTTGATGTGGGGCCAGCCCCACACACTGGATTGTACCCATGGACCTACTTCGCACAGGTTCTGACCTGTGGACCCAGACCCAGGCCACTTGTCCAGCTCATGGGGCCAGATGGGTTGAGCGCCACTAGACTAACATGATGAGAAATGCATAAGCTTTTGTATGTAGCAGCCTACTTTGTCAGATCTTATGAATGGACTTGCCGCAACAGGCCAGAAAAGGTATACAGGGGGGAGATTTAGAAGAGCAGTCCTTTCTCTCCATGTTATTATGATACCCCTCCACCCCCACTAAGGATGTAGTTTGTTCACACAAGTTTGAATGACATTCCCAAATCCTTATGTATGAGTTAGGACCTTGGCCTTATTTGACAAGTCAGCCCATCAGCTGGGCAAATTAAGGGATCAAGATCTGGAGGAGAGGACTCAATTAAAGGAATCATTTTGCTGCTTTTTTCAGTTAGTTTGCTTTTTTATAGTGCCTGTAGGTTTTGGAGAGTTCTGGGGTAGAAGAAACACTAGTATGGGATACATAGGTAATTTAAGGTTTTGCTCAGCTAGACCTGACGTATTCAACTGGAATTATTCTTTAGAGTTCTCAATAAAAAGATTTTTTCCTGCTGAAGAAGCTCAGATAATTGAAGGGTTACAATGCTTTCTAAATGTTATCATATAGACAACCTGTGTTTGTGTGCTTGTGTGTTAATTGGCCACAGCTTCCTTTTATATACCCAAATCTAAAATATGGATAAAAGCTTTATGGAAAACAGTTATTGCATATTGAAATTGATTTTAATAAAAGCCATGTCATTCCATACTAATATATAAATACACACAGATATTAAGGTATTTCAACATTTATTTTATATGTTTCAGGTCGACAGATCCCACCCTTGGACTCTCATGAAAATGGTAACAATGGAGCAATCAAACTTGGAAAGCAGACTACACAAATGAATAGGCGATGCTGCTGACCCAGCTTGTTCTGTTTTGATATTACTTGAAAAAATAATACCATTTGCTTATTCATTGAGCAAAGGAAGACTTCATGATCTCAGTGACATGGCACCTTGTCTTGAAAGCAACAGTACTCCATGCGAGTAATAATGCAAGGATTGGGAGCAGAAATTTTTTTTTCTTTGAAAGAATTTGGCAAAACCTAGGTGGAAAGTCCTCCCTACCATCCTGGCCAACATTACAGTGTTAAATTACTCCAATCCTTTTTTTTAAAGCCAGTGACTGTTGATTTTTTTTTTCAAATAAATGGACCTCTTCTTATGCAAGCTTTAGATTTGTTGAAAAAATTCTGCTTTCTACAATGCAGAGCGGACTTAGTGTTTTTAATTGATCTGTATAGTAATGTAGTGCGTATGATATAAAGCCTAAACTTTCGTCAGCATATTTCTCAACCTTCTCTTACAGGCAGGCTATGTTCCTAGAACTTTTCTAGGATTATAGCTTCATCAGAAGATTTTTTTATCAGCCATCAGCAGGACATGGATTAATGACTAATTAAAAACATGGATCAAAGTGTCAGATTTCAAATTTTTCAGGTAGAGTCAGGGAAGAATTCAGCCCAGTTTGTGCTACTGGGAGACCTAGTTGCAACCATCTGCATTTATCTGAAGGATGGAATTCCCGTAAAAAGGAACTGTTTGGGATGACTAAGCAGACAGATTTCTTAATTCTGTTCCAGAAAGAAAATACATTCTACCTACTGGATTTAGTCCAAGTTTACTCCCTTTCCAGGACTTAGGCTTTATCAGTAACTGAAGTTACAAGAATATAAAATTGGTCAAAAATTGGCTGCTTCTAAAGTTCTTGTGGATGCCCCTCTATCCTCTGTTCCCAGACCCAGCCTTCTCTCTTACCACCTTGAAGGAGGAATTTAACATCCTCTCCCATCAGGTTTCCAAGTGTTAATGAATTCAGTAAAAGAATCTTAGTACCCCATTCAAATGATAAAGGGAGTACAGTATAATTTGGGGTCATGGGATGAAATTAAGAAACATTCTGGTTTTCCTGGAGATGAGATCTGTTCAATTGTGGAGTATGGGAAGTGGTACAAAACTCTCATTGCCTGATATACTTGCAACTAAACCAAACAAAGCACCTGAAAACAGTGTAGAGATAAGTCAGCTATTGGAAATTATGAACTAGATGATCTAAGACAGAGATGCCCAGACTATGGTTTGCATGCCATGCATGGTTCCTGGGCAGCTTAACTGCAGCTTCTGAAGCAGGGGCACTGTGCACAGATAATTGATTGTGGGGCATGTGCATCTTCAGAAGCTTGTTTTTCTATGGCTCTTAGCTGGTTCAAGATTTTTGTTTGTGGCTACAGAGGCTAGGACGTTGGACCACTTTGATCTAAAACATGTAGGTCTCTTCTATTTCTATGTTTTCTGTATCTGTAATCAACAGAGTAGTTGAATTATAAAATCAATGGAAAAGAGGGAAAGGGTAAAGCAGAAACAAGTTAAGTAAAAAAAAGGTACAGAAACAAATCCAAATGGCATTCCACAACATTATAACTTCTTTTATATGTATACAACATTCCTTCTATTAATGCAGTTGTGGAGAATTTATGTGCAAAGTAACCAAAAGAAGAAAATTATTTCCAACTAAGGAGAGTGTATAATTAATGTATAGACAGGTTGTAGCTGGATCTACATAGTTATGCAAAAATGGACTTTAACTGTTTCATTGAGGGTGCAGAGATGCTACTAGTTATTTAGGGCCTGAACCAAAGCCAGGTGAAGTCAGTGGGTGTCTTGTCATTGACTTTGTGGGGCTTGGATCATGGTCTTAATCATTATAGTTAGTAAAGTTGCAGATCAACAACAAAAATGAGTACTCTCACTGAGTGAAGCCGAGTTCTCACTTAGTGGAAAAGGACAGCATCCGCAACTTGGTAACTATACAGTGAGGCTATTTAACAAGCATTTCTTTTTTTAAAAACTGTATAAATAGGTTCTGTGCTAAGCATTTTATATTATTTGTGCATAAAACTTCTTAAATTTGTTTTCATAGATGTGACTGACATTATTTTCACATGACATCTCAAAACCCATTAAAATGAGTTTAGGATAACTGTAAGGTTCTTCAGGCACTTCTTCAATTACATTATAATCTCCAGCTAAATGAGGGCTAATATCTGATGCAAATCTCTGGATTTTGCATTATACTGAGTCACCATCTTTCACAGCTACCATGGAACAAATGCGTGTACATGGATCAGAAACAGAACTATGAAGTTTTTCATTAAATGATTTCAAATTAGAAATTATAGTGACAATTTTACTGGCTGAAAGAGACTTTCAAAATGTAAATTGGAAAAGCAGGTTCATAGCATATAGTTTTATGCTTTAACAGGCCAAATCCTGAAGTCCTTATTCTGTTTTTAGTTAAGTCAATAAAGATCTTGAGTGAACAGAATTTAAGTTGTGGTCAATTGTGTTTTGAGGAAGCTCTGAAGTCACAATGAGAGAATAACAGGCCACTCCAAAATATTTTAGAGCTACGGTTTTCTTTGGCTACAAGACTAACCTTCAACTGTTTTACTTCACAACCAGTGTTTTCCCAAAGTGCCGGCTTACTATCTTTCAGAATGAAATTATAATTTGTTTTAGGAGTGTACATGTTTTTCAAATCCTGATTTTAACTTTTCCATTGTTGTTGGTGATTGATTAGGAAATATTTTGCCATTCTCCATAAGTGCTCCAAAAATTATCTGATACCAAAAATTAACACAGAATCATAAATCTGTATAGTAACCATATTTCTTACCAGTCTGAGTAGTTAATGGCTGCTTTTAAAAATAAATATATAAATAACCGCAGTACTGAAGTTGTTTGAATCTGTAGTTGTCCTGCTTTAATAACAGTTAAAGCATTTCTACACTGGCCATTGAGAAGAGTAGTTTCTCCAGGAAAGCCAGTAGTAGGGCAGATGCATAAACAGTAATTAGAGTAGGTTATATGGAGACTTTCTTTTCCTCCTCAAGTTCTAAGTGACATTCTTTCTGGTATGTCAAAAAGTAGTTGCTTAATACATTTTTTAAAAATTAATTCATTTCCATATGTGCTGTGTGTATATGTATATATAAAATAGGTTTCTATTTTGTTATACTGACATGTAGTACTTTTTCACTGGTGATGTCTGGTTCACATATACTACATATTGTATACTGTAAGTATGTATTTTATTAGCGATCATTTCTCCTTTATTAATTTTTAAGGCTGAAGACCAAAAGTAGCAACAAGATGGGGATATATTAGGTACATTGCTGACTTGCCAACTGATAGCATTAATATTACATATTATTGAATGTGAGTTTTTGTCCACAGAATGAGAAATCTAGAGAAGCTGTAACCCATTAACTGGCACCTGCTGATGTAAAAGTCATGCTCCAGAAAACAAGATTAATTAGGGATTATTTTTCTTTCTGATACAGGCCAGTCTGAAGTGCTGCATCATAATGTCTACATCAGCATTTCCCAGATTTTGCAGTGCACCTCTGGAGGTGCAAGTATGAATCATAGCAGCATTTAGCTCTCATGCCTCCCTACTTCAGCCGCCACTTCTCTGACCCTGGTTATGCCCACTGCTGACTGCCAGTAGTGAGGGGAATTGGTGGTAATCAGTGGCAGGGGAAACTGACTGCAAAGGAAGCAGTAGTGACTGATGAAGCAGAGTGATGTAACAGTGCTTGACTTTACTGCAGTGGGGCATAAACCCAGAAGAAAACACTGGTACACATCATTTAATAGTTAAAACTACCTATCATTATGTCCCCACTTTATGTTGCTTTTCAGTGCACGTGATTAATGCAATTAGATAGCTAATAAATGAGAGTGCCCTGACTTGTAATCAAACCTTTTTAGTACATTAACTTTATATTTTACTCTACTACCCTTAGTAATTTAAACCAGATCCAGTGATCAAATGTCAGTGTAAAATTGTGTGCTAAGTAATATCACTCTTTTTTTTGTTCATGTAAGGGCTTTAACTGGGCTGGACCCATTGGCTTCATGTATGGGATGCTGCAATTTGTTAATACTTTATCTTCTGTTTTACATATGAATTGTATGATATCTAATAAGATTTTTCCTAAAATGTAGTTTTTTGTTTTATTTAACCTACAGTAATTAAGGCTAATAAATATTTTAAATACTTTTGATTTCAAAAGACCACTGGTTTCACTAAAACACACAAATACAAGAATATTGTTGTATTATAAAGTTCTCACTATAACTGGCAACATTTCTCCCTGCAGAAACAACTGTAGTTTAGATTCCACTTAACTAGCATTTACATGCAATGTGAGCCTTATTCTACTCACTGTATGTTGTCACTTATGCTGCAGATTATCAAACATAAATTGGAGGCATTGTGGAGAGATTCTAGCCTGCACAAACAAAATTACTGTAATAGAGGCCTTCTCAGGGCCGATTTTCCTGTGGCCCACCCACCTGTTTCTGGGCTAACCGCCCGCCTTCTTACCTGCCACACCTTGTTGTTAATTAATTAATTGATGTTAATTAAGCAGGAGGTTGCCCATTTCTTGCCCCAATGCCAGGGGGCGCTCTTTGCGGCTCTGTTCCTCTCCTACACTGCAGCCCAACCTTTGCAGATGGCATCCAGCTGTTATCCACATCACCGGCCCCACAATGGGCCCCAGAATCCTACTATTCAAATCCCACCATTCAGGCAACCTACTCCACCTTCATTCTAGGCTGTATAGCTCCCTGAGCTGCTTCCCCCTTACGGGTGTAGTCCCCCAGGGACCTTTGGCTACACTGGCCCTGGCCCTGGCCCATCTCCAGGCCAGTCAGAACCCCAGGCCCTCAGCTCTGGGCGTCCTTCACGGTCGGCCCCTGGTCCTTTGACCCTTCTGGTCCTGGCCCCAGCATTGACCAGTTGGGGGATGTCAAGACAAGTTCCTGAGTCTATGGCCCCACTCTGTCACTGGGGTCCACCTTCCAGACTCTACAAGGGCGGTAACCCACCTGGTTGTGGGAGCTGGGGTTTGGGCACCCTGACCCACCTTTCACCAGGGTGGTAACTGGCCTGGCATCTTCTGGAGGCTCCCACACCACTGGGAGCCTCACCAGGCCACCCACTCCCAGCAGGGTGCAATTTTAAGTCATGGCAGGACCAGGAGCCTCCTGTCTATCCCCTACAGCTCCTGCCCTTACCTCCAGATTATACCTGCAGCCAGGCGATGTTGCCTGGCCTTCCAGCAGCAAAATGCCCTGTTAATATGGGCAGCCCGTAATCCAAAATGGCTGCCCTAATCAGGCACCTGCCGGCTACTGTCTTCTGGCCTTTAAAGTGGTAGGCACAAACAGTGCCCTGCCACAATTACATTCAAGAATAAACAGGTTGAATGGTTTTTCTGATTTCTAGTCTACTAGATGACATTCTAACAGTCCAATAAAGCAGGAAAATAGCTGAACGGTTGGCATCCAGCAGAACAATATCTGCCAGTAAAAGGTGAGCTTGCAGTAGCCACTTCCTTTGAACAGCATATTCCCAATTACACCCATTTTTGACTTTCCATTCCATTCATTTGCTATTTATCTTCAGGTTTCAGAATTAACAAGACATGAAGATGTATGTGGGAGTGTTCTTATTTCAAACCATCTTCAAACTTGGTAAAACATCATTGTATTGGTTTACACTTGGTTCACATTTTCAAGATTGTCGTCACAACCATAATTATTAGAAATGTAACTTTTTTTGCAAAATAAAAGGTGATATTCTGGAGTGAAGGCCATATACATTCCTTAGCAAACTTCACAGTCAACAGGTCATGAAGTAGATTATCAAATCTTAGGCAAACATTTGTTCAGTGTTATAGAACATCCCATCTCTGTCCATTCATCAGATATGCTGATAAATCTTTGTAAAGCAGATTTATAACACAATGGAAAACTATAAAGCTGATGAAGAATATAAATATTGCATTAGCTTGATGCCCTATGACCTAATTATACTTAAGTATTTCAGTTTCATCTAATGGAAATAAATCCAGAAAGTACATTAATCTAATCCTGCAAGTACCCACAAGCAGCAAAAAGACAACTTGCTTTTAATTCAGAACAGTTGGTGAAAGGTCAAAAATGATCCTCCTTCCTGTTCCTTACCAGGATTGGAGAAACAGAAGCAGACACTACCCATCATAGGAGACAATTGTGATTCTACAAGAACATGACTACATTTTGCATAGGAGGTGTAGTTAATTCTAGCTGTCATTTGGATACGTGTACTTTTTAGTGCTTAATATTAGCAGGATTGTGTACTCTACAGACTTGAAAACTAGGGATTATACGCTCGGCTGTGAAGTTCAACAATAAAAAAACAAAACACGTTTCTATTTGAATTACTAAAGATTTTGCTTCCCCCAGGTGTTTGAAAAAAATTTAACTTTTCACAGATCAAAAACTTCAGAAGTGCAAAAGTGTCAGCCTTCTTTTGCAAGGACCAGCTGCAATTTCTTAAGGACTCTTCAGTGGTTAGGAGAATTAGTCTGATGAAATACTCTGTGTACCTACTTTAGACCTCCACCCCCTCACTCTAATCTGTTAAAGTGTTTAGGTATCTGCTAGGGTTATGAAATGTGCACTCCCCAAGAGGTAAAACAGATGGCTCATCTTTTTTTTTTCCAGTAATTTTTACACAGGATTACAAAGCAAACTTCTTTAAAGCGTTAAAAGAAAAGTAAAATGGCTTAAATTAATTTTATAGATGCTTAGTAATGACTGCCACTGAGTTCCTAAGAAACCATGCTTTATTTGTACTTAACCAGTATTCTTGATCTGCATTTAATTAGCTGTATTGTTAAAATCTGGGCCAATGTTAACTTGATTCTTCATTAGATATTGCTGTACGAAAATCAAATTCTTTTTTAAAAATTATATTATTCATGACCAAGCATAGGAAGTGTGGGAGTCAGAATATGCAGTAACCTAATACATTAGTCTTTCTGTGTCTGAAAAGCTGAACTCAAACATTTTCCAACTCCCTGCTTTAAGTATTGCAAAAAGGCCATATTGGCCACACTTACATGAGATGCTGACTGAGCAGTAACTGGAGTAGGGGTGTATGAAATGGGCCGTATTTGATTTGGATTCGGCCCGAATCGGGGGACAGTGATTTGGTTCATTGATTTGGATCACTGTCCCAATTTGATTTGGCCGAATCCAAATCTGAAGATTCGATGCTGATTCAGAGACTCAGTGATTCAGCCATAGACACAGCTTTAAATGTTTTTTCTACATACCTTGAGGTACCAGGCATGGCTCATAAACACCGCAATGGTGGGGTGGATGGAGTGGGGGGGGGGAACCCCCCCAAGTGCTCGGTGGCGGACCCAGAAGTGGACTAGAAGTACTTGGTAATTGGCTGCGGGGGCACCCAGGAGGCACCAGTTGCCGAGCTGGTGGTGGCGGGGTAGAGGTGGTTCCCTCATGGACTCTGTGGTAGACCCAGAAGTGGACTGGAAGTGTTTCTGCTCCACTTCTGGGTCGGCTGCCGAGCAGGCTGGGGACCCTGCCGTGCTCCTGTGGGACAGTCCATCTGCCCCACCATCTCAGCATTCATGAGCCGCCTGGTACCTTGAGATCTGTAGAAAAAACATTAAAAGCTGTGTCTATGTCTGAATCACTGAATCTCTCTGAATTGATTCAGAGGGTTCTGATTTGATTCGGAGAGATTAAAGGGTTTCCCGATTTGATTTGGATTCGGAGATTTGTCTGCCGAATCTGGCAGAAGCTCTGCTGAATTGAACAACGACCGAAGCTTCACACAGCCCTACTGCTAAGTAGTACCACCGAACTCGTTTTTCATAATGCTGACTGTGCAGTACTGTCACGTCATGCTTTCTGCCAATGTAACACCATTGTGCAGTAGTCACGGGTTACTGTGCAATCAGCATCTTGTGCAGGTGCAGCCATTTTTACCATTTCAGTGCGGCAAATTTTGTTTGTCCCAATGCAGAGATTTTTGTACTGTGCCTCTGCAAATTGCACCTAGTAACAAGGGTTTCTGTCAGTACTACAAATCACGTATTATGTGAGCATTAATATACACCACAATTTTAATAAAAATAGTACAGAATGTATTTGGCCTTTTTTGGCATAAAGATTTTATTTTGAAGATTTTAAATACAACAAACAGCCCTTATCGAAATGCTACATTGTGTTTTGCACCATATTTGGCTATTTCCTATTGTAGAAAAGTATAATACAGAGTTGCAGGGGATTTGTCAAATTCCTGCTACAAATTTCAAGAGAAGTTGAGGTGATTTCTCAGTCTCTGATGGATTTCCCATTTTTGGATGTTGCCAAATTGCCCCTGCCAAAGATCACTCCCATCAGCAGCTCACAAAGAAACTTTAGTAGGGGGATACTTTACTTTTCCTTTAGAAGGTAGTGAATTAGGAGAAGGAAAATACCGCCTTCCTGAGAATGTCTTGCGCCATCTTTCATTTCCAATGACATGTCCAAACACAGTGCTATACTACTAATATACAGTGCATATTTTAAGACAAAACTCCTGGAGGTGTAGCTGGGCAATTTTGCACTCTGGGCAGCAACAGTCTGCAGACAGTTGCAATGGACAGACCACAAGAGGCACTGGCTGATATTTCTGCACTCCACCTCAACTAATGTACAGGGTTGATACCTCAACTAATGTACAGGGTTGATACCCTGTTCACTGCCCCTTTCCATTTACAGTCCTGCAACTGCAAAATACAGATGTTTCAATGACCAAATAAATTATAATATAGTTTATTTGTCTTGTAGTGTTGTCTCTTCTGGTTACGCTAACAGTTTTTTTTTCTGTAAAAGTCACAATACATGGATAATCAAACTCTATGCCCACACGCTTTTACTGGAAGCAGAATTTGTAGGATGCAGGACTTACTACAGATTAGTTCTGGGGGATATATTTTTGTGAGAGTCCCTTTATTATGAATTGGCAGTTATCACTAACGAGTAACCCATGGCTCTGATACCTAAATCTTCACTATGAAAAAAAATATTTTGTTCATCCAACTAATGTGTTTTTCAGCAGGGTGGGATTTCAAGGCCTTTTGTTTACAGTAAATCTTGGCTCCAAAAATAAAAAAAATGAATAAGATGTCAAAGTTCTTCCTTGGTGTTTTAAATATGATGAAATTTAGGTTAAACACTTTACGCAATTCAAAGTCTGTACTTGACATCTTTAAAGAATTAAGGCTACTTTGCTGATAAACATATGCGGGATACTATAATGCAGGTTAAACTAAAAGAGCAATTAGGAGAGACTGGATGACAGAAGCTGGGCAGAAACAAAGCTACCAACAAGTCAAGTTATTTCTGAATATCAAAAATATAATCCCTGCCAAAGACATCATTAATCTTGCAGTGCAGCACTGTAAACATTTAACATGAAACACATTAAATGAATGTTAAGGGTTTGCTGTTAATCCCAATGGAAAGAAGTACATTTATAACAAGGGCTTAATTTCTAGCATGCTAACTATTCCCTGATAGCCAGGAGCCCAAACAAACTACATTTGTATTCCTGGTGGCATTTTTTTCAGAGACTCTTAGCCTCCTGGGTTTTGCTGCTGTAGAGATTATGCTTTGTTCTGAAAGGGAACTTCCTCTCTCGGGGTGGCAATGTGTATTTTATATGGGTATCTACATCAACACATTCACCTTTGTCATATAATCTTTGAAACTCAAAATAAATTTCTGTAGGGTGACCATAAGAAATGGAAGAAATCCCTTGGTAGGAGATATTTTTTACAGGATGACAACTCAGTTTCTGCCCATTTGGAATATAAAAAAGAAATTTTAAGGCATCTCAGGCAAGGCTGAAATATGAACTCAAAATTATCCTGTTTTACCTTACTCCAAAAAAAAGTAATACACACAATTATTCCCTGGACAAAATTGCTGAAACACTTTTTGCTGCAAATGATTGTGAAAATTATTTGTGTGGGAGCTGGATGAAACTAAAACCTCACCTTCTTAGCCTTGGAAAAGTTTTGACCTGAAGAAGAAAAAAAACAAATGGTGATGGCTTAGGTTTCCAACACAGCCATCTAGGGAAAAAAAGAGGATTGAACAAGATATAACATTTGGGGTGGGGAAAAACAAATTCATTTGAAAACTTTAAGAAAAGTGATACATACTACATACACTACAGTGCAACAAAGACAAACCCCAGTCAGTGTTTACATATAAAGTAATATAAGATGTGTAAAATTGAAAGAGCTGCTTCCAATAAAACAATATTAAACTTGTAGCTAAGTTTATGATTGTATTTGCCTTTTGCAAAACCATACAAGCTCTATTAAATAATTCTATGAAGGGCAAATAAATACCTATGCATGCAAACCATGACAAAAAAGTCACTGAGCTACAACAGTGGTCATGTCAGCTGTGACCCATAAAGCCTAAGGGCAATCATGCAACCATCTTGCATATGTCATTCAATTCTTGCTAGAGCTCAGATCTGGCTAAAAGGTGACTTGGAAGGATCTTTCTATAGAAAGGACAACAGCAAGCTGTTCCAGTGAGAGCTGAGAGAAAAAAAGAGTGACAAAGAGATGTAAAATGGGTTTGTATTGATTGATGTGAAACCACAGTGTGCAATGTGCTTCTAAGAGCTAGCTAGTGACAGAAAAAAGTCTTTAAGAGACCATCCATCACTGAAAAATAAAAATGGATATTTTCTTCCACGGAAAAGCCAATGCCTTGAAAAATCAGCAAGACTTGATTCATTAAGCTATCAATGTCAGCACGTATGTCCTTCAGGTATCATATCTTGTCTCACTTCAAATAACACCAGTGAAAAGGGTGTCCTGTTGCAGAAAAATGCCTGCTTTCCTGTGAAATAGAATTGGGAGGGGGGAGGAAGGAAGGACAGGAGGGGAAAGGACAACATAGGACCTGAAGCAGCAGCTAGATTGAAAGTAGAGCCTTTGTCAAATAATACTGTTTCATATCATATCCATGACATTGATGAGAATGTCTGAGAGCAATGGCTTTCAAAATTCAGGGAAAATAACTGCTTAGCAATTCAGCTTGATGATTCAGCCAGTGTCCCTGGTCCTGAAGATTGTTTAGAGCAGGGGTTTTCAACCTTTTTTAGTCTAAGTACCCCTGGCAGTCAAATGCCAAGGTGGGGGAATGGGGTAACGCACAGATGGACACAGAGCAGGGAGGCAGGGAAACTCATCAACTGGGATGAGGGAAGTAGCACCCCTCTGTGGGGTTGGGAAGCTCATTGGGCTGGTGTGTGCAAACTTCCCCACCCCATATAGGGGCACCGCTTGCCTCGCCCCACCCTGGCCCTGCTACTGGGAGGCAGTGGTGCTTTGTCCCTGCCTGCTCATGCACACCCCCTAGACCAAGTACTCCCAGGGGTATGCATACTCTTGATTGACAACCCCTGGTTTAGAGCTGAGGTTTTCAATCTGTGGTCTGTGGGAGACTATGTCTAAGGCAGGGGCAGGCAATTATTTTAGCTGGAGAGTTGCTTCATGAGTTTTGGCAAGAAGTTGAGGGCTGCAAGGGTAGTCCCCCTTGACAGGTGCCCTGCCTCCTGGTCAACATCTTGGTACTGGAAGTCCTGCTCCCTAATTGCTGACCTTTGTCACCATTAGTCCCTGCCCTTGCCCCAGAAGTACTCATTTTGTGAAGGAAGTTTGCCATCTTGGAATCAGAAAAAAAAATTATATACTAAAAATCTAACATCCAAAATAACATATTTTAATTTTATTTTTAAAAGTTTTTTTGTCTTGATGTGTGTGTGTATTTGCATCACAGATATAGAGGTGATTGTATAATAGCTCAAAATGAAGTCTTATTCTTGTATATTGGGAGGGGTGTGGAGGGCTGTGGGGGGTATGGATAGGTGGGTATGGGGTTTGGGGTGGGCTGTGGGTGTATGTGGCATGTGGGGGAGGGTGCAGGGGTAAGTGTGGATGTGGGGGGGCATGGGGGTCTTGTAGCGGCATGGTTTTAGGGATGTGGGGGGTATGAGGTTTGTGGCATTGTATGGAGGGGGAGGGTGGCTGGGGGTGTGTGCAGTGGGGTAGGTGTGGGTAGTTGTGAGCAGGGCTCCCTCCAGAGACCATATGTGTGCATGGGGGGTGCATGTGGGGAAGGATGTGGGTGGGCATGGTGTTTGTGGAGTGTGTGATTGTGTGTGGAGGAGGGTATGCTGGGGTGTGCATAGGAACCCCCACACGTGCCCCACTTGAGTTGGTCAGCACCTGTCCATACCCCACAACAGCTCAGAGCCCACACACCCTGTGGTGCCTCCCCACCACCACCAGTAGCGCAAAGCCCTAGTGTGCTCCCTTCCCATTCCAGACTGATCCCAGCAGGAACGGATCAACCAGAAGCGTGCATAGCTTTGACCCAACCCCAATGCCTGCTCCGCACTGCCCGCCCGTGTTGTGTTCTGCTGCTCTCTAGGCAGGCAGTGGGGTTGGGGCAGCTCCATGCTGGACTGCCTTTCTAGGTAGCCTAGCCATTGGCAGCTTCTCGCCCTAGCCCTGGGGTACTGGTGGGGACCTGCCCACAGCCCTGACCAGCCCCATGCCTGCTGCAGACTTTTCTGCTGGTGCTGAATAGCTGCAACAACAGCAGTGCTGGCAGGGCAGAGTGTGCTTGACATGGGAGAAAAGCAGACCCTCCCCCTCAGTGCTGCCCACTGCTTCCTGCAGCAGCTACATGGCATCCATGCTGGGCTGCCCCGCACTGTCACTGCCACCTCAGGGCTGCCCCACGAGGCAGTGGGAGAAGTGCAGAGGAGTCACAGGGCAGCCCGGCAGGAAGCACCGGGTAGCACTGAAGGGGAGAGGCCACTTTTTCCCCACACAGAGCACAATCTGCCCTGCCAGTGCTGCTGTTGGCAGGTCAAGGCTGGGTCCCTGCTAGTAACGCAAGGCAGAGCCCAGCAGCCCCAGGGGGCAGCAGGAAGCACCACCGTGGAACAACGCCTGAGCCAGGCAGGACTGAGGGATGTGTCCCATGGGCCGTATTTTTGTCACCCCTGGTCTAAGGGGTCTGTGAAAGATATCTATGATCAATCAAAACTATGTGAATACCCACACTTAGAATTCAAAGGGGCCCACCCCTCCACTCAAAATTTCCAAACGGGGTCCTCACCATTTAAAAATGTTTAGGGGGTCCATAAATGAAAAAAGGTCAAGAGCCATTGGTCTAGAGCTTGTAAGGCCTGCTTCTGATAAATCTCCTGAAGATGACTTGTACAAGTCAGGAAACAGAGTAGATACATGCACCTTATATAGACTAAATCATATATATGTATATATATCTATATATAAATATATATATATAATATCTTATTGAATTATTCTATAAAGGTACATAACTACCTTGCCTTCTGACTGACTCCAGACTAACCCAACTAACTACCTCACTGCCTCGCTCTAAAGCTGTATCAAATAACCAGGAGTAGACACTTACCTGAGGTATACTAGGCAAGAATAAAATGTTTGAATTTCCACATTCAGCCTTGAGTAGAGATTTTCGTACTTTTACAAGGTACTGAAAGCAGCAAGGGATTTTTGGTGATATCTTTTATCAGACCAACTGATTTCCTTTCCCTGCAGGCCCAGGCACCAAAGGGAGAAGCACTCTGGGAGATGCCTTCCACAGCAAAATGGCAGAAGTTTCCCCCCAGAGCCAGGGCTGCTTGTGGCAGTGCACTACCAGTTCCCCCACTCCAGCTGGAGAACAGGTATAAGGCCCTGGCAACACTGGAGGAGGAGGAAGGAGAGGATAAAACCTCTGGAGAGAAGGCTGCTCCACACACTGAACAGACTGAAGGAGGCAAGTTGACCTGGAAGAAGAGCTGCTGAGTGCTCGTCATAGGTGACTCCATCCTGAGAGGTACAGAGGGCCCCAAAATCCTTGGACGCAGGTGTTGTGGTGGACATAGTCTTTCTGGACTTTAGAAGGCTTTTGACACTATCTCTCACCCCATTCTCATGGAAAAATTAGGAGATTGTGGTGTCGATGCCTACATAGTCAGATGTGTCACCAATTGGCTGGACGGCCGCATCTAGAGAGTGTTGGTGGACAGGTCATTTTTGACCTGGAGGGATGTGGGCAGTGGGGTCCCCCAGGGCTCAGTCCTCGGCCCTGCACTGTTCAACATCTTCATCAGCGACTTGGACGATGGGGTAAAAAGCACCTTATTCAAATTTGTGGATGACACTAAGATGTGAGGAGAAGTGGGCATGCTGGAAGGGAGGGACTGGCTGCAATTGGGTCTGGACAGGTTACAGGGGTGGGTGGATGAGAATAAGGTGGGATTCAATACTGACAAGTGCAGGGTACTGCACCCAAGGAGAAAGAACCAGCAGCATACCTACAAGCTGGGGAACTCCTGTCTCATCAGCACAGAGGCAGAAAAGGATTTTGGAGTCATTACTGACTCCAAGATGAATGTGGGCCGCCAATGTGGGAACGTAGTCAGGAATGCTAATCGCACTTTGTCAGGCATCTACAGATGCATCACAAGCAGGTTCAAGGAGGTGATCCTCCCCCTCTATGCGTCACTGGTCAGACTTCAGTTGGAGTACCGCATCCAGTTCTGTGCGCCACGCTTCAGGAGGGATGTGGACAACATGGAGAGGGTCCAGAGGAGGGCCACCCACATGATCAAGGGTCAGCAGGGCAGGCTGTACGAGGAAAGGCAACGAAACCTGAAACTGTTCAGCCTCCACAAGAGAAGGCTGAGGGGGGATCTGGTGGCTGTCTATAAACTGGCCAAGGGAGACCAGTAGGCAATGGGAGAATCCCTGTTCTCCAAAGCACGACTGGGAGTAACAAGGAACAACAGCCATAAGTTGACAGAGGGTAGATTCAGGCTAGATATCAGGAGGCACTACTTCATGGTCAGGCCGGCTAGGATCTGGAACCAACTTCCAAGAGAAGTGGTGCTCACTCCTACCCTGGGAGTCTTCAAAAGGAGGCTAGATAGACACCTTGCCGGGGTCATTTGACCCCAGCCTTCCTTCCTGCCCATGGCAGGGAGTCGGACTTGATGACCTGCTCAGGTCCCTTCTGACCCTACCAACTATGAAATTGTATGCTTGGGAGAGATGCAGGCAAGTTTTCTAGCGTATTTCCTGGACCATCGTAACTACAACCCTCCAAACATACTATAAGTTGCTGAAAGGCATAAATAAATGTAAACTGCTAAGAATATGCCTTTATTTGGGAAAATTTAACTTGGGTCTTGTTCCTTTTGGCCTTTCTGGTGCCCAGAGGTGTGTTGAATTTGCTGGTTCCATCCTCCCAATCAGCATTGGCCACTTGGTGGGCCTTTCTAGTAGGGTAGGTTTTGTTTAATATTTTTGTGCTGTTTCAAGCTACTCAACTGAGGCAATTGTAGTAACATTGTTTCCTTGTTATCTAGTACCTCCTGATAGCACAATGGAGGAATGGATTGGATTTCACTAACAATTCAAGTCTTATCAAAAGGATATATAGGATCAAGACAACAAACTTGAAAAGTATGTAAGAGGCAATGTTGTCTTGAGCTGAAGACTATGTCTCTTGAGTTTAATCTATTTGATTTACCACTGTCCAGATAAAGAGTCAGGAACAAAATGTCATAATCCCATAAAGTGATTTCCTGCTTTCTGGGTTTAAGAGACTTTCCATTAAATGCTTTTCCCAGTCTTATTCCCATAGAACTGAAGTCAGGTTAATTATCATTTGGCAAGAGGCCCTTTTGGTCAGCTTATTGTTTTAAATTGTCACTGAAACCTATTATGACAACCTTAAATTAGCAACCGAAATGTGTCATCCAGGAAACTCCATCCAGCTGACTTTTCCCTCAGGAAGTAGAAATAAAGGGGTCTAAAATGTCATTTCTTATTGGAGACAAACTTAAAGGAAAAAAGATGAAGAAATGTCACACCTTATGTCACTGAATTACTAACTGATGATTCACACTTAAGGAACTCACAATCTGAGAATTCTTAAGAAAAGTTAAATACATGGTTGCTCAGTTCTATAAAACTGACACAGTAGAAATGGAATTTGGGGCTCCTAATTATTTTAGCATCACAGAAACATCCACATCAAGTCTGTTGGTATTACAAGCAAAATTATATTTATTCTAACTACCTTGGAAACCCAGCGTGAAATGTAAGAATCCCAGGCAACCTTAGGATAGATATCTAGCCATTTGAAGGTAGTTAAAAACTAACTTCTACATTGCTAACAGAAGTAAAAATACAACTGAAATTAATTTTTGCCATTAACAATAACATTAAAATTAAATAGAATTAAAATCTGATGGTATTAATTGTGCTAATCACTATTAATTTATGGAAAATGGGTTTTGGCAGACAAACTAGTACTGTTTTGTGTGAATCAAAGTTTGACTACTGAAAGTTATTCTGTTGGTCTTATGTACTCACCCTAATAGAGGACATTTGATTTAATGCCATAGGATGATTAAGAAATACCACAAAAAATGGGGTTCTGAAGGGACCTGTTCTTGGTCTAACGCTTTTCAATACCTTCATGAATGATCTTGAAGAAAATAGGAAATTATCCCTGGTAAAATGTACAGGTGACACAAAAATTGCTGATTTAATTGAGAGTGATGAGGTCAAAGTGTTATGTGCATTTTTAATAGTTGTCTGCAAAACAAGAATAACTATAGAATATTCTTTATGTATTTCTCCATGACCTTCCAATGCATCAAAGCAAAATCTCAAGAAATCTTTAAGTTCTCACTTATTCATAATTTATATGTTGCATGTTGAAACCTAACAGATTCTCATTGGTATCACCTGCACAGTAACTCTATAAATATTAACTCTTAGCTGTCAAAGGATTTCATCAGTGATACCATAGATGTTATTTTTTTTGAGTGGAAAGGGAATAAATAGAATAGTCTCTCAGATAAAAACACAAGAATGCTAAGCTAGTATATGACTACTCAGATACAAACATAGATCATACCTGCAGTACACTGGATTTGTAAGATTACTACAGAAATCCAATTTCTTTGCCTTATGGGTTATTTTAAAATGATTAAACTCTAATCTTCCAGATCTACATAAAATGAGCCAGAAACTTTTACTTTGATTAGCCAAACACACCTGTCAGAAGCAGCCTTTTCTGCATAACTGTCTGCTACCTCAGCAAAACAGTAATAGATAAATTTTGATGACTTACGACATACGGAGGCTGGGGTGTTAGTAGTGACAACTTTTTAGATACTTACTCTGCATATGAGCACATGCTTACTTTAATATACGTGTCAATTCCTGTTTTTTCAGTGGATGTAAAGTTAAGATATATGAAAGTCTGCAGGATTAGGGCTGTAGACAACATAACTTTTATTGATGATACTGATTATTATATTTAGTCGAAACCAAAGTGAGGTTTTCAAGATGTGGTGTCCCTCCCCCCATCAACATGGGGGAAAAAGAAAATATCAATTGGGGGTAGGGTAAAGCTTAAAAGATGCTTTACTGTGCTGCTTTGGGGGGGGTAGGGGGTGGGGGTCAGTGTAAAGTAGGGTGTAGGGGGACAGTGCAGGGCAGTGTGGGGCACGCCTACCTGATTCCCACCCCTCTCTCACGCAGGGCTATTGCGGCACTGCCACATATTGGTGTTGCATGTGGCGGTGGAGGAGCATGTGGCAGGGGTGCTGGGTGTGGCGCTGCAGCAGCAGGGTGTGGCGGTGGCGCGGAACCAGTGAAGACATGTGGCCCTAAGAATGCTTGGGACGCTGGCCTGGCTGCCTGCCAGGCAGCGCCAGGCACTGTGGGATGGCAGCACTGTGGTGCTGCTGCTTGTTGAGCAATATGGATATAACTGTGTTTAATGGATATTTTTGTAGTCAATAAAGCTTCTGACTGATTATCAGATGAGTGCTGGTGGTTAATAACATAGTTCTTCTTGTCCGCAGAGAAGTAGAGCTTGAGTTTCATCCCAACACTGCTGTTGCTGTCTGCCACAAAATTAGTTTGGAGGGGCCAAACTCCATTAACCCTCGCCTTCTGCTGACGATGCATAGGGCAGCAGTTTGGAGAGACAGACAAAACTTTCTTTGGTTAATTTTAAAGCTCCCACCTGCTAGTTTAATTTTACGACCCTGTTATGGGAGAGACAGGCCTGTCACCAGGTCTGAGAAGGAGGAATGACTGGCATACGTGACAGCAGGGCAGGGTTTTACATGCAAAACCCTCCACCAGCCCTTAACTGCAGCCAGTGCTGGGAAACTATTACGCTGTGAAGAAAGAAAAGGAAGAAAGGCCGACTCTTGCTTTTTGAGTCTCATACAAGAGCTTTTGGCCAGAGTGGCTTTGGAGGGGCCTCCCCATCTGTGTTCATCCCTGTGTTCTGCTCCAGCTCCTTTAGCAGGTTACTGGTGACCCCAGCCCCCAGCCTGAGGCCCTTGGGACTGGTCCCCACAGCCCCTGCAGTAAGGCAGTGCTCTGTCCCCAGTCAGAGTGTTGGTGTCACTGGGCATAACCCTAGGTAACTCAGAGGGATGGAAGACCA
>NW_017728886.1:180318964-180320272 GCF_001723895.1 Crocodylus porosus | reverse complement strand
TGGGCAACGAACCCAATTGTTGCCTCCCTCTGGCACCTTGTGCTGGCAACAAGAGGGATGTAGGTTGTGTGGAGGGCTGCCTGTCGTGGGTGTTGTGATGCCCTCCCCACCTCGAGGCAGCAGCACATGGGCCTTCAGAGCCAGCAGCTTGGAAGCGGGTGTATGGGGTGGGGAAAATCCACAGAGGCTGCTGTGTACCGTTGGGTCCTCGCCACAGGCCTCAGACATACCCCTGGGGCTGCGCCAGCCCCTGCTCAGGGACAAGACTGGCCTGGCCGCGCAGGGGCGCCAGTGTGAACAGCTTTGCACACCGCACAGACCCTGGAAAAACTACGAATCCCAGCATGAACCGCTCCCCCCGGTCCGGCGGCGGCACGTAAGCTTCGGCTCGCAGCCCTCGGAGGGTGCGGCAGCCTCCGCCCTGTAGGTCGCGCATGCGCGGTTCTTTCCTTGGCTTCCCCCTGCCAGTCTCACTCTTTCCCAGCTCGCGCGCCCCCTGCCGCTTCGGCGGAGGCAGCGCGAGACCCAATCGAGTGCGCCGTCAAGCGCCAAACACTGGGCGGGGGTGAGCGCGCAGGCGCAACTGGTTCCTCCTCCCCCCTCCCACCGCGGTGAGGTTGGCTCAGGTTCGCAGTACGCTGGCCGTTGAGTCAGTTCCGACAGGAAAGGGCGGGGGGAGCGGAGAGGAGCGGGGCGTGCGCACGCGCACGGAGCGGGGACGAGGCGGCGTTGGCGGCTGCTCGGATCGGCCCGGCTCTGTGGCCCCAGTGTCAGCGCCGCTGCTCTCCTCCTCCCCCCGCAGCTGCTGCTGCCGCCGCGCCGCCCCTCCCCCACCATCGCCAACCGCCGCCGTAGTGAGGGCGCGAGGCCACGAACGAGGCAGCGCGCGCGATGGCGGCCGCGGCGGCCCTGGCGAAGCACGAGCAGATCCTGGTGCTCGATCCGCCCACCGACCTCAAATTTAAAGGTGCGGCCAGGGTCGGGGCGGCGGCGACTGCGGCGGGGTGGTGGGGGGAAGGGCCACGGCTCAGCCCGGCGCGAGCGCAGAGCGGGACGCGGCCCCGCCGCCATCTTGCGGGGCCGCCAGCGCTGCTTAGGCCCGGCCCGGCCCGGCCCCGCCAGGTCCTTGGGGCGCGGCGGGTGGGGCTCCCCCGGCACCTCTGGGCCCTATCCCCGCCGCATCGAGCTGTTGACGCCGGGGCTGGAGGAGCGTCTCCGCCCCGGGCGGCTATGAGTTGGGGGTAGTTCCCTTGAGGCACCGGGGGGGATGCGCTGCCACGTCGAGGACAGAGCCTGGGATGAAAACAT
>NW_017728886.1:180315495-180318315 GCF_001723895.1 Crocodylus porosus | reverse complement strand
CTCAGCAAAGTACCATGGCATTACTAATAGCATTCCTGAAAATACTAATGTCAAACAGAAATCTACTTATGAGTTTTATAGAGACAAAGTACCTTTGACCACTGACAAATATCTTGATTCATACTCAACTCTTGGTCCCTTTTTTTCCCCCAGACTTAGTAAAATTTGGTTCAGAACGGTCTAAAAAAAGTATCCCATTATCATTGCTGTGTTTTGGGAATGATTCCCATGAATAAGTTTAAAATCCATTGTTTTTAGTATCTGTAGTCACTACAGATGTCTGACTTAAAACCCTCTTGCTTGAATGGCATAAGACCAGTTCTGTTTCTTCATAGAGCCAGTCATAGCTGATTCTATGAGTTTGTAAAATTAATCAGGTTCATCTGTTCATTATGTGATGGTTTTTCACTTCCAAATGTTTAACAATATGATTTTATTTTTTCTTTAAACTTAATGGTGAAAGCCAGATACAAAGGTGAAATGAATTCCTGATAGTCTCAGTGTGTCACTGGCAGAGCTGATAACTTCAAATTTCTCTCTCTTGCAGCAGCCTGGTTGCGTGTGTGTGGTTTTTTTTTTTAAATTTGTGTATCATGCTAATGCCTTAAATGAGCCTTTTCCCTTATTTTACGCTAAAGTATTTAGTATACAAATTGAGATTTGAGAATGTAATCCTCTAGTTGTACTGTAGATTTTGGAACACATTATTTGCTTTAAAAACTTTTAGACTGGAAAGTGGAACATCTGCTATCTTTAATATAGGTTATTTTCACCTAACTATGCGATAAAATTACATTTATCTGGAGTTCTGGTTCTGTGAAACACATTTGAAGAAGCTGTAATTTTAACTCCATGAATCTCTTGAGGGTAAAAATATATATTCAATTTTTCTAAAAAAAGTCACCTGCTTAAATATTGGTACTACAGGTTTCTTTTTAAATCTCTCTAGCTCTGTCTTAGGATCTTGGTACTCTTCAGATTGATAAAGGCTTGTTTTGAATATACCTATATTCATAAGTTGGAAAAAAGAATGGATATTTTGTATTAAAGTTACTTTTTGGGGTGGCAGACCTTTTTTATCTATAAGCTCCAACTGTAAACCATGTAATGAGGGGTGTTTTTACCTCTACGATCAAAATTATTTCAAAATATAGCGTTCATCACTGACAAGTCAGTTGTTTTGCCAGTATGTATTAGAAACATTTATGGCCTGTTTCAATTTGCCTTCACATTCTGTTTAAGGTAACCTGTTGAATATTCAACATATTTAATTTTGAGGTTTTTTAAGCATTTATTACCAAGTATATTCTCTTCTGTCAAGACTATTCCATTTTTGTAGAGGAAGTAAATTAAAAAATAACTTAAGATGTAAACACTTAGGATGTTAAAAATGTATTCAATGGATTAAGGTAGTTTGTTTTTCTCATCTTGGAAAATGAAGCAAGATTAGCTAATTTATGTACTCCTTGGGTTCAAATCCTGCAGAGAAAAATGAATACAAATGCACTGTTTTCTTTGGAATTAAAAAATTATGGAAATATATGGATATAGCATGATTGAATCTGGGGATTAATTGCCATGATAGTGACTCTTCAAAGTGTTAGCAAGTGGTATTTTACTTATGATCATAGTTCCAGTAATTTACTGGCTTTTGAAAAGGAGCAATTTCAGATTTTAAAAAATTCTCTTTTGAGTAAGGATTAGTCTCATGAAATATTTTTTATTGACATCCCTGTTACACGCATGGGATAGTTATGCCTTGGGATGGTTTAAGACTTTTGCATCTCTGCAGTGCTTACTGTGGGGGGCCCTTGAGGTCTCTTTCAACTCTTCTGTTCTACTCTTGTGCAGTTTACTTAACAGTGTAAACAAAGTATCTTTCCAGGCCAGAGAGAAAATACAGACAGTAGTATGATTTTTAAGATTCCTAGTTTTGTGTTGTTTTCTGGTAGAAATTAACTGGATAAGTAAGCATTTGAATATTAACCCCTGATCTCTGCTAGGAGCACTTTGATCTGTTATTATAGATTGCTATCATTAACTCTAGCCATGTCTACAGGTAAAGTTCATTTCTAACTCTGAGCATAAAATTATCTGATGATAATAATCAGCGTTCTTGCCAATTAATATGGTTAGGTGACTGATTTTTTTTTCAGGAAAATATTTTCTACCTTATTGTCTAGCATTGAGGTTCCTGAAGGTTGCTAATAAGTATCAGATAAAGACCATAGTTCAGTAATATTTTTTTGTAATCATTGCACAGCTTTTGGTAATGTTAAAAGCTACAGGGTATGCATTACTGCAAATTGAGTAGGTTAAACTTCAGAGTAAAAATAGCTCACTGATAAATCCATCCCCCTGCCCTCAAGATCTGTTGCCAAAACTGGCCCAGGCTGCCTTTTTGTGTAGGCAGGATTTGAACTCTTTAAATGTGATCTAACTACCTAATTTGAGTGTGCTTTTGGTGGGGTCATCTTTTACCTCTATTTTGACTCTTCCCAAGGTGCCACCAAATCTTGCTTTCTCATCTTTCTCAGAGGGGAAGCAAATGTTCCTGAATAAAAATAACAGAAAATAACAGGCATGCTAATTGCATTGTAAAATGAAATTTTGCTTTACAGAGGAAAACACGGACGAAGCAGGCTATCAGCAGTTGTGATTTTATGATTTATAAAAGGATACACTTAATCTGCAGGCCAAGTGTTAGTAATAGTTTCATAGTTTCTAGGGTCGGAAGGGACCTGAGCAGATCATCTGGTCCAACCCCCTGCCATGGCAGGAAAGAGTACTGGAGTCAAATGACCCCAGCAAGATGTTCAT
>NW_017728886.1:180305178-180314776 GCF_001723895.1 Crocodylus porosus | reverse complement strand
GTCCCCCCACATCTTAGTGTCATCAGCAAATTTAAACGGGGTGCTTTTTACCCCCTCATCCAAATCGTTGATGAAGATGTTGAATAATGTGCATTGAGTGAGAGATTTTCAAAGAATTATCTGAGATTTTCAAAATATTCCTCTTTTTTTAAGTCAGAATTGAACTTTATGATCACAAAGCCTGACCTCATTTAACACAAATCATAGAATTCCACCTGGTAGTTCCTAACTTGAATGCAATAATAATATATAATATCTTACAGTTTATATAATAGGTATTTAGTGAAGTGAAATTTAAAATGCAAGGATTGCTAGTGCAGAATTGTTAAGGAAGTGAGTATATATGTCAACATTTAAAAAAAAATCCTGAAGTTTGGGTTTGTAGGCCACTAGTATTCTGACCACTATGTCATAAACACAGCATTAGAACAGAATGAAAAAGTGGGTAATAAATGGGTTTGTTTTTCTCTGTTGCGCCAGGAATATTGCCGGGTGTGTTTTGCTGACTTTTTACTGCCATTAAAACTCCCAAGTTCTGCTTGATATAGTGGGAAGTCTTAACTGATTAGATCGAAGCGTATATTCAGAGATTCTTAGAAGAGCAAGCATTCAAGTTTGCCTTCTGCTTTAATTGTAATTAATAAAACTTGCTAATTTTTCAACATTGGTTGCTGGAGAAACTCCTTTGATATATTCTGGTCAGTTTATTCCTTTAGCTAACAGATTCCTCAAACTTCTTAAATGTCGACCATTTAAATAATTGAATCATACTCATTTGGTCAGCTTACGAAAATCATTTTTGAAGAAGAAGGCTCGAGAAAACTTAGCTTCCACAAAAATGGGAAGGAAAATAATAAAATGTATGAATTGGAACTGGACTGTTTATAAAGACTAGTGTTACATTTTCTTCAGCGTGAAAGTTCTCAAATTCAATAGCAACTGCCTTAGAGTCAACTATGCAGATTCATATTTGCTAATTTCCTAGGAGGGAAAATCTGTAGAAAGTTGGCACAATAATACAAGTTGTGGCACAGTGCACCATTCTTATTGAAAACAGGAATGTGGAAACACAAGTCTGGTACAGTGTAGTTCAGAATTTTGCAGGTGTGGGTTTTTTCCCACCTTTATGTGACATGATCTTATTTGTTTAAACACACTTATTTTTCTTGAGCACTATTTATAACTGCTGATTGTAGCATAGATGTTTTTATTTGTTCATTGATGTCTTGGGAGAACTCTCCAGCATACTTTTTTGTTTAAAAAGCAAAAGAAATTGACACTTTAAGCCTTCATTTTTGTTGGTTACATTTCAGATAGTTTGAATTTTGAACTTCAGGCGAGTCCATCACACTTGAGTTTGGTTTGTTCTAAAATATTTTCAGCAGCAAATTTATAAGCATAAGACCTTTAATTTGCATGATTGTGCTATTCAGTTTTTGGAAAAAAAATTAAAAAGTTTTCTTATATTCAGTTACTTAAAAGTGTAAATAAGTGCTTAAGTGTTCTTAAAATAGAGTAAAACAGTATTGCGGTGTAATTGACTGTGGGTGCTGATCCACATGCATGGAGGTTACTCTGACATGCTGGATTCAGAGCAGACTCAATTAATTGAGTCTGCTGGAATGTAGCAACTGCTGTGCTCCAGTCTCCTGTGTCTTGTGTATCAGCATTTCCATGCTTAAAGATGGTGGCGGGCAGGGGCTCTTGAACTAAAGCTTGTTGAACAAGCTTTGGTTCAAGTGCCCTGCCACCATTTTTAAGTGTGGGGATGCTGATACGCAAGATACACAATGCTTAGTTAGTGTGGTAGCCTGCCTCCCCCCCTCCCCTGAGCATGTGTAAAAGTGCCCAATGATCTTACATGAAGTACTGTCTAGTTTGACACTTACCTTGCCTGAAAATGACTTAGTTGAGCTTCATGTAGTGTTCCACATTCTCAGTTTTTATTAACCCCCCCCTTCGAATTTTCAGAGTTTATCTTCATAACATAAAAACCAGGATGGAATCAGGATAAAAGAAAGAAAATGGGAAAAATCAGTTTAAATTGGAGAAAAATTGGTAGTGATGGAGGGAAGGAGTAAGGCTGGGACTAGGGAAGGGGCAGGGGGAGGGGAACAGCACAGCGTGTCGGCCACTCCTGGGGCTGCAGCAGGGAGCAAAGCGGGGGGAGTTGGTGGGGGTGTGTGGCTTTTGCCACGCACCCCCTGGGAGGGCTGCAGGCTGGGGGTCTGTGCCAGGCTTTTCTGGGGGGGGAGGCATGCCTCCGGATCAGTGGCAGGAACCACAAGGCACCGTGCCCTGCCTTTCTTTCCTGGGTTCGTTCTCATCTCTCCCCCCTGCTGCAGCAGCCTGCTGCTGGGCTGCCCTAACATTTGTGGGGATGGGGGAGTGGTGCGTGGCTATATGTGGATGGAGAGGGGCGATCCTGGCACTGGCACCTCCCACCTCACCTTGGGCCAGAGCGGGGAGCCCCATGCCTCCAGGCAGTGGCTCCATCCTCATGGGCCTTTGTGGAGCAGCTGGGTCCAGCACCTGCCACAGGGAGTGGGGCCAGGCTCTCCCAGCACCTGGGGCAGGGCTGAAGCCAGAGCTGCCAGGGTGCAGCTTGCCCTGGGAACGATTTCTCTAGCCTGCTGCAGCTGGGGTCAGAGTTGGGAGCCCTGTGCCCCCAGGCAGCAGCTGTAGCCACCCTCCTCTGGTCCCTGTGTGGCCACCACCACCCTCCCATCCCCTGCTCCACATGTGGCTGCCCCCACCGCCCCCCCATGTCTGGCTGGAAACCTGTGCCTCAGGTAACTGGCACAGGGGCACTTTTACCTTACCAGCACCACCTTTTTTCAGTTCAAATCCCTGTTAACTGGCACAACTGGGGAATGGGTAGATTAACAGGGATTTGAACTGAAAAATGCGTGTAAATCAGTAAAAACTGAATGACTTTAAAAAAATCAGAATTTATCAGTGAAAATTGGTAAAAATTGAGAATGTGGAACACTAGCCATGTGCAAGGCTTAGAATAAAATTTTAAGAAAAGAATATTTAAAACCATGGAGAAACATTGAATATATGATAATGCAACCTGTGTTTCCCCCAGGTAGAACAGGCCAAGCTAACCTGTTACTATCTTTCGATAATTGATTTTTTAGACAAAAATATGGGTGATTTCATTTATCTGGACTTCAGTAATAATGCCGATAAGACAGAGTTAGGCATGATCAATCAGAGGGGGATTAGGATCTCATTTTGAAAGAACTGAATGACTTTGAAAACTGAATAAAAGTAGGATAAATTTTAATTGTAGAAAACGATGATCATTTGTAAAATGGGAGGTCATCACTCATCAGTTTGAGTTAACAAAGGAGGAGCTAAGAACTAGTTAATCATAGGATGACTGAGTTGCTGGTGTGATCTACCATGAAAAAGGCAAATACAATCAGGCTAAATATTTCCTGTAGAGAGATAAGGAAGTATTAATCCCATTGTACAAGGTGCTGTAGATTTTTCCTCATCTGATATACTGCATACAATTTTCCCATGTTCAAAAAAGATAAATTCAAACTGAAAGAGTTGTGAAGAAGGGTTTCAACAGTGATCAGGGGAGTAGAGGTGCCTCTCATGAGAGAAGAGACCCAAAGGGCATGGCTAACTTAATCGTAGCAAAATGATGCCTGTGAGAGGGGACATGATTTCTCTCCTTAAATGCATGGGGGAGGGGTTTACCAGGAAAGAGAAAAGTTGTTTAAGCTAATAGCTAGTACTGACGCACAAAAAAGTGTAAACTCTGTGTGTATAGATTTAAGCTAAAAATTAGAAGTAATTCTGGAGCAGCTTCCCAGTAGAAGTAATGTGCCAAAAATCCTAGCTATTTTTATGGAGGACTTTGGTCAGTTTATGGGAGAGATTAAGTAACATGTTTGCCTGCAATAGCAAGAGACTGGACTTAATGACACTCCCCCTCCCCCCTGAAGTTCCTGACTTGCCCAGTGTTCCTAAAAACAACATCCAAAGGTGATGGGTAGAAATATGGTGATGCCTAAATGATTTAAACCAGATTTAGGCTTCAAAAAAGACAAAGAATTCTGACTTGAAATATTTGTTATTTTGAATTGCATTTCTGTGTTGTATACTAATACTAGAAAATGTCAGTCAGTGAAATTAAAAGCATGACAACTTATAACAAATAAGACATACCACACGCAGTCAGTCTCTGGAACTGAATTTGTTGCTACAGCAGATTACAATCTGTTACTACAAGAGAACTAAAATTTTAATTTCTACCATTTGCTTACTTTTAATGAAAATGTATGTTAAGACTCTTGTTGCATCTATATAACATGAACAGATGAAAAAATCTCATTTTAAAAGGAATTATGGTATTCTTGTATTGTCTTGATGAAATATGATGTAAAAGTATGGAGTTTCATTCTGTCATCAAATGGACCAGTTCACAATCCATAACACTACCATTGCTGAAAACATGTACTCCCACTTTGCTCAGTAGCATAAAAAAGTATGTTCCATTAGTGACTGTACTACAACTCAGTTGTTTATGATTTGAGTACTGCTCTCTCTTTCTTTAGATCTCTAGTGAATCTTGTTACCTCTCTATGAAAGTTCTTAAGATGGTTGGTTTAGCTGCTGAAGAGTCAATGAGTCGCTGTATTTTAGGAGGGAATTCATGCTCATGTTCATACCTAGGTCATCTTCCTAAAAGTTTAAACAGACTGACCTTAACGCTTGTGTAGGTTGGATTCTGTGCTTTTGAGTAGACTGAGAAAGTTGTATGGCTGTAACAAAACTGATGCGACCTATCTTTCCAGAGCTGCTTGCTGTTGTTCGATGACAAGAAGGAAAATAAATCTGCCCTTCCCAGATCTCCAGGAATAAAAACTCATACTCAAGTCTGTTGTCCAAAGCAGGAGCAAAAGTGAAAATTGGGCCCAGAGTTTTGTGTTTGGAAAGGTATTAATGGTATGCCAAGGTTGGCAACATATAGGTCATGGGCCAGATTAAGCCTGTGGAACTTGAGGGTGTTGCCTGTGTTTGTACAGGGGCTGGGCAGAAAGGGCTGGACTGTTTCCAGCTGTATGTTTTTTTCCCTGCTTCCCCAGCATTGTGTCTGCACCATCACTGCTTCTCCTAAGCTAGGGGTGGGCAAAATGCTGCTTCTCCTAAGCCAGATGTGGCCCGCCAGGCCATTTTATCTGGCCTGTGGGGCCCCTAAAAATTTAGGAAATTAATTAATCTGCCCTGGGTTGCTTGTCATGTGGCCCTCGATGGCTTGCCAAAACTCAGTAAGTGGCCCTCTGCCCAAAATAATTTCCTGCCCCTGTCTAAGCTCTCCCTTCCAGCCCCCTGTGCTCCCTGGCTGCAGCATGGGTGCAGTTTCCAGTCCATGGGGATCTGTGCCAGGTCCATGCATCTGCAAACTGCATCCATGCTGCTGTCCTTTCTCCTTCCCCATTTGCAGTATGCATGTGGCTTCCAGCCAGTGAGGATCTGTGCTTAGTAGCATTCCAGCTATGCCTGTACTGCAGTTGGGGAGGGTGAGGTGGGGGAAAAAAGGCAGCAGCGCTGATGTAGTTGGCAGATATTCATCCCCAGTGCTACTCCTCATGGGCTTGAAGCTGTGCCTGCATTGCAGTTGGGGATTTGCTTGGCCTGGGAAAAATGACACTGGTGTGGGCATGGCTCCAGTGGGGGCTTAGGGAAAGGCCCCCCACCTCTGGCCACTGATATGCCACAGAAGCAACTAGGCCTGCGTGGTCTGTGCTGTTGCATACTGGAACATGGTGCTTTCCTTCAGCACTGGTAAATCTGTGGGTATGGTATATCTGGTTATGACATACCTGGGGTTGTGTCTCATTCTTGTTGCTGTCAGTAGTGTCCATTTGACCCTGTGGGCAGCTGAATGGTTATAGAGCTGGTTCCCAGGCTGGATTCAGAATGCAGGGCTGCATCATCTGGTTTATGGGGTGGGAATCTGGCAGCAGCAATGTTAAATGGTTGTAGCTCCTGGAGCCATAGTAGCTGCCACTCCTCCTACCACCAAATTTGTGGCCCCACAGGGCAGATGATGCAACTCCATGCTCTGGATCCATCCTGTGGGATCTCTCCAATGTGTCCAGACGGTTTTGGCGGGACAAGTGTATCTTGGTCACCCTGGTGTATTAGGTTTTGCTGTGGAAATGTTCTTGCATTCTTTTAAGGATTCCTTTTTCTGATTCATTAGTTGTTTGATTTTTCTCAGGTGGGGCAGGGTGGTGTAGCTTTAGTGAAGTTATTATGCTGTGGCCTGTCCACCACTTAAATGCACAGAATTAGAAATAGAAATTCCCTGCTATTTAGAACCTCTGATTTCTGCAGGTCCATTCACAGCATCTGGTAAAGTAGGCTGTTACCTACAAAAGCTTACACCTCTCCAAACTAGTTAGTCTCTAAGGTTCCACACTGCCCTGTCTTTTGACTGAAATGTTGGTATGATTTCTATAGTAATTTATTATCACTTAGACTTGGCCTACATTACAGAGTTTTGCCAACTGAACTATGCATTCATAAAGCCTCTCTGTAGTAGCAGACCCCTTTGTTTTGCAGATGGTGCTCTCATCTCTGCTGAGTGCAGTAATGCCTTTGCTGCTTTTTGTGGCGTAGACACTTTCATGCCACTCTTACCCAGCTGCCATGGCATTCAGCAGTTGATGCCTTCACACTATGTACTTCCAACTCTACTGGTTCAACTGGTGATGGGAGCTGTGTGAAACTGGTAGAAGCACACAATTGCACGTGCGCTCTGGAAGCTTGATGGACGTGGCTGCTGTTTGCTGCCAGAAGGTTTTGCAGCTGAGCCTAGACATAGCCTTATCCGTAGAAGTAGTTGATACAGCTGGCTATAAATCAGAGTTTCACTGTGTAATTTAATTTTAAAGCTAAAATTAAATTAAGGATTCAGGTGATCTGGGGAAAAAAAAGTTACTTATTGTTGTACCACGTGGGTATTGATTTGTTTGGTTTATAATTGGTCTGCCAACTTGCAGATACATTTTAGATTGGTCACACAGTCTTAATGTGCACAATAAAAACTAACTCCTGATCATGAGTACCAAAGCTCTTTGTTAAAGTGTGTTCTAGTTGTAAGGATACCCTGTTTTTATATAAATATTTCATAGCAAGTGTATTAGGAGAGTTCCTTCCCCTGGTGTCTCAAATTTCTATCTCAAATATAGGACATGGAAATTTGAGCCAGTTATCTTTTGTGTATTAGCTTACCAATACACTTATCCTATTCATGATACCACTGACAGCGTAGAGTTAGTGGCAGTTTTGGGGCCAATACAATGATATAATCATTCTTTACTTGGGAATCTACTGGTCTCTGTCGGGTTTGGAAACTAATAGTTTTTCTCATCTTTTCCATGGCTTAGTGGCAGGCAAAAGGCTTTTTTATATATATATATATTTTTTTTGACAGTGCAGCTTGTTTGTCAGCACCCTTGTAGGTATGCCGGATAAACTGTGTCTGTGTTGCTTCCAGTTATTCTGCCACTGTGGAAAGAAGCAGACAAGTTCTATTTGAATTAAAAGAGAAACATTTGTGTTCTTGTTTTGTGCGTGCTGAAGGCAGTGAACAATTTTTCACATAGTTTCCCTGAAATACTTTTTATTGCACTCAAATCATGCCATGATGCTTTTTATTGCACCCTATTGGCTGACAGACCTCAAACATTTTAACATGTGCATGTCAAATGCTTACTCACTGGGCTCAGAGCTGTTGAAGTTTGGGTGCTTATTTTGGGATTGTGCTTGAGCACTGTCCTTGAAAATCAGCTGTGTTTCTAGATGTCTCAATTTAGGCTCCCCAAGTCATTAGCTAATTTTGTTGGGGTGGGGGGAGCTTAGATGTTTTGGATATAATGCACTCTTCTTTAAAATGGATTAATGTTATACTATAAAGAAGATGGCACCCTATTCGTAACTTAATTGCTTATGGAAAATTTTGTCTTCAGATATGATTGAGCCAGATGTTAGAATCTAAAAAGTCATTAGGACAGTAGGGTCAACCTTTTTGTCAGGCATGCCAAATTAGTTCTGTATCCTCCTTGAGTGCCACTCTAATCCTCTTCCCCTGCTGATTTGCTCTCTCTACTGCTACCTGCTCTCTTTGCCTCTACTGCTGATGCCTTCCTGATCTGCTGCATGCCACACATACAGTTGCCTGTGCCACTTGTGGCATGTGTCACAGGTTGGGCACCCCTGCATTAGGAGGTTAGGCAGTATGGTTTCTTTTACTCTCTGGTTTAAGAGCCTGGATTGAATTTTGCTTCCTGTCCTGGTTCAAACAAATTCTTTGCTCTTATGTATTTGCATTGTTTTCAAATGTGTGCTGCTTTTTCATGGCAATTTACAGCTTAACTAGCTTATGGTTCACATGTGGAACATGCTTTCTGGCAGCAAGCATCAGTATCAGATTTTTATACTAGATGCATTTCAGTGTCTTAAGATTGCTGAGAAATGTGCATTTAGAAGTTAAACTCAGTTTCCTATAAACTCTTGTAAGACTTCTGAATCACAAACTGTACAAAAATTAGCATAGTTCAAATATACTTTAAATTTAGCATCATTTTATATTACGTTGTATAATATTTGCCTAAGAAATTGGGAGAATAATGTTTCAGGATAGGCTGTGTGTATATATGTACATTTTTCCCCAAATGTTAAAGTCATGTGTCTGGAAAAGAGATCAGTTGCATTTCAGTCAAACTCAATTTAAGTATCAGTGAACATTTATTTATACTTTCAATTCCTTTTTATACTAAAAGAGTGTTTACTAAGTTTTAACAATTAACTACATGTAATTTCTCCCTTTTTGGGTACCTGGTGCTCCATGCTCTGTTAGAAACGGGGGTAAACTTTGTATGTTCCAGAGACTCTTCTCTTTTTTCAAACCCTCTAGGTTTCCCTGTACTGCCAGCAAGTGGAGCTGCAAGGAGAGCTGACTGTCTCTTCTCCAACTTTCAAATGGAATTTGGTACCAAAGAAGAAAAAGTAGGCTCCTCTCCTCCAGGCAGTTGTTTTTTTGGGGTTTTTTTAATTTCTCTCCCTGTCTTTTGTGTCTCCTGGTACCTGGAACACTTCTTGGAGATAAGGAAGTTGGTATTTGAGGAGTGAAGTTGGCAGCAAGCTGGCTAATCAAAAGGGTCCTGCACTTGATCCATCTGCCCAGTAACACGTTGCCACCTTCTACAATGATGTGGCCAACAGGCCAAAAGCAGGTGCAGCATTTCAGTAGCAGCAGCTGATGTTGTAGAATCTTCAAGCTGCTTATCTCTAGCTCCTCCACGCTTCAGGTCACAGTGAAACATAGCAAGGGTGTATTCCAACAGCAGGAATGTGGCAGGCAGCCCTGAATGGCTTGAAAATTCAGTAGTAGGACCTAACATTTTTTTAAAGTAAAAATCAATTTTTCCTGTTGTCACTAGGGCTGTAAATGTTGCATATAATTCATCTAAGCAGAGGTTGGCAACCAGTGGCTTGCAGGCTAGAAAGATCCTACAAAATGATTGGCTCCCTTCTGTGGCTGAGAGTGGGATTGATTTGGCAACAA